>NC_085843.1:147138044-147738044 GCF_035594765.1 Anolis carolinensis
ATTTTTCAGGCACAAAAATATTTTGGTTGTCAGGCAATGTTGGCCTGGGGTTCAGATTACTTGGTCCACTATTCATCCCTTTTGAAGTGGATGGGAGATTGTGATCCTAAAAAGATGGATTTGGCTCAGTGCAAAGTGAGTAAAGAAATGATAAATGCCATGTTGTAGGCATAGGGCATTGTGTACAGACAGACAGAGCTGTGCAGGCCAGATGGGGTACACCTGTCAGTAAAGGGAATGTGTTGTTCTTGGATGATTTCAAGAAAGGAATCAAGGAAATACTAGCCAGATGCATGGCAACAAATGGTTTTCTTTTAAAAGTTTTTTCCCTGAAAGTTTAATTCAGGGCCCTTCCAGAGAGGCCCAAAATGCTGGACCTGTCTCAGTTTTCCAAATGACACCTCGGGTAAAACTGAATTAATCCAGAGGATTAATAAACATGGAAAGATTCAGAATTTAAGGTAAGCCAGCAGACCTATCACATACTTCTTTGGGGGGATAGGGGGCTGGGGGTGGCTGAGGCCCTCGCAGGCAAAACTTGACCCAGGAGGGCATATAGTTCCCCCCCCCACACACACACACACAAGGAAAGCCCAGGATTGTGGGAGAGTGTGAAGACTAAATCCCAGGAGGAACTGGGTTTAAATAACCCAGTTCTTCCTGGGATTTAGTGATTTCTGGATGGGCCCTCAGGATACAGTTTCTCATAGAAGTTCTAACTAATAAATAAATAGGTCAAGAAATAGTACTTTAGCTTCATGTCTTGTGTCTGGTTTCTTTTTTCATGGTGGAAATTCAAAATATCCAGCATCCAACTCCAAGCCAAAATTTTAGCTTTATCTAATTGTTTGCATTCACTTACCTCTTCCTCTCTGCTCTCTCATCTTGTTTAACTGCACAGGCACGCTGGAGAAGATGTGCAATGAGAAATATAAATTTCAAATGTTATCCATTGGGGCAACACACATTGAGACTTGCATATAGATGACCATAACTGAAGATTGTAGAAGTTAAAAAAACATTGAATTTTCCTAGGAAATTGGTCAATGGAATTATTCACTATCTTCATAAAGCAAGTAATTAGTAATTTTTGAAATTTTCATCCTTCTGTAAAACCACACAGTTTTTGAAGCTTAGTGACGATTTGGCGCTTATTTAATACAATATTCATACTTGCTTGTTTTTCACAGAAAACAGAATTTTCTCTAATTTTTATTTGTAAAAATGTTGCTTTTTTGCATCAAACAGCTATAAGTTAACGTAGGGAAGAAAAAGTCTCAAACTGCAATATTCGTGTCAGTCCAGGATCTTTCGTCTCAGAGTTTTCAGCACTTGTTTTTTCACAATTTTCTATCCCCAACAGATCAGCCCATCTTTCTAAGAACTGATGATAATGATTCTTTAGATCAAAGTTTTCTGGTAGTTTTACATACGTACAACCTATTATGACAAGTGAAACATTGGAAAGATCATGTAAATTCAACCAATCAGGCAGAAAACAGAGTATCTATGTTTATTGCTACAATGTATGTAAATAAATTTCAGATTCTTATACTGCTACAATATAAAATGAATACTATATTACCTATCCACTTATCTATCCATACCTAAAGACATATTGCAACAATCATGCAATATTACTTAGGTAGGTAAAGGTTTTCCCCTGACGTTAAGTCCAGTCATGACTGACTCTGGGGGTTGGTGCTCATCTACATTTCTAAGCTGAAGAGCCGGCGTTGTCCGTAGACACCTCCAAGGTCATGTGGCCAGCATGACTGCATGTAGCGCCGTTACCTTCCTGCTGGAGCAGTACCTATTGATCTACTCACATTTGCATGTTTTCAAACTGCTAGGTTGGCAGGAGCTGGGGCTAACAGCGGGTGCTCATTCTGCTCCCGGGATTTGAACCTGGGACCTTTCGGTCTGCAAGTTCAGCAGCTCAGCGCTTTAACACACTGCACCACCACCACTTAACTATCTATTTATCCATACCAAAAATACACAATACATTCAAGTTATACATTTTGTTAATTTGAAAGTTGTGTTTTGATTTCTGCTAATTAGATATGGTTCGGCAGTGGATATGAAAAGGTTTTCTATAATAAGTAGACATGGCTATCATATTCCTATCCTTAACATTGAAAGCATTTTGATTGGAATGATACTAAATAATAATTCATAATCTTGGAAGGTGTTTGAATCTCTTTTTCACTGTTGGATTCTGCAAAATAAGAAATTCAAATGATCCAATTTTAGATGTCAAAGAATGGGAATATTGATTCAGATGAATTACTAAAGATGGATAGAAGAAGACTGCGTTGGTACATCTGAACTTTCATGATAATGTGACAAGCACTAGTAGACAGGTAGAAAATCTGGTCTGTCAGTAATCATAAGTATACAAACCTGAAATTCCTAGATGTTATATGACAAGTTAAGAGCAGCTTAACAAAACAGAAGAGACAGGTGGACACCAGTATTATCACCATCACAGGCTGAGAGAGAAGTGTAAAGAAACTGAAAGTCATAACACCTTCAACATCCTTTTAGAATATCACACACATTTTATTTTTTAACCATTGTTCTGAACTGCAGCTTTTGGTGCCCAGTATGTGAGAATAGATTAAAAATCACATCTACTCCTAATGAAAAGAATGGTTAATGAAATAAAATTTAATTGTTCATATTTTTCAGTCTCATGATCCAACAGAAGAAGGACTGAAGGTGAGAAAGAGACTTCCTGGTTTCAACTGAGTCAAAGCAAGCTCTAGGTCCCACTAAACCAGTGGTTCTCAATCTGTGGGTTCCTGATGTTTTGGCCTACAACTTTCATAAATCCCAGCCAGTTTACTAGCTGTTAGGATTTCTGGGAGTTGAAAGCCAAAACATCTGGGGAGTGGGGACCTACAGGTTGAGAACCACTGCATTAAATCTATAGACTTCCTGGCTCATCACTCATAAAGTTATTATTTATTCAGTAGGAATTCATCTGTATTTTTAAAGAAAAAAGTAACAATAGAAGTGTGGAAATGAAAGGCTCAACAAAAACCTCTGTAGAGTTAACCCTCAAACCTAAAACACCTTTTTGTAAAATCACAGTGCAAATAAGAAAAAAGGAAATGGGACAGAAGAAATAGCATCAGCTGTAACTGCTAAAATAAGCATTTTTCTCACAAAAAGCTAAATTTGATCCAAGTTATTGTGATAGAATAATAGTATTTTAGATTGTTTGTCTAGCCTCTGCTGTTTTTGAAGTCATAATTGTGCTTTTACTGTGGTATAAACAAGACACAAGCACCATAATCTGTTCAAAATTACTTCCTTTCTTATATTTTTCATCATTGCCATTTCTCTCCTAAGGTTATTGTTACTGTTTCTACTACCCTGTTTGCAGAGATGAATCTCTTTGTTGTTAGAGGCTCATAAACTAGTGTCTGAAATACTTTTTCTATCAGGAGTTGATACTAAAGTTTTCAATGCAGTTCCAAGTAAATCCCAACATTATCACATTTGTTCCAGTTTGTTCAAATTTCATTCAAATTCAATTTGGTATTCATATGTCTAACAGTCTTAATTTGGTTAATTTGGGGACAGCTATATATACATACAATTTGTTGAGTAGTATTTCATATTTAATGCTTTTAGGTGAAATTTGCATACAATTTGAAGTGCATTTCAATATGGGAAACATGATTTCCTTTAACAGTTTATTCAAGAAAATCAGTAAAATCTAAGAGGTTAGAAAGTGAGTACAATAAGTACACTGACAAGCCAAAGGCATCCCGAACTGAACAGAGATAAAAATGTGCTTTGCAAATAGTCTCCAAGTGCAGCATCTTTTTGCAGTAGTCGAATCACACTGTAGTGGCCATTTATATTATTCCATACAGAAAGAGATCTGGAAACATCTTTTTAATTTTATTTAAAAATGAAATTTTTGCCTGCACACACTAAGATGAAATAATAACTTGATGTGTATAAATTGAGAGTAGTTTTCTGACATTAGTGAGAATTCCAGTATGCAGAATGAAAAAATGCCCTATGACCAAGGGAATATTTGTATACACAGAATCAAATACTGTAACATCCACCCAAGATCTCAGAGCCACAAAAAATAGAAGGGAAAAAAAAGAATATATGCAATAAATTGCTGATACAGATGCAGATGTGTTCCATCGAATTATTTCCAATTATGGTAGCCCTAATATAAACCTACCACAGGGTTGTTGTCGGGGTTTTGTGTGTGTGTGTGTGCGCGCGCAAGATTTTAAGGGGGTTGCCATTGTCTTTCTCTGACATTAACAATCTTGCACACAAGTGGCTCCTGTGTTGCCATTTTTCACTCAGGAAATAATTTGTAGAGACACTTCTGTCAATGGAAATCCTTGGGTGGGAAGGGCTGGATGCTAACTTATTGGCCCCCAGCACTATTAATGAGACACTTCATTGAAAAGTAAAATGCATTTGATGCAATTCATTATCTTTGGGTTAGAAATGGTGGGCATGATTGGTAGTTGAGGCAATGAAATGCAAGATGGAGACCGTGGCAAATGTTCTCTTCTTTAGAATTCATTGCACCAAATGCTGATTCAAATTGCTCCAGATATTAATGTCCAAATCTCTGTGCTATCACCCAAACCTCTTCTCATGCTGGCTCCTAAATAAAATGAACACTTCTTATATTGTGATATATTGGGGTGAAAGGCCTACATATTGACAACCAGAATACTCTACTACTACTTGTCTGCATCATGGTTTGCTAATAATATTTATATGAGCATGGACTAATGTTGCAACACAGACTCCTTAAAGCACCAGACGTTAGTAGAAATACAGTTTATTAGTTCACAACCAAAAGGTGCCCATAAACAAACTCAAAGCCTTTTGCCTCAATTCCTCCTCAGAGCTAGAATCAGACAACGCCCCACCAGACCTCCTTTCAGCTGAAGCCCCTTGCCGATCCCTCCACCCAGTCCATCTTTTATCCAAACCCAGAATTCCCCAAGACCCAGCTGGATCCCCACTGTGCCAACCCTCAAACGTGTCGCTACTTGTGGGTTCTCTACAGATGTCCTGGATCTCCTGCACCTTAGTCCAGTCCATTACCTCATCCTCTGAACTTGTCATCCCATCCTCCTGATTCTCAACCCCATCATCCCCCTCAAAGCCCTCAAATGTTTCATCATCAGTAGGCTCCATAAGTATTTCCCGGATCTGCTTCCTTTGTTGCTCCTCATCGGAGTCTTGCTCACGAGTAGTCTTTCTTCCTCTTCTAGTGCACCTAGTAGTATCATTACTCAAAGATTCCATCACAACAACTAAAGTACCACAGTGGCAATAATCAATTTTGTAGGTCATTTTCTCCCCAAGTGGTTTTTGGTTTGTAAGTAGAAAGTGGCTGGAAGTGTAGGTCCTTGGAGGGGAAATTGCCACTCTTAAGTAGTTCTAGATTTGTGTGTTTTCTGTAACAAAACATATTTCTGGGAAACTACAAAGTTCTGTTTTTGTGTATATGGGATAATGGCAGTGTAGTAGATTACTTTTATTTTCTTGATTTGTTCCACCAATTCGCTTCAATTGTGTTTTCATTTTGTTTGCTTTTTTTAATGTTTTGCTTTAAGTATTGACATTGAAGTTTAATTTGTTTTAAACCTAAACCTGGAGACATTTAAAAAAAACAAATAAATAGATGACTTTAATTTATTGAGCTAAATAATGAAATAAATGTACGGGCCAATGTACGTTCAGTAATGAAAATTCCTTCATATACACATAGATTGCTGGACAATTTTTCATCAAACAAACAGAAATTGCAACCAGTCAGGATGGCCATGATGTTGCTGAAAAGTTCAAGCAGTGAGAGATGTAAAGTATTGTTCTATATGGTCATGCTTCCAGAATGAGAGCATACATATATCTCTATTAACCTTGAGACTAAAATAAGGCCACTATGGCAAAACCTATATAAAAATAATTATGGTTAGATGAAACCTCTTTTTAAATTAAGATTTGTTGATGAACTACAGTCACAGCAGACATTTCATAATATGTCCTTCAGTATTCTGTCTGTGGAGAACATGCTTTTGGAGGTTATCATGCCTCCAGGAACTGTGTTCTCAGAAAAAGCTAAAAGTATGTAAGACTTTTGGGTGTATTCCCCACACCCTTTAGAAGCTACTAGTAGCAAGAGTTCTCCTGTGATTCTCAAAGTCTGGTGAGGTGAGAAATGAAAACTCAATGATTTTTGAGAACTGTGTGGGCTTAAAATTAATTAGTCTCTCCCTGCCCCCCCCCCCATTCATCTCTTCAAACACTAGATCAAGGGAAACAGTTCTACAAGGCCTAACTGCAGTGTTAATTACTCTGTGTAAGATAGAAGAAAATCCGTGCAGACAAAAGTCACTCCTCTGTTTGGCGATGTGAGCACTAGGAACAAGCATCATAAAAGACAAGTAATAAATTTTCAACTCCATTACCAATATAAAAGTAACTTTCATTGAGATCAAAGTTGTCCCTGTTCTCTGCAAAGATAACTGTTACTTTCCTAGGCAGAAAAAAAATGGAATTTCTCAAGAAGTCTTTCTGTATAGTTATATCTGGGGGGGAAACCTGTTTGGTGCTGTATTGGTAAAACTTGCCAATGAATATTTGAATATTTGTAGTCTCTTATGATTAAATGATTATAATGCCTACCTTATTTCCTTTAACACGATTACTCATGCATGCAGTCACACTTCATAGCATTGGAACCCATTTGGTAGGAAAATTACAGTCACATTCATTTCAGGGTAATCAACCAACTATGACATAAATCAACAACAAAAGGTTCATAGCCAGATGTGTCCTGACAATACACCTATGCAGTTTTTAAAAATATTAGAGCTTTATAAAGCATTTTTTTCATTTCCTGAGAGCTGCTGGTCACTAAACAACCATAATGGTGCTGTTCTAAATTAGGTGTTACTTATTCATGCATGTGTGTGTGTGTGTGTGTGTGTGTGTGTGTGTGTGTGTGCATTTATTAATCTAACATCTTTGATATCTAGAAATAGGGCTAGCCTTACTAAAAAGTAGTGTGAAAAGACCATCTCAGACAAGATATACATTAAAATAATACATTATCACCTTGTTATCTGCCAGTGATGGCTCTGTCTGTACCACTGACACACCATTTTGACACACAGTGCAACACAAAACAATCTCTTGATACTATTCCTGGAAGCCATCAAATATGTGCCTTTTTGCTGCAACATCACTTGCTATGTCAGTACGGGTACATATTTTTCATGACGCTTTAATATGAATTTAAATAATTATTAAATGAAGTAATGTAAAACATTTCAGGGATCATAGGAGATGGAACATACAATAAAATAAAGATGTTTTAATTTATATTTATATTAGAAAGAAATATTTGTTATGTTACCATAGATTTCTTGTATCGGTAATAACTACATAATTGAATTGAATTTTCCCCACCCTTAGCCTGTATTAGGCGGAGGTGATTATTTGTTAGCGATGAATGAGATCACTAAAACCAACATGAGGGATGGCATTCCTGACGTAGAGGAGTAGAGGAGTAGAGGAGGGAAGGGTGGAGCAAGTCTATTTAAGGGCTCTTTATCTTGGATCTTTGTGGACTTACCTTCATACCTCCTTTCACCATGTAAGCACATGGGTTGCTTTGGGGCTGGGTAAGAAGTTTTCACCTTCCTTAACATTTTTTTTTCTTCCATACCATACACTGTAATTAGGGATTTGGACAGTTAGATAAAGATGATGCTGTAACTAGGCAAATTTTGAGGAAATAACTTGATTCTAGTGAGCACATCTTACATACCTTTGGTGAAGGATGGGAATCCTGAGCTATCCCTGAGTAGCACACAATCAGGGGCTGGGGATAGTTTACTGTCCCTGGAGCTGGACTCAGGATCTTCACCTTTGCCAAAGGGCTACAAGGTGACAAGGTTTAATAGCTCACCTGGGAGCAACCCAATTTTAAGCTAGATTCTTTTCAGGGGCTATGTTTGTTATCACCCAGGAAGTTGGGAAGGGTTTAGAAAAGACCACTGCCCAGCTGCCCCTGTACCAGGTTGCACATCACTTTGAAACAATTAAATAGGTAACAGTACTAAAGTTCCCCTTGCTTCGATCCTTGTGCTTTGTGTGGTTTTGTTATTCCATATGTTGGTTAGAAAATATGTTGTTATTCATGCTATTACTATTGATGCATAGGAGGATATTGAATATGAATATATATGTGTGTGTGTGTGTGTGTGTGTGCTAATTGGGTTAAATTGTTTAAGTGCTTTAGGAAACCATTCTCTTTTGTTTGTTTCAAAAGGAATGGAGGAATGGATCGTGAAAGTGACGGAGGTGGCTGAGATGGACATTCTGACAGGATATCTCCAATCAAAAGACCCTTCCAAGTTTAGGAAAGACTGGGAGCCCTTCAAAAGGTTTTTAGAAGGAAAGACTATTTCAATGTGGGGGTTTCAAATTTGACTATTATAAAATTTAATTTTCAAAAAAAAGAAAAAGAAAGAAAAGAAAGAAAATACCAACCGCAGATGACTGGGTCCTCAAAGTATGGTCTATATACAAAGAAAATATAATATTATTAAAGTTCCCCGTACAAAGCTCAATTTGGCAGTACCAGACAAAATGAAAAGGAGCAACAGCTCTAACACAAAAGTATCCAAGTCTGATAATTGGTTCCAATCTATATAGGCTTACATATATATATATATATATATATATATATATATATATATATATATATATAGGATACATAGTCAATGAAAATATCTTCCAAACAAAGTAAACAGACGGTTGGTCATGTTGCTGTATACTGGAATGAAGAAAATAATGATGGAGCACCACTCTCAAAAAAGTCTTCGCAAGTAAAGTCCAAATAAAGTCCCAAGTCTACAGGGGTTCCCGGGTATTTTTGTACCCTTTTTCGGGGAGAAAATCCCCTTCTTCAGAAGTTGTTCAGCAACAATGAACTTATATCTAACACAAAACATAGAGTAACAAGTATTTAACCAGCAGTATTTTTAATAGATACGTCTGGTTTATAAGAATGCGTCAGAAATAGGTAGCTTGGATGGACAGAAGAAATGTAAATGATGAGTTTTGAACCCTGGAGAGACAGATGGAAAGTCAAACCACCTTTTTTTTTTTCCTTTTTTTTCTTTTTTTTTCACCCTCCCCGTCCCCTGCTCTTTCTTTCTCCTTTCTGCTATGTTTCATTCTTTTCTTTTGCAACACATTATGTTCCCCCACTTTCACTGTATTTAACATTGAAAACTTAATAAAATAATAACAATTTTTTAAAAAGTAGACTGGAAATGTGATGCCAAAAATCAAGAAACTGAAGTCCTAGATCTGCATGTGTGGCTACAACACAATAGGAAGTAAAACCATCAGAAATAAACTTGAAATTTGTTTTGTTAAAAAAAAAGCAATGGAAAAAGCTCTATGAGCATTTATAGCTAACTGTTTGATACTGGCTGCGTAAGAGCAATGGTTTAATATAATCACAACAAGATTTGATGGAGAGGTTGAACAGAAGCCGCTACAGATGGACTCCTTCAGGGAAATGTGAGCACTCCACATATGGTATACGTTTAGATTGCAGAAATGTTAATTTATATCATGTAAAGATTTCCATTAAAATAAACCAGAACTGTTATGGTTGAATCAAACGATGATATCCAAACTGGACGCTATTTTGATATCAATCCCCTTTTGCCCATAGGCCATGAACATATTTCCTCCATTTCTCTATTCTCCATCACTTGCATTCTGAGAGTGGGTTTATTAACACAATACAAAAAAGGAATAATAATTTTGAGAAGAATTCATTAGCATTATAAATCCTGTTCTTCTAGAAATAGCTGAATTTGTGCATGTAGAATTTTAGATTTAAAAACACGAGAATATGTGGCTAAGATTTCCTATTATCCTTTTGCCCAACATTGTAGAATCAGTTGAAAATAGGCCAGGCCAACTGAACTTCTCTATAGATGAATAAAAATGTTTTGATGCAAATTTGGATAACCTCATCTGTACATTACAGAACATGTTCAAATAAACAGAGTAACAGAATGTAAAGCTAGAGCCTTGGGAAATGGAAGAACCTTCTAAAGGTCACCTTCACAGGTATCTGAATGCTTTGTGAATTCTCCTTGTGAAATGTTGTAATTGAAAAAGCATATTTAGTCTAATTTATCTGGAAAAACATTAACTTGTCCCCATATATTATTAAAAGATATTTAGAAAAAAATAGCTGCAACTAAGTCACAATGAAGAGTACATTACTCTATTATTATTCTACTTATGTTTATTTTATTTGCACAATGCCAGAGGCTGTGACAGAAGCTGCAAGAATTTTCAGCAAGCTTATTGAAAATGACAAGAGTTCTAGAATGGGGCAAGAACAACTACAGAGTATGAAGTCGCAAAAGAAATTTATGGATGCTGGGAATATATATAACTGTAGTCCTGATACACCTTAGAACACTTATTAGAAATAGGAAAATTGTAGTGTACCAAAGTGCATTATGCATACCAAAAACACTGCTCTTTCTACTGAAATATGTTTGTGGTCTTGATATAAGTACACGTGTGTGTGTGTGTGTGTGTGTTTGCGTGTCCAAAAATTTTTTGGAAATGTTATCCATGTCCCAGTGTTTGTTTTTGAATCCCCATCCAACATATCTATCATATCATGCTTCTCTGTCAGTGATGATAAAAGAAGAAAACTTTGCAAACAATAAGAGCTTTCAATTAATGTTCAAAGGTGCATTTAATATATACATGTAAATTAAATTGACAGCATTGCTCTTTTATATCACTGCTGATATGCAGCTTTCATATAATGGTGTTGCTAGACATTCATTAAAATATTCTTAGTCTGTTTTAAACATTTCAGCATGGCATTTTCCCTCTTCCCAAACACTCCCCAGATTTTGAGTGTAAGGTCAATACAAGAAATGTGGTCTGACTCTGAAGTAAAGTGAAGTGAAGTGTGAAAAGAACTGTCACAGTGATAAGGAAGAGATTCAGGTTTTACTGCTATTACCAGCTATCCTTTTCTCTTATCTGTCTCACACTTTAAATTCATGGTTGTACTCTAAAGGGCTAGTAGAAGATGGAGACACTAAAAGTATGGGTATATTTTTGTCAAGAAAGGAGGGATAGCATGCCAAGGTTCTAAGGGCTCTTGCACATTGTTGGTGTATGTGTGCCTTCAAGTTTGCTTGATGACTTATGATGATCACATAAATTTCATAAGGCTTTGTTAGGCAAGAAATACGCAGATATGGTTTTGTCAAATTCTTTATGCAAATACTAGCCTGGCCTGATCCTACTTAGCTTCCAAAATCAGAAGAGATTTAAATGCTATTAGGATCTTTAGATTGCATATCACAAAATCCAGATTTCCCATCAAAGGTATCTTCATGTATTAGACAACTACCATGATTAAAATGATTGGATCCTACTGAAGTGAAATAAGCTATCCTGGAAAGTTACTTGAACACAGTTAAGTATAATTGGATCAATCGCTTATTGGATTTTGAAATGCTCTACATTTGAAAAAAAAAGATTATATCTTGTGACGTTTTCAGTGAACATATAGGAAAGCAAATGTACTTTGGAGCATTTCTCTCTCTCTCTCTGCTCCTGTTCACCACCTTCCATGTTGTTCTGGCCATCAGTTAGAAAGAGACTATTTCTAATGGCTATAGGAATAAGGTTGGTTGGTCAGGACCATACCAGAACTGAAGATTTTGGGGACAAAATTTGATATTTAGGGAAGAGTTTTCCATTTTGAAAGCTCAGTCAAAAGAAAGGAGATTTGTTGAAGTCAGCATCTGTTAAATATGTTAAATTTGCCCTGCATCTGGATTAATCTTCCATTAACCTCTTGGATTATCTGTCCATAACCTTTACATGAATGATTTATTTGTGGATGCTTTCTTTATGATTACCTGTCTTGTATTGGCATATAATGTTATCTTACTATAGACGTTATCTACACTGCCATATAATAGTTTGAAACAACATTAGATTGTTAGTGTAAACTCATATAATGCAGTTGAACTGCATTGAACTGCATTATATGTGTCTATACTAACCATATAAAGCTGTTTCAAACTGCATTATATGGCAATGTAGATGGGGCCAAAATGAATAAAAGTATTCTTATCATCAGTTGAAATTATAAGTATGATGTAGTGGTTGGATCATTGAACACTGTCTGGAGAAGAGGGTTCAAATCCCCAGAAAACCCTACTGGTTGACCTTTCAGCTTCAGAAGAAGGCAAAAGCAAATGTCCTCTAAACAAATTTTGGTTAGACAGCCTATACAGGCAGTCCCCAAGTTGCAAACTTCTGACTTACAAATGACTCATAGTTAAGAAAGATGATGAGAAAACAGGAAATGAGAGAAATCTACCCCTAGAAAGGGAAATTCACTCCTACAAGAATTACCATGGGGTGAAAGTGTCTCCCCTGAAATTTTCTCACCAATCTATCTGTCTATGAATGGAGTTACAATTTTAAATGTACTTGTTTTGACTTACATACAAATTCAACTTAAGAATAAATTTGTGAACTGCCTATAATCAGCGATTAGTCTTGTGCATTTGTATGAAATCACTATCCATTGTATTTTGTTTCATTCATTTGGCCCCGTTTTTGTTCACCGCTTCTGAAAGCGGGGTGCCTATCCAAATGGGCTTTCATTCCGCCATCCAATTTTTTTTTGGACCATTGGTGGTAATGGGAGGGCTTCCCAGGCTCCCCCTCCCCTCAGTTTTAAAGCTAGAAGGGTCAAAATTGCCACACATGGAGGGCATATCAACCACTTTGAGCCCACCAACTTTTAAAACACTTGGGTCTTCCCCCAATTTTTAGGGATTTTTCCTTTTTATAAATAAAATCACCTTTAAGACATTCCCTTTTCTCCCCCAACTGGCCACACCTTCTAACTCCTCCAGCAGCAGCAGCAGCAGCAGGAGTGAGCTGCCAAATGTCAAAGAAGCTCCACACACACACACACAGCCCAGTGCCTAGTCACAATATTTCACTTCTTCTTAATAAAAACATAACAACAGCGAGCGACTTCTTCAAAAGCTTTTGCAGCAGCAGCAAGCACTAGCAAGAGCAACATTGTCCCCTTATTTTACAAACACTGATCCACTGGGGAAAAAAATGTTCTTCAAAATATGTTGTATGAAATCTAGCCATGACTGGGGGTTAAATAAAACATGTTTTTGCCAGCATGCCATGTCATGTCTTAGTGGTTTAGAGCAGGTTGGTCATCAACATCAGACTCACTGATTCAGAATATTGTGGGGCAATAGAGGGGCTCGGGGAGAAGCATGACTTCAGCTCAGAGCTTGAGGGAGAAAGAAAAAATAGTTTTCCCAAGGGACAGTAATAGAGAGAGACTGAAGGTTTGATAGAGAAATAGTGGCCTTCTAAACTGTGAAAATATTTAACAGAAGCCCAAAATTTATTTCCTTTACAAAATATTTATTTATTTTTTAAAAAATCACAATACCTACTAGAGGGGGCAGAAAATGGGGGATTTTAAATGAAGATTTAAAAACAAAATAAATATTTAAATATTTTAAAATATTAAAATACAGCAAATAGAAAAAAACAGCTAGCTACAAAGGATCCCCTTCTCTCCCCCAAAGCCCCACGCATGCTCCCCAGCACCCAAACTCACCCCACCCCTTCAAAACTCCCAGCTCCTTCAAAGAAAAAAAATATATAAAAAAGATGCCAAGCAGCCAAGCAAAGGCAAAAAAAAAAAAAACCCAAATATTTTCCTGCTGGCTGGCAGCAAGGCACCTTAAGCTGCAAGGAAGGCTAGGCAAGGAAGCAAGCACTACAGGCAGGAGAGAGAGCAAACCAGCCAGCCAGCAGCACCAAAGGACATACCCGCAATAGGGCCTTTGGGAGTGGTTGCCTGGCAATGTCACTGTTTTCTTGGGCTCTGATTGGCCCAAACATGCAGCTTTCTCTTTCATTTTGGTCCTTCTTTTGTTCAAAAAGTGGTCTTTTGTTTCATGCCATCCGAATGGACGGTATGAAACAAAAACTCAAAATAAACAAATGAGACAAATACTAGGCCCATGAGTAGTCACTATGTGTTAGAAACAACTTGAAGACACATAACAACAATAGTAATTGGTCTTAGGCTATTTTTTTTCCAGAACAGAAGCAATGGGAATTTCAGTATTTGCAAAACTGATAAAGGTCATCACACTTACCACCATGGAGTTAACTGGTAGAAAATAATCAGGTTTCACTATATATTTAAAGGTTGTTCACAAAGCAATGGAACTTTCAAAAGTGCTGACTTCCCAAGTGGCCTTGATTCAGTGCCTTCTTTGGAACTAGGAGTAGTAATTGGAAGTGAGTTGTTCTTTCCTTTTTAAAACAGAAACAGTAGCATCTGGATTTTGTCAGACTTAGAAAGGACAAGCTAAAGCCTCAAGATCATGGCAGCTGAAGTTCAACCAGAAAGGGAAATGCCATATACTTAGCACAAATCCAGGCCAAGACAACAATGTCATTTCCTCTGCCAGCATGGGTTTCCTACACCACCAGAAATTGTAAAAAAGCTAGGCTAAATCCTCAGGATCATGACAGTTACAGTGTAACCAGAGAGGAAAAGCAAACTACACAGAACAGATTCAGACCAAAGCTACTATGCCAATTGTTCTGCCATCATTTGATTTACATACACCAAACGTACAGTTCAAGTAATACTTTTGCCTGATCTACCTTTCACTCTGCTTCCTGACATGTCATTTCCTATCACATTACTCATTTGCTTCACAAATTCTCAATTTTATTGTCTGTGTTCCAAATAGCTTCATTTTATATATAAAAATTTGAAACACAAATTCCTGATCTCCTCTCTTACCAAGAGCATGTTGAGTCTTTATCACCCTCCCTTCATCAATCTTTTTTTCTTTTTACTCTACTACACTTTTATCCCTATGTTTAAAAACATAATATCTGCAAATATTAACTTAATAAAGTTAATAAATAAATGAATAAACTTTCAAGATCCATCTACACTGACCATTTAGGTTGGTGTGAAGTCTAATTAGCTTGCAGGCATCTACAAAATAAGAGGGGAGCTTGCACTTCCTAGTCTTTTTGCCTTTCACATTGCATGGAACCAGAAAGAAAAACTACAGACCATGTAGTGCCCCCTTTTCTCTTTTAGTTGGCAGCAATGGGATGGGCTGGCACTCAAGCCTGACTTCAGTATGAGTAGACAAAAAGGGATATCCTCCTAACATCAAGGCAGCAAAGCCAATTCTCCTCAAACTGGTTTCAAGCTGCATTATAGTGCCAGTGCAGATGGGGCCTCCTTCTCTTCCCTTTCTGGCACAAGGGCTATTTTTTCTATTTCCAATTTACTAATACTTGCTCAATCCTTCCTTGTTCTCACTATTCAGCAAAACTGCTTTCTTCCTTTCCATTACATTCCCATTTGTCTAACTGGGTTCCTTCTGTTCTTTTTCACCAGGACTTCATCTACCCATTTACCCTCACTTTCACTCCATGCTCTAGACAAATTGGGGATCACAAAAGCTTACACAGTTTAACAAATTCCAAATAAAAATACATATAATGAAAACATGCAAAAAGTTGCACTTAAAATGATGTTTAATAACAACATTAAACATATCTAAAACATTACAACTCAGAAAAGCACACTAAAAATCTTCTTTCTTGTAAGACAGCTAAAATCTAAAAGCTTGTTAGGATGAAAAAGGTCTTCATCTGTCACCTGAAAGACAACAAAGAAGAAGGTACTTTTGATCCTCTAGGAAAAGAGTTCTGGAGTCTGAGAATTACCATGGAGAAGGCTCACCAAAGGTGTCTCTGAAGATGGTAGAATCAAGAGAAAGAACTTCCTCAAAGTTCTTAAAAGCATGAGCAAGCTAATGTGAGAGAACTAGCATGGGGTAGTGCTTTAAGTGTTGGACTATGACTCTGGAAACCAGTGTTCAAATCTCTGCTCATTCATGAAAACTCACAGGATGTACTTTGGCAAGTCACACTCTCACTCTCAAAGGAATGTAAAGGCAAACTCCCTCTGAAAAACTCTTCCCAGGAAACCTCACGGTCAGATCATGATAAGTTGGAAACAACTTGAAGGCATGCAACAACAAAGTTCATATGCAAAGATATGGTTCAGAGGCCCGGAACTGAGCTATATAAGGATTCATAGGTCATATCTAGTACACTTGTGCTTGGTTGGTAGTTAATGGAGATGTTGCAATGAGAGAGCTATATGTTTCATATAGGTAAAGGTAAAGTAAAGGTTTCCCATGATGTTTAGTCCAGTCGTGACCGACCCTGGGGGTTGGTGCTCATCTCCATTTCTAAGCCGAAGAGCTGGTGTTGTCCATAGACATCTCCAGGTCATGTGGCCAGCATAACTGCATGGAGCGCCGTTACCGTCCCATCGGAGTGGTACCTATTGATCTACTCACATTGGCATGTTTTCGAACTGCTAGGTTGGCAGAAGCTGGAGCTAACAATGGGCACTTACTCAACTCCCGGGGTTTGAACATGGGACCTTTCGGTCTGCAAGTTCAGCAGCTCAGTGCTTTAACACACTTCGCCACCGGGGCTCCATGTTTCATATAACTACATGAAATTTATTTTTTTTAAAAAAACTGTAGCCACTTTGTTAATTTCATGTGTTTCATATAACTACATGAAATTAACAGAGTGGCTACAGTTTTTTTAAAAAAACCAGTTGAAGTTGTAAAACACGTCAAAGCCATCTTTGTGTCAAACAAAGCCAATTGAGATACAATTTTATGTGTGTCACTATATCCAAACACGTGGCAGAGAGCTCTTTGCTGAAGATTTGCATTCTCATGAAAATAATAGAATTATTACTTTGTCTCCTATTTGAGGTTCAACCATGAAAAATGAACACTTAATGTCACATCTGAGCTTCTGACAATTATACACAGAGGGTTTCATAAAGAAGTAGTGAAAAATTATGTTCTTTCAATTTTAATTATAGAAATATCCATGGGACTCAACTTGCTTTTGTAGTCTCAGTCACATCTAATAGTGTTGATATACACCTAATATTTAAGTATTTAAATATTTTCCTACAAAGGGAATATGTAAAGAGGAACAACGAATTTGGAAACTTTTGTCACTGTCACACTAAATGCCCCCTTTTAAACTGCAAATCTCAAGATTCTATAGGTGGCAGTCATGACAGTTAAAGTGAAATTCAATATTCCTTCAGTTCTAAGACACATTTTTTCTTATATAAACTTATATAAAAACAAGTTGTATCTTAAAATTGTGTGTGTATGCGTATACGGGATTTACTCTCAATAGTATCTTAGAATGGAAGAAATATGATAACAGCATTCTAACAGTGTATTGACTTATGAATGTATATCCTGACAATCTCACATGATAAATTGAATGTCACATATACATATGAGATCTTCTCACTGCAAGATATTGACAGGATAATGATGATGAATTCTTAGTTCAACAACTGTTACAACTAGCTCTCCATATTTGTGGTTTTTTACGTTTGATTATTTGATTATTTGTGGATTAAATTAAAGTATTACCTCTAGGTCCTCTAGTACAATAGTATGGTCAATTCCTCGTAGAAGTTGTCCACAGAATCATTGTGAATAACCTACAGATTCCTAGGGTCCTCCTATACTATACTAAAATGCCAGTGGAAACTGGTTAAAATAACCCACTTCCGCTCGTGTTCTAGTCCAAACACCCAAACCAAATCCTGGGCTTTCTCTGTGGGGTTAGCTACATGCTATTCAGATAGAATTCAGAATAGCATGAAGCCACCTTGAAGCCCTGAATTTCCCCATAAAACTTACTGAAAAGGGTCCCTGGCAGCCATAGAGCCTCTCCTTGCATGCTCCTAATGGAGGAAATGATGCATTAAGAGATGGGAGGGGTGAGGAGGAAAATCCCTTTCTGCTCCCTCCCATTGTCTCCCCATGCATCATTTTCTCCACTCAGGAGGACACAAGGAGGGGCTTAATGAATGCCATGTACCCTTTTCAATAAGTTTTAGGGGGGAAATAGGGAGAGGCGGAGGGCACCTTCTTGCACCTTTGGGCTCCAGGAGCCCAAAAGTGTGAGATGACTGTGATATGTCCTGGGAGTCAATCCCCACAGGCTCAATACCTCATTAGTCCCAGATCTTTAATTAAGATCCAAATCTAATTAGGTTTTTAATTAATACGGAATAAACCAGGGAAAGCCAGTTTACTCAGCATTAATTCACTTTTACTGGAGGCATTGTTTGAACACATCAACCAATTTCAAACCTCCCATTTTTAGGCAAGGTTCTGGAACGAGTGGTGGCCTCTCAACTCCAGGGATTCTTGGATGACACCGATTATCTTGACCCATTCCAGTCTGACTTCAGGCCTGGTCATGGAACTGAGACGGCTTTGGTTGCCTTGGTGGATGACCTCCGTAGAAAACTTGACAGGGTGAGTGTGTCCCTGTCGGTTCTCCTGGACATCTCAGCGGCTTTCAATACCATCGACCATGGTATCCTTCTGGGTCGGCTCTCGGGAATGGGGATTGGAGGCACTGCACTAAAGTGGCTCCACTCCTTCCTGGAGGGCCGCACCCAGATGTTGAAGCTGGGGGATACTTGCTCGGACCCCTGGCCATTGTCCTGTGGTGTCCCGCAAGGTTCTATTCTCTCCCCCATGCTTTTTAATATCTACATGAAACCGCTGGGCGAGGTCATCCGGAGTTTTGGAGTTCGGTGCCATTTCTACGCAGATGACACTCAACTCCACTACTCCTTTCCACCTACCTCCAAGGAAGCCCCTCAGATCCTAGACCAGTGTCTGGCTGCTGTGATGGGTTGGATGAGGGCCAAAAAGTTGAAGCTTAATCCTGATAAGACAGAGGTCCCCCAAGTCAGTCATTCGACCGATCGAGGCATAGGGTGGCTACCTGTGTTTGACGGGGTCACACTCCCCCTGAAGGCACGGGTCCGTAATTTGGGGGTCCTTCTGAATTCATCGCTGTCACTTGATGCCCAGGTGTTGGTGGTGGCCGGGAGGGCCTTTGCACAATTAAAACTAGTGCACCAACTGCGACCATACCTTGAGAAGTCCCGACTTGACCATGGTGGTCCACACTCTAGTTACCTCAAGGATTGACTACTGTAATGCACTCTACGTGGGGCTGCCCTTGAAGACGGTCCGGAAATTGCAGTTGGTACAATGGGTGGCAGCTAGGTTACTAAGTGGAACTGCTTACAGGGAGAGGTCAACCCCACTGTTCAAGCAGCTCCACTGGCTGCCGATAATATTCCAAGTCCAATTCAAGGTACAGGTTATTACCTATGAAGCTCTAAATGGTTTGGAACCTGCCTATCTTTGTGACAGCATTGTTCCCTATGAACCTACATGATCTCTAAGATTCTCCGGGGGGGGGGGGGGCTCCTCTAGCTTCCATCTTCCTCACAGTTACAGCTGGTGGGGACGAGAGAGAGGGCCTTCTTGCCCGTGGCCCCCCGGCTCTGGAACTCCCTCCCTTTCTATCCTCCTTCAAGAAACAACTGAAGAGATAGGTTCTTCCAAGGTTTTCTGTGTGTGGAAAAATGCTTTTTAAAAACTAATGGCTTTTCCACATTTGTGAGGGTCCTATACCTCTAACTCTAGTCAATTTGGAGGGTAAACTCTAGTTCATTTTATAGACTAGTGAAAGTGGTAACATTGATTTTTTTTTTTGCATTTGTGACCAGTTTATACATTTATGTTTCATATGTATGTGTGAGCCTAGTTCCACAAGTGCATTTTTGATGCAGATATATCTTGTTCAAAATACAAAAAGTGCATACATACAGATACAACCCAACTACGTCCCCCACACAAGCACATTCGGCATCTCAATCTCACACCAAAAACAGCATCATTTGTTGAGGTTAATATATTTCCAGTAGGCTGCCTTGGCACTTCACAACATCCAGACTTAACAAGTATCTTAACTCTCATCTCCCTATTGAAAGACCATGCCCTATATACTCATGTATAAGTCTAGAAATTTTAGGCAAAAATCCAACCAAAAATGGCTCAACTTATCAATGGATCAATATGAGCATTGCATCTTAAATCTTATCAAAAAAGGAACCTTTTCCTTCTCTGTGTAGAGTGGTAAAAGGCAAAGGCTTAGTCTGTCCTGAGAGAACCTAAAAGAATCACTCACTTTCCTCTACTCATTCCACCATGACACAATTTCTGTCTTTCCTGAATGCTTGGGTGGAGAAATGGTGATGGTTGTCAGGGATTGCTGGCCCCTAAGCAGTATTGGTTAACACCCCCCCCCCCCCGGCAGAGTAATTCTCAACTTATCTACAGGTTATATCAAAATCCATAATTTTGACCCTAAAACCTGCCCTCAACTTATACATGAGTATACAGTATGTCAGAAAGGTACATGAAATGCTTGCATCATATTTTTCAGATATGTGATGTTACCTGTCAGTAAGCTCCTTTGAACTCACTGGGTCTTACACTTGAGAAGACATTTAAGTCATTGTATTCCAAATTGCTTTGTGGAAGGGCTGTGTGTGTGTGTGTGTGTGTGTGAGACGCTACATGAGGTGCCTTGTACAGGTCGGTAAGATTAACAAAACATAATGTCTGAGGATTACTGCTCAGATTAAGTCTGTGGAATCTACATCAAAAAGCATCTTCCTGTGGAAATCATTTTACTGACAAGCCTTTGAAAACCCATTTTGGAAGATACTTTTCAGTGGTTCTTACATCCTGTAACTCATCCTAATGTGAAATGGTATTTAATATAAAAATCTACTTTGAGGCCTTTTGGAGCGGGAAGAAAGGGAAGGGTTTCTTAGAACCCTAAGGCAGAAAATATTTAAATACAAACTTCTGCACAGAGAGGTTGTTATGAATGGCAGTTATTCTACAGCTGAACAACTGTAAGGAATCCAAGTTGTTAGTCCCAAACAGAGGAGACCCATTAAATGAATAGTTGAATGGTGAGGCAACATGTATGCAAATCCAATTGACTCAGTTGTTTAATGATATACAAGACTGAAATGAGATTTAGGCAATTGTCTCCTGGAAATTCAAAGCCACAGCTTATATGGTGAGATAAAGTTCAGCAAGAGGGGGAAAGCCATAAAATATATTTTTTTAAAAGATATTTATTACTGTGTTTATTTGCAAATGATTTATCTCAATATTTTCCAAGTATTATTGTTCTTAAAAATTATTTTTCATTTCTCAATCTGTTTTCATTTATCTTATTGGGCGAAAGTCAAAGGTCTTTCATCATCATCATCAATAGTGTGTGGGATTTCTGCACTGAGTTAGGACACAAGCATTGTACTTTCTTTAAACATCAGAACTAATATCATGTTAATGAATTATGATATTCTGAGGAAACTCATTGGGTGATCTTGGGCAAGTCACATTCTTCAAGTCTTAGAGGAAGGCAAAGGAAAACCCTTCATGAACAAATCTTTTCATGAAAACCCTGTGATATCTTTGTCTTCAGGTTGTCATTAACCATTATTTATTTATTTTACTTCACATATTTGTATCCCACCCTTGTCACCCTAAAAAGGGGGCACAGGGTGGCCTCACAGCAGGCAGAAATTCCATATGTGTGTGTGTGTATACACAATTAAATCATACAATTAGACATTAATTAAAACATTAATCAAAATCACGCAATCCATAAGGCCTTATGACTGACTAGGAGGACCTCTGTCTTTTCTGGATTAAATTTCAATTTGTTCACCCTCATCCAGACTGTCACAGCTGCCAAGCACTGGTTCAAGAACCGAACAGCCTCCTTAGTAGCAGGTGGAAAGGAGTAATAGATTTGAACATCATCTGCATACAGACAGCATCAAACTCCAAATCTCTGAATGATCTCTCCCAGTGGCGTCATGTATATGTTGAACAACATGGGGGGCAATACTGAGCCCTGTGGTTGTGGAGCCAAGTAGGCAACACCTTCTGATAATGGTCCTTCAGGAAGAACCAGAGCCACTGTAAAACAGTACCTCCAAGCCCCATTCCAATGAGGTGTCCCAGAGGGATACCATGTTGTGAGACAAGATTTAACATCCTTCTGAAGACCCAAAACAGCTCTGCTGGGTGGTTCCTTGTGGACACAATATTGGATGCAAAGAATAATTTCTTTGCAACATCTATTGTTGTGACATATGAACTTAATTTAGTTTGTTGATTAGTCTATGAGCATGTTAATCATTATACGGAATGACATCCCAAACATTTTCTTCAAACAAGTTCCAGAATTCCAGAATTCAAATATATTAACACACTAGCTTTTCTACACTATTATGTAGTGGCAGCCACAGGAAATTATTAATTGTCATTTAGCAATTGTGAATGCTTCCTACTGGGATGACCACAGCAAATCTTTTTATAATATTTAGATTTCGTGTATTTTATTATTTTATTTTATTAATTGATGTTACAAATATATGGGAGTATATATCACAGAACAGAAGGGGGATGGTGTGAAGTGATAAATATTTTTTCTATTTTTGTGGGGGACAGTAATTTTTAGTTGAATGCAATCTGAATTGATTATGACAGATAAAGATCCAGATGAATATTGAGAAACTCTTTATTTGCCAGGCTAACAATAGATATTTCCAATAAGCTATATAATAAACTAATTTTAGTTATAAACTGGTGCTATAATTTAATTTTATGACTGGATTCAAAGGAAAATTCAATTTATGATTGAATTTTAATCAGTATTCATAATTATCAGTTTTCCACATTTATTTTCCACATTTGATATAGATTTCTTAAGCATGCTTTTTCTTCTTAGGAGGAACATGGAATAAACTAAGAGGAAAAAAAAATAAGCCAGAAAAAACTTTTTCATGCCTGCCACGTTCTGATCACCTTATCTCTAGGGAACATTCAAGATAATGCCCTTAATATTGGAACATAAAGCTTGTGTTATTTTTCTTTATGATAAATGAGAAAGCACAGTGCATTCTGAAACAAGCATTTTGTATTTGTCATGCTGCAAATGTTGGCAATGGTGAGAACTCCTATCAAAGTCTGTAGAGATTCTGGCATGTCTGGAACAATACAGGTGCAGAAAAATATGCCAGCAAAGCAAGTCCCACCCAATCTACCTAAAGAGATTTCTACATCCAAATCAGTTGCTTGTGTATTCAAATGGCTTATGGAATGGATAATGCATCTTGAGTTATTAGCACTGCATTATTTATCAACAGAATGTAAGTTAAAGCTATAATCAATACTCCAGAATAATTTCAAAAATGTATCTGCATTTGGATAATATTCACTTTGCCTCTCTATTCTCACAGGTGCTCCATTGTTGCTCTGTTTTCAATAGCTAATCTTGAAAAACAATACAAAGTAATATACAGTCTTTTTGAAAGACAGTCTTGAGCACAATATACATATAGTCAGAATCATTTGTATCTTAGAGTTGTGTGTGAGAGAGAAAGAAGGGGAGGGAAGGAGGAGGGGTTGTCCTAGTTTCAAATATTTATTTTCCTGGTTTAAAATAAATCACATCTATGCATTGTTCTGCATAGATATTTCCTATGGTTGGTCTAATGTTTAATGTGAATTCCCTACATCAGATAATTTCTGTCTTATACAGGGTTTTTCTTTCTTTCTTTTGTTCTATGTAGTTATGCTGGATAACATCTTTGACCTTATCACATTTGGGGCTTTTGGCCCCTTTCTCCTCTTCGGGGACGGATCCTGCTGAGCGCCATCAGATGATGCTGGCTTTGCCCCAATCCATCGATCCCCAAAGTGACAAGGAAGCATCACAAGACACTTCCTCACCAATGACACAAGGTAAGTCATTTTTCTCCCCTTTTCCCCATCTGATGGGAGGAAAGGCAACATGTGTTGTCACTCTTTTCCCCATCTGATGGGGACAAGGCCAGGGCACCAATGCACCTTGTCCCATTCCCCACATGTGATGAGGGAAGGAAGGAGGGCATGTGGGGTGCCACAAGAAACAAAATAGAAGGGGGGATGTTAGTGTGAAGAAGTATATTTTCTTTAATGTTTTATATAACAGAGTTCTCTTTAGGTAAGGTAGGTAAAGGTTTTCCCCTGACATTAAGTCCAGTTGTGTCCGACTCTGGGGGTTGGTGCTCATCTGAAGCTGAAGAGCCGGCATTGTCCATAGACACCTTCAAGGTCATGTGGCTGGCAAGACTGCAAGGAACGCTGTTACCTTCCCACCGGAGCGGTACCTATTGACCTACTCACATTTGCATGTTTTTAACTGCTAGGTTGGCAGAAGCTGGGGCTAACAGTAGGCTCTCACTCTGCTCCCCGGATTCAAACCTGCGACCTTTTGGTCCGCAAGTTCAGCAGCTCAGCGCTTTAACACACTGCACCATTGGGGGCACTTTAGCTCTTGTGATAATATCAAGTTTTTAGTTTTGATATGTGCAGTTTTAAATCACCCACATTGTAATAACTGTGTCTCCTTGCCAAGGGCTCTTCCCTAAAGGACTTACTCCAGTTTCTTTGTTCCTCTTCCGATGTTTTCAAAGGAGAAATATTATGGAAGCATATTGCTACACTAAAAAGAGGACAAGGAAAACAACCTTTCTACAAGTGATCCAGGGCTGTGCAGTACCAATTTTAGTAGAACTTGAAATGAAGATCTGGAGTCCTATGGCTGAATGGTAACTAGAAGGTGAGAAGGTGAAAAACAAGAGGAAGTATGTCTTGGAGAACTGCTGAAATACTTTTCCCCTCAAGAGGGAATAGAAGTGTGATCTGAACCAACCACTTATCTTTAGAACTGCTTAGCTAATGAGAGCATGTTCTCCCAAGTGTAGTACATATGGTACCTTATTATGAATATTATTTATATTCTTCACAGACTTATTTTGCCTTGAAATGACACTTTATGCACAATCGTATTTTAACTTTATATGAGCCACCACCAAATTTTAGCACAAAATTCAGTGGTGGAAGTGATGTTGTATGGCCCCACTCATCACAAGTATCATTCTCTGTGTGGACTAAGATGACTCACATACATTGGCAATAATCTAAGTTTTTCATGAGCTTTTCCAGATTCTCAGTGATGTTTCAGGGATGTATATTAGATGCTATCACCCTAAAAGATAGTATGGATGACCAAACCATAACCTGTAACCAATGTAGCTAAACTGCATGAAGAGAAAGGCTAAGTTTTCAACTGTGGGTCACCAGATGTTTTTACCTTCAACTCCCAGAAATCCTAACAGCTGATAAACTGTCTGGGATTTCTGGGAATTGTAGGCCAAAACACCTGGGGTCCCACACATTGAGAACCACTGGGCTTAGGTATCATATTCTGATGTAATGCTGTCTCTCACAATCATCATTTAAGTTTGGCTGGCCAAAATGAATCCTGAAATATCATCGATCTTTCAGGATGTCAGAAAAAAATGGAAATTTTATCCAGTGATTGAAATATGGATTTACAAATCTAGAGAGATCTAGATTTACTCAGTTATAGATATTCTTCCCCACCATCCATGATACTGCTATGCGGCTGAAAGAGGAAAATGAAGAAATACATAACTTCATTTAAACTTAATCTGGATTCTGTAGTGCTTCTCTTATAAACTGATTATTTAAAATGGGTTACTCATGCACCATTTACTTCTGAGTGATGAATTACTGTGTCCCCAGTGAACAATCAGTGAATAGAGAAAGGTTGCCGAAAGTAGCATTAATGCCTGGCTAGGACTATGCTGATTTATTTTAAAAATGTGTGTGAACCACAGGGAAGCGAGCTACTAAGCTGCATAACTTGATTAGGTAAAAAGAGCATTACATGTGAAAATCCTAAACTCTTTAGCTCTGCTATTCTGCATATAAATGAGAGATTAGGTAGGAGCTATGCGAGCAGTCCCTTTGTAATATATAGGCCTAATTACAATAAATTTAGAAAAGTCTGAGTATGTAATTTGCACAAAGTAGATTAAGAGTGCATGGAAATTATGAGGTGTCTAGGCTTTTTCTTTTTAATGCTTCAGATGCAGCTGATAAGACCTCTTTGGTGGGTTTACTTGCTTATTTATTTATTTTAAGCTGAGACCACCTACTGTATGGATGTGAAGAGCGTCTTCTTATATATCTTAATAGCAACAGCCAGAGTTTTAATTAGTGGGAACACAAAAATAATTGAGAAGCAAAGATAGAACTCTAAATGAGCCAAAGTTTCCGGCTTGAAATGCAGTTTTTTTTAAAAAAAAAAAACTCCAGCAAAGTTGAAACTTATGTTTAGTATGGCAAAGTTTATACTTAGTGTGTTAGGTCTGATATATGCCACACATTCTTCCATGAGGGTTAACTTCCATGAGGTAAACTTTGTACTAAATCTTTATTTATTTATTTATTTATTTATTTATTTGGGGGGGGGGGGGGATCTGAGAACCTTGAAAAGTGGTAAAATGCCTTAAGGCTGTAGGTGTATGATTCATGCTCATGGACAAAATGCAATTGGGAATGTTCACTGATGAAATAAACTTGTCAGGGAATCTAAGAGAGAAATTCAGGAACTGCAATGTTGTTTATCATATATAAAAACTATGGGAAATTTTAATTAAAAAAAACCAATAATAAAGTGCAATAATTCTAGTGAGTAATTCTGAAAAAAGTAAAATAAATAAACTATGGTAATCAATTTGTCAACACTTTAGCTCAGAAGTACTCCGCCACTGTAGATAGTTACCGGGAGGTTTTGCTTTGTTTCAAGGCAGACAGATCTCCATGGCACAGTCTAACAGTGCCATGTCAAACCACTCCCCGCCTGTAGATAGATGACTGAAGGATAGTCCAGAAGCAGATACAAAGAAAACATCCAGGGTCAAGACAAACAGAATCCTGCCAGTCAGAAAAACCAAATGAGAATTATCCAAAGCCAAGAGTCAAAGAATTATCCAGGGCATGACCAATTATTTCCAAAAGAGCAAGCAGGCAGGTATTTTTGAAGAGGAAATGCCAAAATAGAATTTAAGGTCTGTGAGGAGCAGATCAGTTGCTAGCACTGTTGTGGGAATACAAAAAAATGTTTTATCAGGTCAGATATGGTTGTTAATTCCATTGTCCATATGAGATCCATTTTGGTTTTCTTTATACATTAACAGTTTTGGGAAATAAAGCACATATTTTACAGTGTATGCTAATACAGAATCACTGAAACACATTTGATACGGTCTTTCATGATCATCCATCACTTTCAAAAATGATGAAATATTTTTCACAGGCATACTGTATACATTAATACCTCCATAAATTCCAAAGGCAACAAATCCTTCCCACCCAGATATAGATTCCTTTTATAATTTTGTAAGTTTGACATCATAAGGATGCAGAAACTTTGGAAGAGGGAAAACATTCAATTGGATTTCAGAAGGATCTTTACTTACAAGTCAAGATACAGAGAATTGAAAGCCAACATTATTTTTAGCATGAAGTTATAGTGAAACTAAAATGTATATACTGCTGTTACTATTACTCCCAAACACCCATTAAGACTCAGATATGGGTTAACTTTTCTTAGGTTTTTTAGGGTGCATCTACACTCTAGAATTAATTAAGTTTGACACTACTTTAACTGCTTTGGCTCGATGTTTTGGAATCATGGGAGTTTTAATTTTACAAAGTCTTTAGCCTCCTGTGCCAAAGAATGCTGATGCCTCACCAAACTATGACTCCCAGAATTCCGTAGCAATGAGCCATGATGATTAAACTACTCTCAAACACCCATAATTCTATAGTGTAGTTGCACCCTTAGAGAACAGTTACATAATCTCAAGGACACCTTTTTCTCCCATACAAGATATGACTCACAGATAGGATATTAAAAGTATTTGCGTATTTTTTCCTGATCTTTGACAAGAAATATTGTCTCAGTGCATCAAGACAACTCAATGAAAAAAATAATAATTCTACTGACATTTTGGGAAGTTTTAAGAGAAAGGGGACGGGGGCAGTGTCTCCATATAGCATTTGTCTCTTGAAATGAGAAGTCTACTTCCTCCCCAAGCATGCAATTTCCTGTAGTCCAGAAGGCCCTTGATCAGCAGTGGCAGTGAGTTCCACATCTCATTCTCACATTTATTGGACTTTGACTCATGCTTACATTTTCATCCAAGACATCCAAGAATTTACATTTAGTTACTGTAGTGAATGAGAAAGAAGAAGTGATCAAATTTGCTGGTGAGAAAGTCATGTGATGGGTCCTTCTTGAAGTGCAAAGTGATTATGAAAGTGAGCTACATAGAAAGGATACCACTAAACTATGTCAAATATTGTTTAACTCCAAGGTTCTGTTTCTGACCAAAGCTACTTTCTTAAATTACTCACATATAGGGTTCTGTACAATCAAGAGTCACTCATGCTTGTTCTGCCAATGATCTGGAAATCTACATGCATGGATATTTGTGGGTAAGTAAAGCCAATATGGCAATACAAGAGAGATAACTATTACTCATTTTTTATTTCAGTGACTATTTCTGTGAGTGAAATGGGGAATAACAAAAAAAGATAAAAACAACAAAATTCAAGCCTTTAATAACTGTTCTTTATGTGTACTGATTTATGATAATAAACAAGAGTATAATTAATTATGAAAATAACCCCTCTCCTTCCAATACCTAGAGCTTTCAACAATGGGTTATGGGTGAATTGGTTGTGGGTAAGGCATATGCTGCCATTGTACTCTCCCCATTTTGCCTTCCACTCTCTATATCACTGATATTTGTAGTTTAATCTATTGCATTAGATACAACTAGAAAAATGTGCAAGTTTCTGTATTTGTTTCCTGGGGGGAAGAGGAAGCCTTTTTGTACAATGCTGTCAAATCCAGTTTGATAATAGAATAGGAGTGTAAAAAATACTGTCAAGTTTTCTCATCCTTTCTCATCATGGTGAGAAAGACTGTCTTCACACAGTTCATTGTGACACTTCATTTAAGCAATGGTCACTCAGCTCCAAATTTATGTATTTATTTTTATGTTATTGCATTTCAAACTCTTAGAAACATATATCCTGCTTACAATCGGGGACAAAGATTTTTTTTTTGGCAAAAACATAAAAATAATTTGAAAAGAGCAGGGATTTTTTTAAACAGCAAAAAAAAAAACCTCTCATAATCTTACCCATAATCTAATCTAAGAAATAATATGCTTTTGTTTGATACTGCAGCGGTTCAACAACTGGTAAGGATGGGGCCCCAGTGACATGGCTTATTGCTATATACTTTGGAAGCACTGTGATCCTCAGCCATTCATGTTCATCATCCAGTTAGGTGGCAATGATCTGGGTGTGTGTGTGTGTGTATGCTTTAATCATCCAAGTAATTAAAGTTTTTTGGGAAAATCTTTGGTCTAAGATCAAAATTGTCTAGTCTACCCTCATGCTAGTTGAAGAAGAAAACATTTGCCACATCAACATAATCTGTATAAGTCTTAATGGAGAGGTTTACAATACATGGGTTTCCGTCTTGTTCATCCCAAGATTACCTATTGCAGGCAGTTATTCAGGATCAATGGAGTCCATTTTATGACTCTTTTTTGGTGATCTGCAGGAGGAAGTTAGGTCTATATTGGCCACCAGAGTAGTGGGGGACTGGAAAAAAGTCCCTAAACTGTGGCAGATTTTGTGTGTAGAATTAAGGAGTAAAATGAGCACCTAGGGCACTATTTTGTGAAGGGTGAGAAATTGGAACTGCCCTTGCATGCCATGTATTCAGATGGGTGAGATAATGGACTGTCAATGGGGCTGGCCTTGGGGTTTGTTGCCCTTACCATGTGGCTTGGAGACAGAGACCTTCTGGATAGCCTTGCTGAAGATAGCTACCCAGGGAGCAAGTTTTACTATGGGTTTCTCTTGGGGAGCCGGAGAGAATATTTGGGAGTGACCAAATGTCCCACTTGCCCACACATCAGTTTTCTTTCTCGTTGATTCTTTACACACTTCATATTACAAAGAAAAAGCTAAATAAATCATAATGCCCTTAGTTTATTCTATATGGTTGTGTGGTTACATTATTTCATTGTTTCGTGGGCAAGTGTGGGAATGCCATGTGATTGTTCTTCAATATATACTTGGCAGAATGTAAGAAAGTGAGAGAAAAATAGGTGTATGTGTGTGCTGGTGTGTATTGTGTGCTGAGAGTACTAAAAAAGAATAGAATCTAGAGGTCACCTCAGAAGGATCTGAAAACAAATTAACATACATCAATTATCTAAAAGTCTGAGAGATAAATAAGCTGGAAATGAAAACGGCACTGTGCCTGTCTGAGTGAGAAAACAGAAAAATCCATAATATTAGTAAAGGATAAAGGTATGGGTGCTGTGTAAACACAGGCTGAGGAGAACGTTTGGACAAACAACAAACCAAATTAAAAAGGATATTAGATGAAAAGGCAGCCAAGGTGTGGTGTGAATGAAAAGTGTATCAAGAAACAAACATTCAGTGGAGGAAAGAATAGAAAATATAAGATAGGGAAGAGAATCCCCTCTCCCTCCCAGAGTCTAGAGATGTAAATCTTTGCTTATTTGATTCTCACAAATAGAAAAAACATCAAATACTTTCTCCTTGCTGATTGAGATTATAAGTGTTTTGCTCATTTTGAACTGTATGTTTGGTAAAAATTCATTTTTACAAAATGCAATACATAATCCAAGAAAACTTCAAAATTGGGGGGACTAAATGATTCCTTCTTGTTTTTGTGCAAATTTCTGATGTTATACGAGGGCAATCCACAAAGTTAATTACGTTTTGGAATTAAAAATTAACAACGTATAGGAATAAATATTTATTATATACATTTGAAAGCCACACTGCAATAGTACTTTTAAATATAGTCCCCATTCAAAATTAGGCACATTTCATAACTATTAGTGTTTTTTGAAAGTTATTACCCTCAGCACTTTCCCGCCGCCACCCTGAAGAGTGTGGAACCCGCGCTATTGCAATGAGGAAGCTCAGCCAGCTGAAGAATGAATGCAAAAAGAAGGGAGGAGCAAGCCAGGACCCCGCTCTCTCTCTTCTTTTGCAAGATCGCAAGAGAGAATCAAAAGTTTCTGGCGTCCCTTTCCCTTCCCTTCCTGCCAGCTCTCTTGCCTCCCAGGAAGAAGCAGCCAGGATCGGCCAAGCAGTCTGGAGGAGATCAGCATTGCCTCCGAAGCTGCCAGGGCGGCGGCGGGAAAGCGCTGAGGGTAATAACTTTCAAAAATCACTAATAGTTATGAAACGTGCCTAATTTTGAATGGGGACTATATTTAAAAGTACTATTGCAGTGTGGCTTTCAAATGTATATAATAAATATTTATTCCTATACGTTGTTAATTTTTAATTAACGTAATTAACTTTGTGGATTGCCCTCGTATTTCCATTGGGGGATGCAAAATTTCACAGCAATTGGCAGGGTTTTGTTTGTTTTGTTTTGTTTTCAGTGTGGGCTTAACATGTCAAGATACCCTGTCCCTTGAGGGGTAAGAAAAAAGCAAATAATATGTCACTGCTCATAAGGAAGGCTGAGCGAAGAAGGATAGATGCTTTTGAACTGTGCTGTTGGAGGAAAATTCTGAGAGAGACTTGACCCACAAGAAGATCCAACCAATCCATACTCCAGGAAATAATGCCCAGCTGCTCACCGGAGGGAAGGATATTAGAAGCAAAGATGAAGTACTTTGGCCACATAATGAGAAAACAGGAAAACTTGGAGAAGATAATGATGCTGGTGAAAATGGAAGGAAAAAGGAAGAGGGGTTGACCAAGGGCAAGATGGATGGATGGTAACTTTGAAGTGACTGGCTTGACCTTGAAAGAGCTGGAGGTGGCGACGGCCGACAGGAAGCTCTGGTGTGGGGTGATCCATGAGGTCACAAAGAGTAGGAAGTGACGGAACAAATAAACAACAATTGTCACTGCTGCAGATGGATAAAAAGGGTTTTACTGCATACAATAAAAATAATACCCTTCTTTTCTTTTTCACAAAATTTGTTTTTCACTTAATAGAAGCAGAATGAATTCAGATAGATGGATTAAAATAGCACTTGTATAAAATTTTTAGCATTAAATTACACTTACCAACTTGAAAATTGATTACAGAAGAAGACAAAAATCTTAATGAACACTGATAAATCTAATTCATTTCAGGGTATGATAAGCCCAGTGAGATACTGGGAACCCGGACTGCTTATATTGGAAGCTGACAAATGGCTGGTGTCAGTGGCAGAGCTGGACAGTGTGGGTGGAGGTAACCAAGGGAGGAAAGAATTCAGGATCGAAGCAAAGAGGAGACAGACAAAGCAAAAGGAGAAAGTATGTTTGAGAATAAGACAAAGGAAATGTGCACAGAAAGACATACTGTAAAGGAAGGTCTTCTTAAAAAGAGCTCCATAATATATCTACATAGCGCTCCATGCAGTCATGCCGGCCACATGACCTTGGAGGTGTCTACGGACAACGCTGGCTCTTCGGCTTAGAAATGGAGATGAGCACCAACCCCCAGAGTAAGACATGACTGGACTTAACGTCAGGGGAAACCTTTACCTTTACCTAATATAGCTATGGACCTGTGCTAATATATTGTGGGCAAAGCTCATGGTGAAGAACTCAAAGGGAGCCCTAAGATTTGCTTTTTGGGAGAAAAGAAAGTTAGAAATGAATTTCCTGATTGAATTTCTTACTGAATGTTTTGTTCCATGCTTCACTTGAATCAAGATAAGTCCTCAATGTTTCTTTGAGGCCTTTCTTGCCCCCTTCCCAGTAAAGAATTACAAAAGAACTAATAAAAGCTATGTACACAAACCTGATAGCTCTTTTCCTGCAGTTTCTCATGCCACACAAAAATAAAGGCTGGATCTACACTACTATATAATCCAGTTTCTGAATCCAGATTATCTGCTTTGAATTGGGTGATAAAGAATATAATAGCTTTTGCACAACAAAATTAAATGCCTTCCCCAGCACATCCCACAAAACAACACACCCATACCTCCAAATCCCAACCACCACCATATAGACATCAATGTGAAGCCATAGAGCTCAACATAGTCACAGCTCTAGGAGAAAAACTATATCTCAGTATATTTGTCCTTGTCTTTGTCACCCTGTACCATCTCCCAGATGGCAACAATTAAAAAAAAAGAATATGCTAAGTGAGATGGATCCGCAAGAATGCTCTGAGGTTTCTTAGGGCTGCAGGACCTATAAAGTTCTTCCAAAGAGGGGAGAGGGCAACAAATGATTCTCTGTGCAGAAGTGGTGACTCTTTGGAGTGCCTTCCTATCTGCCACTGTACAATTACCAAACCATGCACAAATGCATAGCAAAATGGTAGAAAGTCATCAGCAGTTTTTCATTCAGTTATTGGTTCTTTAAAAGTCTCAGGCAGTACAGTCTCTTCTGGGCCTTCTTCACGAACACTGCCCCAGGTCAGATCCTCCTTCACAGTGACACCTAGGAACTTAAAACTGGCCACCCACTCCACTTGATCTCCATTTATGACCAAGGGCTAGATTTCTGGTCTGTTCCTTCTGTAGTTCACTATGAGCTCCTTTGTCTTATTGTCCTTGCACCATGAGAGCAGCTGATCAACCTCATCCCAATAGGCAGACTCATCCCCTTCAGAGATAAACCTCACCACAGTTGTATCATCTGAAAATTTGGAAATTGTATTGACATGGTGGACCGGGGCACAATCATAGCTTATACTGCCATATAATCCAGTTCAAAACAGATAATCTGGGTTTAGAAACTGGATTATATGGCAGCATACATGGAGCCAAAGCTGCTTTGGCTGATGTAGACTCTACCATCAAATTCTATATGAAAACTAATGTCAATAAACCAGCAATCAACTTGTTTTATGCCAGCATCCACTGCCATTTGGGTGCTACTTTGTGGCTCCAGCTGTAAATCCCCACCTACACATCCCCATTTCACTTGAGAATCAACTTTCCTCCACCCCTATAATTCAGTAACAGAAAGAAGCTAAAGAGGTAGTAAACTTCCTAACTAATTACATTACCATCATTGCTATGTAAGACCACTTAGAAATCAAAAAGGAAAGAAGGTGGATACCCTGCTCACTTCCACTCAGCCACAAATGGTCTTTCTGCTTTAGCCAGCCAGGGAGATCAGTGACTATTCAGTTCTTAGGTGTATTTGAATGTTATCACTGTGTAAATCACCACACAGAAAGACTTCTGGCTTCCCTATTACCTCCCATGCACATGAGCAGGCTTATCTGATGACAAGTCTTCTGATAACATCATTTGTGAAGAAGGAGAAAGTAGAAGCCAGTTCTGGCAACTGTTCCAACACCACTGTTATGAGCCCAAGTAGGGCTAAGCATAGAGGAACCATACTGAAAGCTACAACTGAATCCAAGTCTTATTACATATCTATCTTGTGAAGTAAAAAAGATGTTAAGAAAAAGAAAAGAACTCTCAGAGAACTGAGAAAGAAAATCAATACAAATGCACCAGAGTTAGGAACCTTTTTGTCCTTTTGACACATGTCATGGCAAGAAAGCTCAACTCAGTTTAAGCATAAAGTGAAGAAAGATTTTTATTTCATTTTAAGAACAAAAAAAGGGTTATCTGTTAATATAAGGTATCCCATGACTTCAAGTAAGCAATACAATTGTCACTTGCCTACAATTAGACATTATGGAACCAAAAAGGAACTAAATGAATAGTGCTAGCAGACTGCTGTTTAAGATGAGAAATGCAAACAATTTAGATCCAACACAGGAAGTAATTGGTGTTTTGAAGCTTGAGGGGATATCGCTGAACAGTAGTTACATAAAACAGAACAAACAGGTTTTCTATTAGATCTTTCAAAATAGAAAGCAGAATCTACACATTACAAGCACAATTACTTCCAAACACAGATTAGACTCCTTGTAATGAACAAACAGGGCCCTGAATCATGTGCAATGAAAGCAAAGGGTAGATTATTAATGTTTTATTTAGGATTATCAGGATTTTGTTCTTCTGTAAAATCAGCATCATTATTATTCACACATTAAATTTTATAGATATATTTTACTTGTGACACTCAATAATATATTTTTAAATCAAATTAGTGATCTATTTCAAGAGCAGTAGATAGAAGTGACATGAGATGGGAATTCCTTTGTATTAAAGGGATGGAACATCCTACTGATGTGCTTGATCAGGCCCTGGTATTCTCCAAAAGAGCCGGATGGATGTCATAGATTTGCAGGATTCTGTCCTAGTGAACATTTGCAAATCTTCTCATCCTCAACTATGAACAACATCTTGGCACATAACAAGGCATCATGCTAAAAAACCTAATTATTGCTGTATTATTTTTCATTCTTTGATGATAGAAAAAGTATAAGATCACTTTGGTTTATCTGAATGTCTGTTTTCTTTGTTTATACAAAAAACAGAACAAAACCAAAGTTAATGAAGAAATCTTGATTTTTTAAAAAATAAATAATTGGGAAATGCACAACTCCCTTCACACAAGAAAGAACACAGCTTTTTTGTTACTTAAATGTGATAATGAAATAAGCAGACTTCCATCCCTGTCATGTTTCTCCCCTATTCCCTCTCTCAACATTTCTCCAAACAGAATTTATAATTATATCAGCTATGTAGTTAAGTATATCCCCCACAAGTTTCAGTGAGAAGGTAAAGTAAAACCATTATCTTTTGTTGTATATGTTGCGTAACTTAATACATACTTATCAATATAGCAGAGACTCGAAGGAGTCATGGTAGTGAATTGCAAAGATGGTGCACATTAGGATCTACAATAGATTGGCATTCTCTAGCCAGTATTCCAATGGGCCTTAGTTCTGTTACATATTGGTTCCCTGTTGTATATTGAATTTTGCTGTTCATCTGTTCCATTGCGCACCAGTTTCTGCTGTGCATTGATTCCTGTTGTGCATTGAGTCCCAATGTGCAATGTAACATTACTGGCTCCTCTACTTAGTAACATAATAGGAGGTTATTGTTATACACATGTATTACAATATTGCTCAATTCTATTTCACATAGACCTAAGTTTAGTTATGACAACATAAGTCGCCAAGTGAATTCCAACCATATAAGCTTACCTTTAATTGAACTATGAATAGAAGTAAATGGAATTGTAAAACAAAAGCACCAAAACCCAGCAACAGCATATACTGGCAACAAAGCACTGTATTAAATTTATCTATCAGCCTGCCTCCAGAAGGATACCATGAAGAGTGTCAGTCTACCCATCAAACTTTGGAACTGACAAAGTTCTACTTTATATTGCAAGGTTCTACTTTATATTGCAACCAGATTACCTGTGAGACTAACAAAGTGGAGGGGAAGTCCTCATTATATGGGAAAACTCTAATGGAAGAAAATGACTTGAATATTCAATACTTGAGTTATATAGGGCTTTACAGATCAATTTGTTCCCCCACCTCCGCTCAAGAAACGAATTGGTAGCCAGTAGGGTTGAGCCTGGATCCACTTTAAAAAACAGTCTTTGGCTTATTCGGCATATTTGGATGCCCATAATGGCAAGGGCTTCACATTCATGTTTTTTGTTGGGTTTTTTTGGCCACAACAGAACAGTGCCTGCCAAAAAAAAGGGGTGTTTTCAGTTTCTTTCTGCTACACGTGGAGCGAGGGGAAGAATGCAGCCACTAGAAGGGAAAGGATCCCAGAAAGGGTGTTTCTTAAGCCCTTGTTTCAAACCTAGGTATCCTTGAAAGACAGAAGGGAAAGGATCCCAGGAAGGGTGTTTTCTTAAGCCCTTGCCTTAAACCCAGGTATCCTTGAAAGACAGAAGGAAAAGGGTGATAGAAAGGGCAGTTTCCTGAGTCCAATGCCAGAAAAGGGGAGCTTCATAAGTTCCCCATTGCCACCAATGGGTCAGATCTTCCTGGATTGTTTGGTTGCCAAAAAGAAAAAGGGTTTTTTTTCCCCATTAGATGATTTCGGGAGGCTTCCAAAAACAGATCTGGATACCCACCGAATTTTGGATAACAAAAAACAGATTGTGGTCCAGCCAAATTGCACAACCCTAGTAGCCAGTGGACTGATGTAATGATTGAGTTGTATAGCAACTCTGAGGTTTCTGAAAAATCTTTAAAGAATATGATACAATCATTCAATCAATCAAGATGTAACTAAGACATGTGTAATCATAATGATGTATATGTAGCATTGTAACAATGACAGAAAGACATAGACTTTCAAAATAAATTCAAGCAAGCAACAATGTTATTCACAAAACCACTACCACCACCAGCAGCAGCAATAAAAACCACTCAAATGAATGAACCCTCCTCTCTATGGAAAGAAAACCAGGAGATAACATTGAATGCTGAAACAGTCCATCAGTATGCTTTCAATATTCTGGAATTAGAATACTGTGATTAAACTGTTCACTCTGATTAAAAGCCAGAGTTGTCACAAGCAACTCCCTTACTACCCTGTCATTAAAAAAAATACTGTGACCACAAAAATAATGTATCAGTTCTTGCAGATAGAGAAAACAGCATCTGTGTCTCTTTGAATCTCAGTCCCTAAGAAAGTTTGGAAAGATTTGACACCCACCTTCAATTCAGAAATCTCTCAAATCTCTCTGAATCAACGAACTTCATTTCATGAATATCCTCAGAAGCAGAATTGATTGGTTACAATTATAAAATCAAATCAAACAAAATAATAAAACAAATTCATAGTGAATGTTAGTACATTTAACTCAGATATTCTCACACTGCCCCTTGTCTGATTATTCTGAATGTTATATATTGGCCTTAATTCATCAAATGTTAATTTTCTTTCATGTACTTGTTGATAGTTTCCAACATCTGTCCTGCTTCTGCATTCCACATAGTGAAGCATCCCTAAAGATGTTTTTGTTTTGGTTTCACTTTGATATGTTTGGCATGCAGTAAATTGTCCTATAACTTCAACATACATTATTATTTTAAAAGCATTAACAGGTATGATTCAGATATACCGGCTGCAACAAAGGTTTGCCATCTGCTCACAGCAATTTTTGATTGCAAAGCTATGTCATCTTGCTAATTAAAATACAGCACTGAAGTCCAACAACTAAACTGATGAAATACAAAAATGAACTTAAAATATGATATCTTCTATTCCAGGGAAAGCTAACTGTAGTTTTAGTGATGTGAGGTCAGTCCTAAATGTTTTGAATAAATGAAATTTTCAATCTAGTTTGAATATTATCTGTGATCCCAATCTTTCTAAAGAGAAGACACCTCAAGCCCATTGACCATTACCTCTTCCTTTTTGTCCACCTGGGAACCAGTGACACTGCGAGGCATAACCTTTTAGCTATCCTAAGAGATTACAAAGTTCTGAGTAGGAAACTGAAGGACCTTGATGCAGAGATTGTTATTTCTCTTCCTTCCCAGTTGGATGTAGCCCAAAAAGAAAGAGAGGAGTGGTTGAGGTAAACCTCCGGTTCCACAGATGTTGCCACTGGGAATGTTTTGGCTTCATTTGGTAAACAAAGGGAATGTCGTGCATGTAGATTATCTTCGTTTCAGTAAGGCCTTTGACAAAGCCCCCATACTATTCTTGCAAACAAGCTAGTAAAATGTAGTTTAGATAAGGCTGATATTAACTGGATTTGCAATTGGTTAACCAGCCAGAACCAAAGAGTAGTCCCTTCTTCATCCTGGAGAGAAGTGGCTGATTAGTGGAGTTGCTCAATACCCTTTTACACTGCCATATAATCCAGAATATCAAGGCAGATAATCCATATTATCAGCTTTCAACTGGATTATCTGAGTTTACATTGCCATATTATCCAGTTCAAATCAGATAATCTGGATTTTATACAACTGTGTGGAAGGGGCCTCAGGGCTCTTTCAGACAGACCCAAAAATGCGGGACCTGTGGCACCCCTAAACTGCAGAGATACTTCAAAAACCATGCTGGAGCCCCAAACTATACGCAGAGCAAGTTTTATTGAAGAATATATGTAAGAAATAGAAAATCAAAATTCAAAGTCAATGAAACAAGGTTTTAGTCCACCAGGTACAAGGTACTTGAGAGTCTTGAAACAAGTGTCCATGAAAATCAAACACAAGAATAAACTTCAACAAGGTATCAAAATTATGTCCAAGTAGCGAACCAAACTGGAACAAAGAACAGATCTTTAACTGGAACAAGGGATCCAAACTGAAAAGCTTTCAAGAACAATGACTGGATAATCCAAAATTCCCCAAGAGCAAGAACAAGGACTGGAACAAAGCTCAGGATACAAGGCTGCACGAACTTGGCATGAAAGTCCACAGGAACATGAAACAGGATTCTATGAAGCATGAAACATGAATCCATAAACAAGATGAACAAAGTTACCACCTCTGAAAATCTCTCTCTTAAAGCTGAAATCAAGGCCTCTTTCCATGGGAAGTTTGCTCAAAACCTTTTCTCATTATCAACCATTTGCTCCTTCTCAGACCCTCCCTTTCTTGTCTCTGCTGACATGTTGTTTTCTTTCTTTCAACCTCATTGCTCTTATCACAACTGGAATGCCCATCTGCCAAGGGATAGTTCGACCTTGACTCTCCCAAAGAATGCAGTTCAAGCTGCCTGCTTGAAACCATTGTATGCTTGCTCCCAGAATCCTCAGGAACAAACTCTGGCTGTCCAGGAACAGCAGCTTCATCCAAGTCTAGCTGCATGGGAATCTTAGGCCCCAATCCAGATTCATCTGACAGATCAGATGCAGGCACAATCACAGGATGAACAGGCCCAACCTCAGGCTCACCTGACAACTTAGGTGCAGAGTGGGATACATCAGGACTTATTGCACTTTTACCTGAGGCATCCAAATGATGCCTCAGGTAAAAGTGCATTACTTCACAACAAAGCAGGGTTTGCCTGCTTTGTTCCAAATTAATTAGATACCCTATTAGATTGGGGCCTTCCAGAAAGGCCTGGGTCTAATGGAGTATCGGGCCTGTGAGGACTCACCCCTGGATGGTTCCAGGACTTCCCAGAGGTGAGTACCCATTTGCCATCTCACACCTTTTGGGCTCCTGAAGCCCTAAGGTGCAAGATGGCGCCCACCCCCTCCACTCAAGCCCCCAAAATTGCTCCCAGTCTCCTTGTTTTGGGGACTGTGAGATGGCTGGATGCCATCCTGTTAGTTACGGGGATAGCATTTAGACACCCTGCCCAGGAAAGCGTGGGGGTGGATTTGAAACCATGTTGAAGCAGGTTGTTTAAACCTGCTTCGGTATGGATTTAACTCTTGTCTGGAAGCACCCTCAATCTTTTGTACTGGGTCCATTGTTATTCAACCTCTCTCTCAATAAATTGTATGATGGGATAGAGGACATGCTTATCAAATTTGCAGATCACACCAAATTAGGAGGGTTAGACAATACCTCAGATAACAGGATCAGCATTCAAACTTACCCTAACGGACTAAAGGGTAACAGCTGGCCCTAAACCAATGCAACAAACAAACAATTTTAGCACTATGATTTCACTCTAAAACCCATGGCAATATCCTTTCCTAGAGGCAAATCCCATAACTTCATAGAATCTTGCCATGGCCATTAAGGTTGATCTGCATGTTATTATTGTATATTATGATAGTATTCTAGGCCTTCAGGTTCCAAATAAAGCTCTGTCAAGCTTTCAATAGAGGATGAGATGTGATGGTATGGTTTAATAAGACGAAAGAGGCAGCAGAAGTGGAAACAGACAGCTTTAGTTGGTTCCTCCAATGTCAGCTGCTTTGTTTGTAGTGGAGAGTGGAGGAGAAGAAACGTATGCAAAAGTAAGAAATGGAATAAAGCATCAACCTTCAACTGACATCTGGGTGTCACTCACTTCAAAGGAGAGGAGATAATAAGGGGAGATTAGAAAAGAAGGGAAGGGGACAAATGTAAGCCTAGACATCTTGTTGAGTTCTGCATGCCGTGGACATTAAAGAGTAGGAGAGGAAGAACCCTCATTCTTCTTTATAGCAGTCTGAAATATACCGTTTAAAGGTATTTTGAAAACAAACAAACAAATGACTTTATATAAATTAATATACAGTATACACTGAATAATGTATACACTCATTCATTAGATAATTACCTTCACATAATACTGTTTTATTCTATTTATTGCAAACCCTTTTGTGATACACTGAGAAGTATAGTGAATTTATTTATTTAGTGACCTTTTTACTGTTATGTGTGTTCACTTTTCTGCCATTTCTGAAAAAAAAAATCCATAGAAAAGCAAGAGAAAGTGTAATACTTATGAAGCACATTTAAAAAAGAAAAACCTCAGGTTTCCTTACTCAACAGCTTTTTAGATTAATTTATCATCTCTTCCTTTAATCTCTGACCAGTAACAATATCTTTTGTGTGGGGAATGTAAATCTGTACATTTTCTAATCAATTTTTTGGTAAATGGGGCAAAAAGGAAATATATTCTTTAAGGAACTCTGCAGCCCAAGATGTGAATTTTACCCAATAGATTTATCATCTATCTGACCAAAGTAGCAGCCTACCTGATTCCAATAAAAAAGGGGTTATACTAGAATGAAGAGAAGATTTTTCAGCAGAATGAAATTCAGGAGAATCGCAATATGCACACAAATCAGCATGACTAAATTTAAACACAAACTGTGAATATTAATCACTCTTTGATAAATGCAGTAATGGGTCACACAAAGCTTATTATAAATGTGGATTAAGGTTTCTTACTATCCCTGCACATTTGAAAATGCATATGCTGAGGTGAAAAGAGACTGCCCTCCATTATCATAGCTCTTCTGCTTTTCAGTCTTTACATTTTCTTCTCTCTGCTGATAAAATAATATCCATGTTGTAAAAGAATAATAATCTAGTATGGTGTAGTGGTTTGTGGGTGGAACTACAACTATGAAATCCAGAATTTAAATCCTTGCCCAACTAAGAGACCTTGCCATAGAGTCACATAGACTAAAGGGGAGGCAAAAGGAAAATATTTTCTGAATAAATCTTGCTGAGAAAACTATATTGTAAGTTTGCTATAAAGTCTCCATAACTTAGAAATAACTTGAAGGCACACTATAATAAAAACACAAGATCATTTCGTTTAGCTGCTGTGCCATGCTGTGCTATCCTATTTCAAGATGTTTCTTTTCTTGCCTAGATCCTTTTCCATCTTTACTTATATAACATAGGTCAGATTATTGCTCCATCTAGCTTATTGAGTTCCAGTTGATATTCCTTCAGCAGACTTTTGCTTGTATGTACAAATAAATTCCTCCCATGTACTAACTAAATTCCCATCCTGATTTTTATTTTTAGAATAAGATGCCAGAAGGAGAGAAGCTGGGGAAAGGACATGGGATAGCTGCCAAGACAGTAGGCTTGTTCATGGATCCATTTTCAAAAATGTTTTTTTGCTGGTTCGGTTGGTTCAGATGTCCGTAATGGCATGGGCTTCACCACCTTTTTTCTCTCTCATCACAACAGAACAGCAGATGTCCAAAACTGTCTGCTTTCAGTTTCTTTCGGTTACACGTGGAGTGTGGGGAGGGAGGCAGCTGATAGAAGGGAAAGGATTTCAGGAAGCAGGGTTTCTTAAGCCCTCCCTTCTTTCTTGATTTGGAAATGGAATCAAAATGCAAGAGTGGAAAAGGCATTCTAGGCAAAGTGCTAGTTCTCCTTTCTGGTGCCTCCAAATCAAGAGAGAAGGGAGGGCTTTTTAAAGGAAGTCCAGGGTAGGAAGTCCAGGGACTGACCTCCAGGTCAATCCCTCTTCCTTTCCAGGGAAGCACCCTTTAAAGGACTTGTGACATTGCATCCTGCAGGGAGAGAGATACACACATGAACCAAAACCTTTTTTTGCACAGGTCTCCTCTAAACATAGAAGAGAAAGGATCACAGAAAGGGGGATTTCTTAAACCCTTGCCTTAAATCCAGGTCTCCTTGAAAGAAAGAAGGGAAAGGATCACAGGAAGCAGCGTCTCTTAAGCCCTTGTGCTAAAAAGGATGGAAAGGGGAGCCTAATAAGTACCCCACTGTCACCAATCGAAAACAGATCTTTTGGTTGCTGTAAGGGAGAACAGAATCTCCTAATTCCAGAAGCTCTTGAAAAAGGATTTGGGGCATGCTGAAATTCAGGGCATTGAAAACAGATCAATTTTAACCAAAATGCACAACCCTACTAGACAGTAGGAAATGAAACAAGCTGATTCCCTTCACTTTTCCCTGTTCCCCACCCCCTCATGGGATGAGGTCCATAGTCTGCACTGAGTATCCTATAGGGTACTGGAAATATTGGTAACTAAAACTGGAACCCATTGCATGGAAATGGCAACCTCAAACAAAGTTGTATTGCTATTTTCTATTACAAGAGAATGCACTTGTTTTGAGCATTGTGTGGCTCACAGCTCACCAATAAGACAGACAGTCCACACTACAATGTTTATCTTTTAGGCTTGCTCAAATAATTCGATTTCCCCTTTACCCGTTATTAATTCGTTACTTTCGTTTGTTTTGAAGCAATATACGGCCTTGATTGTCCACACGTCTGGATATTGCGGTTTCGAACCGCGAGAGGCCGTTTTTTGTTATGTCGTCGTTTTTTTCGTTAGGAAAAAAAGCTTTTGCAAATCACCCAAACTCCCACCATTCAGGCCCTTTCCTTTTGCCCCTCAGCAAAAGGGGCGTCACGGGCTCAGCCAATGGGAGGGGGCGAGGGGGAAGGAGGCCAAGGAGGAGGAGGAAGACGGAGGGGGGAAATGGCCGCCGCCGCCGCCTTGCCTCAGCTCAGACCTGGTGTCTCTCTGTGAGGCGGGAAGGCGGCGGATGGAGCCGGGAATGGAGAGACCGAGAGAGACAGAGACACGCAGAGATGGAGGCTGGCGCGGGGCCCGGCGGTGAGGAGGAAGAGGCCCGGGATGTGAGGGGGTGTGGGCCAGGCCCGTCCTCGGCTGCTCCCGGGGAGGGAGGGAGGGAGGACTACGACTCCCAGGGGCCCAGATTCGCACCCTCCCTCCCCCCAATACAGGTCTCCATACGACGCTACATGAACTTGAATGGATACTGTGGTTGTGTTGTCGAAAGCTTTCATGGCCGGGATCACACTGTTGTGGTATGTATTCTGGGCTCTATGGCCATGTGCCAGAAGCATTCTCTCCTGACGTTTCACCCACATCTGTGGCAGACATACTCAGAGGTTTTCACGTCTGTGCGAAGCTAGGCAAGTGGGGTTTATATATCTGTGGAAGGTCCAGGGTGGGAGAAAGAACTCTGGTCTGTGGGAGGCAAGTGTGAATGTTGCAATTGGTCACCTTGATTAGCATTGAATAGCCTTGCAGCTTCAAAGCCTGGCTGCTTCCTACCTGGGGGAATACTTTGTTGGGAGGTATTAGCTGGCCCTGATTGTTTCCTGTCTGGAATTACCATTTTCTGGGTGTTGTTCTTTTACTGTCCTGATTTTAGCTTTTCTGTAGCTAAAAATGCATATAAAATTGATTCTATAGGGAGGATAAATGATTGGATTTCAACTCCTACAGCTTAGCTTTCTCTGCCAATAATGGTACCATACCAAACTAAACCTCCCAAGATTCTGTAGCAGTGAGCCATCTTGGATATTGTAAGGGATTTATTATTATTATTATTATTATTATTATTATTATTATTATTATTATTATTATTATTATTAGACCTTGCTCCCAGGAAGGTGCCTTCGCTGTGGCTCCCAACTTATCTATCTCTACCTTTCCACATATTCTCCACATTGTGTGTATGTGTATGTATATTATATATACATGAGCCCCGATGGCGAAGTGTGTTAAAGCACTGAGCTGCTGAACTTGCAGACCGAAAGGTCCCAGGTTCAAATCCCGGGAGCAGAGTGAGTGCCCGCTGTTAGCTCCAGCTTCTGCCAACCTAGCAGCTTGAAAACATGCCAATGTGAGTAGATCAATAGGTACCGCTCTGGCGGGAAGGTAATGGCACTCCATGTAGTCATGCCGGCCACATGACCTTGGAGGTGTCTATGGACAACACTGGCTCTTGGGCTTAGAAATGGAGATGAGCACCAACCCCCAGAGTCAGACATGACTGAACTTAACGTCAAGGGATACCTTTACCTTTACCTATACACACACACACACACACACACACACACACACATGCAGGGACTATATATATATATATATATATATATATATATATATATATATACAGTATATATCACACACACACCAATTTAACAAAGTTTCAGCCACAAAAACAAAGTTTCTGAAGTAGAACAATGACTTTCACAGTAAAGACAACCCAATTTAACAGGAAATAAGACTTTCAAACCAGGAACAGATTTCTGCAATTATTAAAAAATGGTTTATTATAAAAGCTATGAAAATTCGCCAAAAATCAGAGGATAAGGGAAACGTTCCAAATTTTGGTGAGCTATGAGTGTTAAATGTGTTCTACCACTGTACCAAGTTTGAAGAAGATCACTCAAAAAATGAGGGCGGGAGAGTCCTGTAAAATCTCCCCTCGTGCTGTTTTTTTTGGCCACTGCGCATGCGCGTCCGCCATTAACGAATTAATTTCGAAAATAACGAATTTTCATTAATTTCGAATTTTTTGGGGGGCAAAATTCGGAAATGACATCAGAAACGAAACGCTGGCGCCCCCAGCTTTTGAAACGAGTTTAGAATCAATTTTTTCATGGATTGCTCAAGCCTAATATCTTTTACATTAAAGACAGGAAAAATATAAACAATTTGGTGAAGGGGGATAGAGAGAGAGAGAAACCTTAGAATCATGTGCTATTTAATTCAGGGAATTGCATGAAATAGGTAAATTGAGTGTAATGTGAAAATCTGGAAAAATGCACTAAAATATACACAAGCGTCAATGTAGGAAGAAAATACAAAGTCTCATAACCCAATAAAATACATGGGCAGGATGAAAATCAAAGTGAATTTCAATGAAAATCATCAAAACTGAGATAAATTTCATATCCTTGCAAGGTATTTCTGCATAGTTAAAAGCTGTTAGAGGGTTCTTTAATTACTCAAGAGCCTTCTAGGAACAAATTGTGCAGGACTGGACAATGCATTTACAGAGGAGCAAAATGATGTGAGTGAGAGAGTGTCATGAATAGAATTTTTGAAAAAAACTTTTTGCTTTTCTTTATTTTCTTCACTCATTCATCCATGTTTGGACTAGAACAATTCTGTGCATGTTCCTCAGAGATAAATCCTTCTTCGTCCATCAGTAGTGACAGAAATTGTGTTTGATCACATTCTTTTTTTATAAATTTTTTTATTATTTTCAAATACAGTGCACATTTAAAAACAGGGGTAAGTGAGGAAACAGAAAAGCTTACACAAAAATAAGTATGTATGTATATATATATATATATATATATATATATATATATATATACACACACACACACACACACACACACACACACACACACACATACACAGAACAGTAGGAAAGGGGAGTGGGAGTTAACAATCTGACAAAACAGAAAAAGAGAAAAAAAGGGGGGAGGGTGGGGAGGGGGGCAGGGGATAGGGATAAACAAGGTTGGGAATCACAAAAATCTCAGGAAACATTGAATCTAAAGGGAAGTACAACTTCCATTCTACAAGCAAACAAACAAACAAAAAAAACAAAACCTATTATTTAACACTGTATTTACAACTAACATTTTCCAATTTAAACAGAGTTATTAAACATAGTTTTGATTACTTCTTAGTGTATTCTTCCAATTTGGTCCAATTTGTCCTTCTAGCAGGTTTTCTTCTCGTTTCTTTCAAAAGGAATGTAAGTTTATCCATGTTTTTTATTTCCTCTAACTTATGGATCCAAGGGTCTTTTTTCGGGATTTCCTCCAGTTTCCACATTTTTGCAAAAGTCATTCTGGCAGCTGTAGCACAATATGTGAATAAAATATCATCATTTTTGTCAAATTTACACTCATTGTCTAGAATACCTAATAAATAGTATTCTGGTTTTAATGGGAACTTCAATTGTAATATGAGTTGTGTTTCTTGATGAATCATTTTCCAATATCTTTTGGATTTTTTACATAACCACCATAAGTGATAAAACAATCCTTCCTGTGATTTGCATTTCCAACATTTCTTATCACAATTTTTATACATTGAACCTAATTTTTTGGGGGTCATGTACCACCGGTGAAACATCTTTAGCCAATTTTCTTTCAAATCTGAAGCATATGTGTATTTTAATTTTTTATTCCAAATCTCTTCCCATTCTATCAATTTAATTGGTCGTCTAATATTTTGCGCCCATTTTATCATACAATTTTTGATCTCCTCTGTTTCCGTCGCCCATTCCAATAATATCACATAGATTTTAGCTATTGTTTTCTTCTTACTCATCATAATTTTCCCCCAACAATTGTCTACCTCACCAAATCCAATTCTTTTATCCTTATTGAACTGTTCTTTTAGTTGGGCATATTGAAACCATGAGGTACTTGGAAATTTCTCTTTTATTTCTTCTTGTGATTTCAACATATATCCCTCTTTCTTTTTTGTCAAGATATCCTTATAAGTTGGCCAGGTTGTCCACCCTAGAATATTTCTTTGTTCGGCTTCCAAAGGTGAAATCCACATTGGGATCTTATTATTGTAAAATCGTAATTTATATTTTTCCCAAACCTTAATCAGTGCCGATCTAATGAAGTGGTTACCAAATTTGTTTTCAATTTTCCTTTTTCATAGCCAATGTATGCATGCCAGCCTCGTCGTAAGTCCATTCCCTCCAATGTTAATATGCTTTCATTTTCTAATGTTGCCCATTCTTTAACCCACTGCAGTGCACATGCTTCAAAATATAATTGTAGATTTGGTAGACCAAAGCCTCTTTTTGTCAAATCTGTCAAAATACTATATTTAATTCTGGGCTTCTTATTTTTCCATACAAATTTCATTATTTCTTTGTTCCATTCTTTAAATATGCTATTATTTCTAATTATCGGTAAATTTTGAAATAGATAAAGTAATTTGGGGAGCACATTCATTTTTATAATTGCGATTCGACCTAATAAAGAGATATTTAAAAATTGCCATTGTTGTAGATCATTCTTTGTCTCTTTCCATTTCGTCCAATAGTTATTCTCCAATAATTTCGCATTTTTTGATGTGATCCAGATACCTAAATATTTCAATTTTGTCACAAATTTTATTTCTGTCATCTCTTGAATTTTTTCCTGGCTTTTCTTACTAATATTTTTTGCGAGTATTTTTGTTTTTTCCTTATTAATATAAAAGCCCGCTAATTGACCAAAGCTTTCAATTTTCTGGATCCATTTTTGTATTTGGCTTTTAGGATCTTCGATTATACATATTATGTCGTCCGCAAAGGCTCGAATTTTAAAATCATGGTTTCTAATTTTCAGCCCTCTTAGTTGGTTATCCTGCCTAATATTTCTAATTAATATTTCAATTGCAAAAATAAAAATTAAGGGCGAGAGGGGGCAGCCTTGTCTCGTTCCTTTACCAATTTTAAAATCTTTTGATTGTTGTCCATTTATCAATATTCTGGCTGTTTGTTTATTATAAATTGATTCTAATGCATTCAAAAAGTAATATCCTAAGTCCAGTTCTTTTCCCAACAATTTAAAGAAGTTCCAATTCAGTTTGTCAAAAGCCTTTTCGGCATCCAGGGACATCAGAATTACTTCTTTTTGGTGATGCAGTTCATAGTATTCAATGGCATCAATACACACTTCAAATTATCCTTTATGTTTCTTTCTGGTAAAAAAACCATTTTGTTCTTTTCCAATCCATTCATTCAAAAAAGATTTAAATCTGTTAGCCAAAACTGTTCTAAAAATTTTATAATCCGTATTAAGCAGGGAGATGGGTCTAAAGTTATGTATTTCCAATTCCTCTCCTTTATCTTTAGGTATAGTTATTATATCCACCTGGGACCATGATTCGGGTATCTTTTTCTCTCTCAAAGCTTCATTCATTATCTTCGCTAACCAGGGCATCAGTTCATCTCCCAAAATTCTATAGAAGTAAATTGGAAAACCATCAGGCCCGGGTGCTTTGTTCGGTTTCATTGAGTTCATTGCTTTCTTAATTTCTTCTTTTGTTATTTCCTTATTTAATAATTCTCTTTGGTCATCTGAGATTTTCTGTAATTTTTGTGCACCAAGATATTCCCCAATTTTCTCCTGATTTATATTTTCTTCTTTGTATAGATTAGTGTAAAATTCCTCAAATTCCTGAATAATATCCTTATCTGTCGTAAGAAACCCATTTCCTTTCTTTATTTTAATAATTGGTTGTTGTTGTTTTTTCTTCCTTATTTTTCGTGTTAGCCATACTCCTGGCTTATTAGCATTCTTGAAATTATATTGTTTTATGAATTTTAATTGGTTTGCAGCCTGTTCTAATTCTAAATTTCTTTTATTGTTTTGCAAGGATCTGATTTGTTTTATTAAATCGGTATTAGACAGATTTTCCTTTAGCTTTTTCTCAATATCATTTAGATCTTTATTAATTTTGTTTAATGTTTGAAATTTCACTTTATTTTTCTCAATTTTTTGCTGAATAAGATGTCCTCTAATTACCGCCTTATAGGCATCCCAAATTACCTGATTGCTGATTTCCGACGAAGTATTCACTTCAAAGTATTCATTTGACAGTTTTTTGTTTCTGATAATATCTTCCTCTTTTTTAAGTAAATTGTTATCTAATCTCCATCTTGGATTTTTTTTCTTATGATTAATTCTCATTATTATTGGGTTATGATCCGATTTGTCTCTGGGTAGTATGTTAATTTCCTCTACTTTTGTACATAATGTTTTTGAAAGCCAAATCATGTCTATTCTCGACCAGGTTTTATGTCTATGTGAATAGAAGGTATAGTCTTTTGTTTCCAAATTTTTCATGCGCCAAATATCCTTTAAGTCAAATTCTTTTTTCAATTTCCTAAAGTTTTGTGGAATTAATCTTGATCTCTCTTCTTTATTATTTTTAGTCACTCTACTTGTATCCAACTTCAGCTCCATTATTCCATTAAAATCTCCTAGGATAATTAAATGGTCGAATTCAGTCTCTGTAATTCTTTTTCTCAGATCCTTTACAAATTTAGTTTGTGGCCCATTGGGAGCGTAAATATTACAGATAAGTATTTTTTGTTGATCAATTATAATTTGGGCTGCTACTATTCTACCTTCCTGGTCCTTAAACTGCAATGTCGCCGGGATATCATCTTTTATATATATTACCACCCCTCTTTTTTTCCTAGTATCTGATGATAAAAATTCTTTTCCAAGTGATTTGTTTATCAGATGTGAACCATGTCTTTGAGAAATATGGGTTTCTTGCAATGCAATTACATCAAACTTTCCCTTTTTAATTGTATCATTAATTCTTTCCTCTTAATTTGTGCATTTAATCCATTAACATTATTAGAATAAAACTTTAATTGTCGAATAAGATTACCTCTATCCATCTGTCGTTTCACCTAATTCTTTTGCCTCCTGTGGTTTCCTTTCCTTTTCCATTTTTTCCTCTTCCTCCGTCACTATATCCACTTCATCTTCTCTCCCACTCTCTTCTTCTTCATCTTCATCTCCTACATCTGATGGATCTGACGTGGTGGTGGGTGCCATCTCATTGTTTCCTTTTGTTTCTTTTGGAGATTGATGTCTAGCTCTCTTTGGCTTTTTTCTTTTAACTGATGAGGGAGGGGACGTCTCCGGCGGGTTATATTTTTTCTCTTTCATTAATTTCTGATAAAAGTCTTTGGCTTTTTCTTCCGAAGTCAGCCAATGTTTCTCACCATACCACGTCACCATTACACCTTTATTCCTCTCCCATCTGAATCTTATTTTTTGTCTCTTGAGTTTATCTGTTAAGAAAAAATATTTTCTTCTTTTATTCAAAATCGTTTGCGGGAATTCTTTTAATACAATTATTTTCTTTTCTTTAAAGTAGATTGGATTTCTGTTGTTGTTTATCAAAACCTCATCTCTAACTTTTTTTTTCACAAAGTGTATGATAGTATCTCTTGTAGCTCGGTTTCTTCTTGAAAAGTTTGTTTGAATTCTATACACCATGTCTATCTCACTTTCAACGTATTCTTCCTCCCTCTGAAGAAGATTTGCAATCAATTTTATTGCAATTATTCTAATATTTTCACCTGCTTCTTCTTGAATATTGCGGAATCTTAGTTGAAATTCTTTCTCATTTAATTCTATTTTTTCCTGTAGTTTTTCCAATTTGGCATTTTTATCTTCTAACCCATCTACCTTCTTTTGTAATTTAGAGTGTGATTTAGAGAGTTTCGAATTTTCAGATTTCAAATCATTAATGTCTTGATGTGTTTTTGCCATTTCCCTTTTCAAAAATCCAATTTCTTCTTTAATCTCTTTCTTCATTTCTAACAGTTCCTGACACATTTCTCTTTGTTGTAAGGATTGTTTATCCAGTTTCAGTTGTGATTCTTTCTGATGTTCAATCTGTTGTTCAGCCAGTTTCTGGATTTCATGTAATATGTCCTTAAGATTTACCTCCTCTATCTGTGAGGGTCTTCTTCCAGCTCCCAGTCCTCTACCATCTCTAATATCTTTTTCGGTTTTTTGCCTGGCCCCCGCCATTTTTTTTTAAATTTTTCCTTGGGCTATTTATAATATTCACTAATTATAAATTGATTCTGAAATTTAATTAATGGCTTCACTCAAATCTAACTTATTTTATAATTCAGATAATATGAAATCAATATATGTGTATATATAGGTATGTATTTAATTTTAATCGATTAAATTAATGAATTATGCTTTACCTGAATTAATTCATATAACACTCTTAAGATCTATTAAATTATGAGTTCAAACTTACTGTTCTGCTCCCTTGCCCACTTAGTAAATTTAGGTTTAGTCAAAGTCTATCTCACACTTTTAGTCTAGTACTTCAAATTGATCAGCTTGTCTTTACCAAATGTCCTTCCTCCAATCTTCTTTATGGGCGTCGCTCCTTCCTTGACTCTCGCCGCTTTCCTTTAGTACACTCACCCTTTTGATTATTCTCTGTGGCCAGTCCTTCGTTGTTCTATCTTCTGCTGCTAATTCTCCACCAGGCTGTTCATCCTTTCTTTTCTTCTCCAGGATTTATTTTACCTTTGTTTATCAGCTCTCCAAACACTTGTAAACAGAGGGTTGTCTCTGCAGCACTGTTTCTTTAATTCCTCCCGAGTGATCACATTCTTGAGAACTCACAAATACCAAATATTTTGAAAATCCACCAACTATCTACTATTAACAGCTAGGGATAAACTTAACGTGGATGTATCTGCCAAATACTTGGTAAAAGTATTTTTAATAGTAGCCATCATATTATAATGTGCCAGCAATTCCCATATGTTTACTATTTGTTGTGTTAAGAAGAGCTTCTTTTTGTTGGTCCTGTATTCTTTTGCCAATTAATTTTATTGGATACCTGCCCGTGATAGCACTTTGAAATCAAGCCAATTTTCTTCATATTCACCTCCACATAATTTTATACAAAAATATCACTTTATAAGCCTATGCTAATTCTAAATGAGCCACATCTCAGTTAGAGGGTAGAATAGAAATGAAAATCCCAAATAGTGTAAGCTACTTAGTGCACATCTACACTGACTACAGGATATTTTTTAAATGATGGTCCCAATTTCAGAGCAATGTATTTCATGATGGCAATTACAATTACAAAAAAAAGTTACAAATGGTTTAATGAGATATAAAGTTGGAATAAAATAAAAATTAAAGATTCAGCTGTATATTGATGTGTTTTAGTCTAATAAACTCAATTTTTATTATTGCTGACATTGCCACCTTGAAAATGACTGAGGCTAGGGGTTGTCTGTTCCCTAAACCACTACATCATACTAGGTTACTATTTCCTCTATAACATGGATATGATTTTATTAGTAGATAAACATTTTACAATTCTCTTTGGATAAAATGTGTGATAGACAAAACACACAAACAAGTAAAAGAGGAACAAATTCTACTTGGAGGCACTAGATTCAGGTAGGTTGTTCTAAGTACTATCCAAAGTGAAAATGAAGCAAGGCAAACAGAGCTTATAAACTTTCTTCCTCCATCCCCCAACACATGGCATTACAACACCTGTGCCTCCTCCATTGAAGGCCAGAAAAATATACTTTTACCCAAGCCACTCCCTGTGGCCTGATGGTTCAGCCACTGTTGAGCACCAAAATGACAATTTGGGACCTGAAATTCTGAAGACCAGAATTTGTCACATGTCAAGATAAAATCCAAAATTTGAAAAGACAACTACGTTAGAAAAACAGAACCATAACATTTATACATTGAGAGGTCGGGGAGGGAAAGACAGGGGATGGGCAGATGGGGGAAGGAAGGTTAACAAAAGATAATATGTTTCCATTCTTCTTTCTGATGGTGTATATATGTTATGGTTGAGCCTTATGGCTCCGATACTGGGAGACGTGGTCGTAAGACTCCTCGGGAGTCAGATACTCTCGAGGAGCGAGAAAGGAAGCGGCTGTGGGACTTATTTGCAGAACCATCTGACGAGGATTCCTTTGAGGGTTTTACTGAGAGAATGGAGGAAGAGATGGTTAGCTCAGAGGAGGATGACATGGAATGGACTCGTGTGAGGGAGGATTTGGGTGCCACTGGCAATGATAGTATGGAAGGCGATTGGGGACCTTCAGGATTAGACCCGTGGACAAGCTGGAGGGATGGGACGGGATCCACAGCTGGGGATGCTGTGGGGCGTAGTCAAAGGTGTTTCAGTTCGGATGAGGAAAGTGATGAGGAAACGCCTGGAATTAGGGTAACAGCTGATAGTGATGAGGAGCTGTAAACTGGCATAAAATGGGGTTTGGAAGCAATGGCTAATTGCGTTGGGCAAGGTAATCTGGACGAACGCTTGGGCTCTGTGTGGGAAATTCCTGAAGACGGGTGTGATTCGTTTGCTGACTACGTAAGTTACCAAGGACACTGGGCATAGACGGCGGGAGGAACTGTGTGGGCTTTTGTTGTGCAACCTGTGCTTAATCTTAATAGCTTGGACCTCCGTCGTCTTCTTGACGGACGCCATCTGTTTATTCTGGACGGACTGACTGACTGACTGACTGACTACGGCCTCGGACTCTCCTTCCTGTGATTATCGTTGGACCTGGTGAACTACAAACGTCTGTACCTGCCTTACGACCTTCGGACCGGATTGGAACTTCGCTGACCGCTTCTGCCCTTGAATGCTGCATTTGTATCTGGAAATTGCTTGCTGTGTGGAGGAGTAACCTCTTAGTTACTCAAACATAGCTTTTGGCAGCAGAGAAGCATCTGCTGCCAGTTTTTTGTATTCCTTTGAACCTTTTGTTCACCAGCTTTTGTTTGTTTTAGTCCCAGGCTGAAGTAAGCTTTTTTGGTTTAACCCGGATTAAACTCCGGTTTAATCCGGTTTATCTTTTGAACATTTTCCTTGTGTCTTTTTACTTTTAAGGCCAATGTTTGCCTAGCCCTTGTCTTTTACGGGCATTTTTGGTTCTGTAACTCCAATAAACTTTGTTATATCTTATCTTGTGGCGTTCTGTCCTTGACATATATCCAAGAAAGTTCAGAGCAAAAAAAGAAAGTTCTATAAAGTCCTTCCTTCTTCCCCTCCCCTCTGCCTAGATACCCCATCACATCCTTCACACCTCCTTTTTCTTGAAACACCCCCTCCCTTTCTACCCCCACCCCACATTACTTATTGACATACCCAACTCTTTTATCATATAAGAAAACCTTTCAATAAAAATTCATTTTTTAAAAAAGGAAGCGAGGTTGGGCATATCACCTGTAAGAATATCTCCAACACCAAATATGTTGAATTGATCCCACACTCACCATAGAAGCAGTCTCAATTTGAGACAATGGGTTCCAAAGTTAACCCCTTGAAGAATCAAAAATTATGAAATCTTGAAGGTAAACCTCAACACCATAAAGCAACTATAGCGACATCTCCATTTACTTAACAAATCTGTTGCCAAATCACCCCCGACTCTAGATCTGCTTTGAGGCAGCCCAGGAGCATCCCCAGAGCCCTTTGGCCATCCACAAAGTGAGCCATGCCAAGAGTGCATCAGGGTCACCACTGCTGCTGTATCACCACTAGCAAGCAGCTCCCTTCCAGAGGCTTGCTGGTGACCCATCACCAAAAATGTGACATCATCAAAAAGCTTCTGGCAGGGAGCTTCTTGCTGGCAGTGTGGACATGTAGCTGACCTGAGCTGCATGGTTCAATATCTGTTCACCCAATCTGTTTTATGACTTCAAAACTGCAGTTGTTTTCTTCTTTCTGCTGCTGACACTGTCTTTTGCTGCTCTCCTTTGTCATGAACATTGCTCAAATGAGGCACATATAGTTTTACCCCAGACACTTTGTGTCCATAGCACATTGTGTCTGCTGCCATAAATGTTGGCCTCTGCTCCACTGGAGGCCAGCAAAAACAGGTCCCCCCTACAGTGCCTGCATTACTGTTCTGACAGTGACTGAGCAAATATCTAAGATAGGCATCTGTGCATGTGTCAATTTCAACAAAAAAGGATACCCTTAAATATATTAGAGCCATTTTAAAATCTTAACTTCTTACACCTGTGACTCCCTGAAAATAATCACTATAGATGTATTTTCTATATCACCAGTATAACTGTGAATGTCCCTTTTATTTCTTCTTCATGAAATCTTGTGCACGACAATATTATTTCTACTACAGCACTGAATTTTCAGATAAATTACATATTGCATGCAAGTGCAGGCCTTTAATTTCTTGGTTATCTACTTTTGCTTTTAGGTATTGGGGAAATTTTGCACGAATATTTTGTGAAATATGGAGGAGCTCTGCCCTTTAGACTATATTCTCTTTGTTGCATATAAGGTTCTTCTTCACCCCCTTTTTCTTTCATTCCTTTTTCAATTTCGTCTTGCCTTCAACACATTATGTAGAGTTCAAGGAATCTGTGCTGCATGTCAATTGAATGTTTGTGCGTTTGGGGGCTGGGAAGTTTTCCTCAGGAAACATATAAATGAAAATAGTATGTCATTTCTTATAAGCATGAGTTGAACATTTTGTTTGTGGTCAACAGTTTTAGAATTATTTCTCAAAGTGCCTGAATTAACTCCTCTGCACAATTTATATCTGCCAAATCCTATGTATGAATGAGAATAGCAACAAATACAATGAACACAATGATAATTAATAGCAAAGCAAGTAATACATGTAGTATGATGCAAAACACATCAATGCAAACCATATAAAAAGAGGGCTCTAAACATTACATTTAAAAGCCAGAACTAATTCTATGACAAAATTGTGACTGGCTTTGGATCAGAAATTCAATAGATGTCATTAGAAGTACATATATACTCATTAGGTTTGAGCGATCCATGAAAAAATTGATTCTAAACTCGCTTCAAAGGTAGGGGACGCTAGCGTTTTGTTTCTGATGTCATTTCTGAATTTTGCCTTCAAAAATTTCGAAATTTAATGAAAATTCGATAATTTCAAAAGTAACTCGTTAATGGCGGACATGCATGCACAGTGGCCAAAAAAACAGCACCGGGGGGAATTTACAGGATTCTCCCGCCCTCAGTTTTTGAGCTATCTTCTTCAAACTTGGTACAGTGGTAGAACACATTTAACACTGCTAGCTCACCAAAATTCCCTTATCTTCTGATTTTTGGTGAATTTTCATATCTTTTATAATAAACCATTTTTTAATAATTGCAGAAATCTGTTCCTGGTTTGAAAGTCTTATTTCCTGTTTCATTGGGTTGTTTTTACTTTGAAAGTCATTGTTCTACTTCAGAAACTTTGTTTTTGTGGCTGAAACTTTATTAAACTGGTGGACTCAGGAAACCATAATGTGCTCCATATCCCTTGCATAAAGACAAAGTTGAGACAGTGTCATAGATTTTGCCATGTTTCTATGACAGAACCAATTAGGAAATGACATTTATCACCCAGGAACAGAAATCATAGTACACCATCAAATCATTCCTGACAGATGGCCATCAGCCTCTGAAGAAGGAAATCAGTTCCTGGTTTGAAAGTGCAATTTCCTGTTTCATTGACTTTTCTGGGGCTGAGAGTGTGTGACTTGCCCAAGTGGGTGGCTGAGTGGGGAATCAAGCCACAATCGGAGTCCAACACTCAAACCTCTCCCTCCCTCCCTCTCTCCCTCCCTCCCCCTCTCTCTCTAAACTTCTCATACCTTCCAAGAATTCACATACCGTATGAAAGTTTGGTCAAGATGGTCAGAGGAGGGCAACTAAAATGATCTAGGGTCTGGAGAACAAGCCTTATGAGGAGCGGCTTAAAGAACTGGGCATGTTTAGCCTGCAGAAGAGAGGAGACATGATGTATAAATATGTGAGGGGAAGTCATAGGGAGGAGGGAGCAAGCTTGTTTTCTGCTGCCCTGCAGACTAGGACACAATGGAACAATGGCTTCAAACTACAGGAAAGGAGATTTCACCTGAACATTAGGAAGAACTTCCTCACTGTGAGCTGTTCAGCTGTGGAAGTCTCTGCCTCGGACTGTGGTGGAGGCTCCTTCTTTGGAGGCTTTTAAGCAGAGGCTGGATGGCCATCTGTTGGGGTTGGTTTGAATGCGATTTCCTGCTTCTTGGCAGAATGGGGTTGGACTGGATGGCCCACGAGGTCTCTTCCAACTCTACTGTTCAATGACTCTATGATTCTAAGTGAGGACAAAAGGGGGTGGGGAATGTTAAGAGGAGAGAGGGCCTGGAACACCCGGGAATTGTAGTTTTAAAGCAGGCATAGTACTATTGGAGAAACGTCTGCTTCAGCCCAATGCTTTTATAAATAGTGAAAATTCAGAGGCTTCATTCTCCTGCTTTTTGAAAGCTATTGTGATGAAATTTGCCAGAATGGAGGCAAAAATTAACCACTCTTTGCCTATCAAGTTTCATAATGTTTGACTCATCCACTGATTTTTGGGGAATATTGAAACAATATTTTTTTTTAAATGCAAGCAGAACGATGGCCCCGCTTCTCTGTCCCTCTTCCTTTTGCTTTGATTGGCTGAGAGGCATGCCAACATGGCTTCTCCTCTCAGAGGGGCTACAGCTACATTCGAAAACATGAGACGAAAAAAAGGTACTTTTTGATTCAAATTTGTAATATTTGGAAGGCAGTGAGCAGATGTTTCAAAAATCACTTCAAAAGTGCTTTCAAACCGAATTTTAAACGAATTTAATGAACTAACGAAAAATATGCTCACCCCTAATACTCATGTATGGGGACATGTTTTGGGCCAAATTATGGATGTTGATCTGACACATGGATAAGTCAAAGGGCCATTTCATGGAAAGAGGAAAACATCAGTGTTGCCTCAGGGGACCATCCACTTCCAGTTGCTACCACCTCCATTTTCCTTTCCCAGGTGTTCAAAAAGGCCAGAAGCTGCACTGTAGCAGAGAGAATAAAAGGCCTTGGTACTTCTTTTAGTTTCTCCCTGGACAGACTAAGTTCTTGCCTTTGGCCATTCTACTGGGGAAAATGCATGATTCCTTTATTTAATAAGGGTTAATATATCATACTTAAATTCACCCCATGGATAAGTCACCACAGGTTTTTTGGAACTTGATATTTTGACAACAAATTCTATACTTTCACCTAGCAGCCCTTTCATATATACAGTAGAGTCTCACTTATCCAAGCTAAACGGGCCGGCAGAAGCTTGGATAAGCAAATATGTTGGATAATAAGGAGGGATTAAGGAAAAGCCTATTAAACATCAAATTAGGTTATGATTTTACAAATTAAGCACCAAAACATCATGTTATACAACAAATTTGACAGAAAAAGCAGTTCAATACGCAGTAATGTTATGTTGTAATTACTGTATTTACGAATTTAGCACCAAAATATCACAATATATTGAAAATATTGACTACAAAAATGGCTTGGATTATCCAAAGGCTTGGATAAGTGAGGCTTGGATAAGCGAGACTCTACTGTACCAGAATCTTTCATAACTAGCTAAATGCTTTTTACTCGTACTTCTCCTTTCTACACACACTGTTGTGTGTTACTTCTAATTTTTTTACTGATGAATTTGTTAGCAATCATTGTGTTCTTTTCAGTCCTTTATATTTCATAAGTCACCTGACAGACACTTTTTAATGTCTATCCTTGAGGTAAAAGCTCTAAGAAGGTCACATGAAAAACAAAACATGTTTGCTTAAATGAAAATAAAGATAGGGAATAAAGAAATACCTTTCTTTGAGAATGAGAGCTCTGCAACTTAAGCTACAACAAACAGGAATGAGCAAGAGAACAAGATGTTCACCTATGTATTTAAGAAGAGAAGAATCACTTTCTCTCCGAAGGGATTATTTATTACAGTCTCACAAGTGCTGTGATGCACTGACTAGTTGACATGGTTATAGAAAATCAATGGGATTCAATCTGAAAAAGTTGTGTTGCATGCATTCAAACCTGACAGTTGCATAAATCAGTATTTCAGGGTATTTTTAAAAAAACAAAACACCTCCAGCGCTAAACAAAACTAGATTCAATTGTATACTTTCCCCCCTTGTTCCTTTAGGACTGAGGTTGTGATTGATATTTCATTTTTCTCTAGAAAGGCTGCTATTACCAATTGGCATTCAGCTGCCCTATATGGCTGAGTGATGAAAGATCTCTCTCTTTTTATATATATATATATATATATATATATATATATATATATATATATATATAATCTGATTAGGGAACCTGTCTTCAAAGCATTTTCACTTGTTGAGATTTCTCTGTTTTAGAGGACACTGAGGTGAAACACTTTTCTGAAGAAACTGTACAGTTACAGGCATTGGTTAATCTATGGTAAACTCAGTTTCTTCAGGCTGCCTTGCTGCTTTTTGGTATTGAAAAATTCAGCTTGCCGTTTCAGTATTCCTATGTTACTATTAAGGTGTTAAAGAAAAGTCTCAAGTTGCTGATATAGACCTATATAGTGATAGTCTTGTTTTAGCTGTGCATTTAACTCAACAGCCCAATACAATAAGAGGCAACAGAAGAGACCGGAATATTTCAATTGTTTTTGGTTCTATTTGATTTTTACTGATTTAGTTTAATATTTGTATATTTAATTATATTCTATTATATTTTGTAGGTTTTAGATTGTATTTTTAAGGTTGTGAGCTGAAGAGGAGGAGGAGAAACTGTAAGACTGTTCACACAGGACAACATAATCCTCTAGTTAGAATGTCATTAATCTAGAATAGGAGTTCTCAAACTGTGCTCCATAGATAGTGAGGGGCTCCAGGGCACCATACTGTTTCCCGCATCCCTCATATTTTCCATCTCCTTCTCCTGAGCAATTCAGGGAAATTAAAGCTGCAGCATCCTCCTCTTTTCCCCTGCCTCCGTCGCTGTCTTTTTCTCAATACCCAGACCCTCCGTCCTTGACTTTTTTTTTTGCTTCCAAAACCCTATTTCCCTCCCACCTTTCAAAACAAGGGGGTGTTTTGATTGTGCTTTTCCTGCATGACAGTTAAATTGAATGGCCTCTGCAGTTGCTGTTGTTGTTGTTGTTGTTGTTGTTGTTGTTACAATGACAGGATAGCCATCTGGTACTTTGATTGTGCTTTTCTTGTATGGCAGAATGGGTTCAACTGGATTGTCCCTGGGGCCTCCCACTCAAATATTGTCAGGACCCAGGCTGCAGAGCACCAATAACCATGCACAGAGACCAGAATCTATCTAATATCTTTATTAAAGGAATATATAAAGTCAATAAAAACAAGTGAAGAATATAGTTCAGAGGTAGACCTTACAGGAAAGGTCAAATTTAGTCCAGGAAAACAATGTCCAATATGTGATATTAGAGTCCAAAGTTATAATCCAATAACCGAAACACACACTTTGCCGAGCAAAGTGTGGGGAAATGACAGGGTCCTTTAGTCCAATGGAGCTTGACAACAAGGCTGGAAAACAAACTAGATTCTTGGCAAACAAGACTTGATTCGAGGCAACAAGAAGCAAGAAGCAAGAACAGGGTCCGTGGCGAGGTCCGGGGAACAAGGCAGGCTTGGAACTAGAACAAGGTCCTGGAAACAAGGAACTGGAGTAGCGTAGTCCACACACGATCTCACTCCCGAAGCTGACGAATTGACTCCGCAAGGATCTCCTTGCGGGTAAACACCTATATAGGATCTTGTTTTCCCGCCAAGGAACACTTTCCCTGGGGAACAAGAAGTGAAACCCATACTATGTCCAGATGCATGACTCCTTAAGATTTCCCAAGGGAAACAGGCTTAATCAGCTAATTGTCTGGCAGCGATTCTGGCGCTTTGGCGATTCGCCTCCCTAGCGCCTCTATCTCTATTATAATTATCCTTACGAGAGAACGGGGGAGAATTCTGCCCAAGGCTTGTTTGGCTGACTTCTTGAGGGCAAACATCCTGCAGGTGCAGGGGCTCCGATTCTGGCTGAATCGGTGGGAAACCCAAGTTTTCCTCTTCGTCTGCCACAATAGTACTAGGAACGGGACTACATGGCCCATGAGACATCACAAATATTAAGTTTATGTTGGTTAAAATTGTTCTTCATTTTAAATATTGCGTTATTCTTAATTTATTTAGTTGGACTACAAATGACATATGTGCAGTGTGCATAGGAATTTGTTCATTGGGTTTTTTTTTCTCCAATTAGTTGACATATACACCCTCCACCCATCTGTCACTGGCCCAACCCGTCTGTCATATTTTAAAATGCAATGTGGCCCCGTGTCCAAACGTTTGCCCATGCCATACACACACACACACACATTTCTTGGGTCTCCATGAGAAACCTTTGTTTTTAAAAGGGCTCCACAGCTGAAAAAGTTTGAGAACCCCTGATCTAGAAGATGAGATATTAAGTTTGAAATAGTCTTAGTTTTTCTTATGGCTATAATTAAGGGCTACACTTGTGTGCCTTTTTACTTGTGTGCATCTCAAGTTTATGTGCATTTTGGTGGTGGGATGATTAATTGTGGTCTGTTGAAAATGTTTTGTCTTCCATACCATTTTCATGTGGAAGAATTGCCCCCATGTTGAGCTTTTATTTGTCTTGGAATAGAAGATGCTGCTTGCTCCTTCCTTCCATGTTATAGTTTTCAACCAGCTCTTTTAAAGGCATCATTAAAAATATATAAGGATGGTCACAGGTTTAATCTGACCCTTAGAATATAGTGTATGGATCAAAGATGCAAGGAATGCTATAAAGTGATGAGTAAGGGTATTTGGTGGACAGCATATGATTGCATTGATGGTGAAGCTTATAGTTGAGGGTAAATTGTTTGAAATTATATAAAATAATTATAATTTCTGTGAATCTTGGTGTCATTCAAGGACTTTCAAGTGAGTTTCAAGAAAATGGGGGAGTGAGGTCTTTCAAAGAAATGTAGAGGCATTTGTATTGAAGTGTCACAGGGTTTCATCTCTTTCTTTTCTAACAGCTGAGAAAAATGATGGAAGCCTGTTATCTGAGATATACAAAAACTGGACTGAACAAAGCACCATAAAATGCATTGTAAGAAGCAATCCCACAGCAACAGGAAAAGTGAATACATCTAATAGCTTTTTCCCCTCCTCTATATGTTACATCTATCGTTTGGGTGTGTGACTCTGCTGAAAATGATGCTCTCTTTTAAAAGGAGGAAAAGTATTTCATTTGAAAGATGGAAGGGGAAAAACAGAATTAATTCTATTGCTCAGGGTGGAAAATAGACTGGAGTACACATAGTATAGAAAATGTGAGTCCCAAAGTGAAGAGCTTGTTAGAATGGAAACATTAGCCTCAGTGCATTTGATTTTCCAATCTGCTCTTGCATGCAGTAGAAAAGAGAATCTTTAGAAGGCAAGTTGTGATTTCCTGATCTAGGAGAGGGCAATAGCTAAGGTGGACAATCTTCTTTTCACATATTATGAACACAGCTTCCAGCATCTAACAAAAGTTCTTAGATCAGCCCATTTACACAACCGTAAAGCAGAGAAGGTGGGATAAATCTATTTTCTGGCATCCAGAGACAGAAAGTGTTTTGTTGATGATTAGTATGAGAGTGAGGGGATGTGGATTAATCAGGCTACATAAAGCAGCCACACGCTCTGCTCAGCCTCATTGAATTCTTTGGTCCACCCTCCCACCTTCTTTCAGTGTTGCTTATAGTGGTCACTTTGGGATCAGGTTGGATGCCCCTCCCCCTTTAATGAAGTTTTTTTCCCCACCTACTCTACACTGTCACAGAGATTTGGATAAACTGGCATGGGTGGTGTCAATTAAATAGGCCTCCTGGCAGGTCATGTGTGGGTTGTGATATGGTGATTCGCCTACATTTTGTGTTGGATGGGAATTCTGACCTTCTCCTGGGTAGCAAGAGTTCAGGGGATAGAGATGAATCTCCTGTCCTTGGTTAGTTTCTGGGTCTTTCCCCTCTCTAAGAGCAAATACCTTTATCTGTTGTCTGTCCTGTCTGTATAATGGCATTGAATGTTTGCCGTATAGGTGTTCTGTGATCCACCCTTAGTCCCCTTCGGGGTGAGAAGGGCAGAATATAAATGCTGTAAATAAATAAAATAAAAAGCCAAAGTGGCCTTTGAGCTCACAACCTTTGATTAGCCCTCCAGTATATGAGCTGAATCTTTGAGCAACCGTGTTAATCAGGGATTGGTCTTAAAGGCTTTGGTGTTTTGCTCAGGGGACACTGGGGGGTCGGGTAAAAGGTGATTGATTGTTTCAGCCACTCTTATATCAAAATTTGCTCCCCCCAAATTTGATTTGCTATCAGCAAGAAACAGTTAAAAGGTAACAATTTAATAAAGTTGCTTTTCATTTATTCTACTTCGGTTGTCTGGTATCTTTACTTCCTTGATTTATCAGCAATAACCTGAGTGTCATAAATATGAGTAAATGATAGCAGCAACTGCATTACTCTGAGATTAATAAGTAGGTATCTAGAGAAAGCAGGGAGAGTAGTTTGTTTAATCCCCCATGTTGTAAACCAGCCACCAGTTTGAAGTGCTGGTAATTTTAGGAAATGATTCATTTGGAAATATGATCAAAGGACAGGGGATGTTTATACATGAGGTGATGTATCTCTGAGAATACTTTTCATAGGATGGACATTCCTGTGGATGACCTACCCCGCTGATGTGACATTATATATTGTATTGAATAAGTAGCTATAAAATGAAGAGCAGTCCCTGCAAATGTAAAGGTTTCTTGTCTTTCTTATTTAGTGAAATCTCTTGGATTGTTTATGTCAGCTGTATTGTAATAGAAAATTGGGAGGGCCAGATGCAATTTTCACAAATATTTCCACAAGCCAATTTCTGGTACATATATTGACTTGTGTTAACCCAAGAAATAATGAATCTGAAGTCTGCTAGTCAGGAGACAAAAGTTATTGGATTATTTTATTTGGCCCCCACCACAACAGGTCCAGAATTGTTATCATTTTAAGTATCGTTATCTTATTTTGTTCAGTCAGATGTGAGCCCTGTTTCCCAGCATGAGAATGATAGCAGGATCATGTGTATATAAACTTTGTTGCAATATGAAATTATCTTAAAGTGTGTCTTATGTATTCCCCATTTCTTATGATCTGCTACAAGCACTTTCCTATCCTGGAGTTGTACTGACATTTTCAAGCTCAGGTTCTTCTTTGATTGGGTTACATAGTTATCTCTTTCAGCAAATAAATATTCAATTTTTCTGAAGCAATTCATTATCTGTTTGAGCAATTTCTATTTCCAATCACGCTAAATCTTAGCAATTGCTTGTGGACATACTTGGAGAGGCTTCCTGGGTGCATAGTTCAATCGCTGAGACCTAAACCCCTAGTGAATATATCTTGTTGGTGCTACAAGAATACTCAGGTCTCACAGATGGAGTAAAAAGCAAATCTGTTATGAGTTGCTGACCATCTTTAAGAACAGTAGTTTACTATTTCTCAGGTAAGGCACAAGGAGGACGTTTTCTTAAACATTACTTAGTAATCGGAGTTTCTCTCACTGCTTCCATATTGTCCTAATATTCCTCCATCCAATTTTAGGTTTTATCACCAGGTCAAGAGGAAAGGTGTCTACTATTTCTTAACCCACTGTTTTCCTGTATATAAAAAAAATGCATGCATGAGCAAGCAAGTTTAACAAATCAAATGTTTTGCTATACTCTACAAAGCACAGACTGAGGACCTCATCATACAGATAAACCCTCCTCTATTTTGTTCCATTTTGCCAGCAATCACCAGCAAAATGAAAGGTTGTGTGGTGCTTTGAGGTGGCCCATATACCCCCCCTTCCCCTTTCACATGGGGTCATTGGGACAAGGCATGTTGCTGTCTTGTCCCTGCCCCCATCAGATGGGGAAAAGGGTGGCAATGCATGTTGCTGCATTGCCACGTTGCCCTTTCCCCCATCAGATAGGGGAATGGGCCAAAAACACAGCTTACCTTGCATTGTTGGAGAGGAAGCATCTTGCAATGCTTTCTCACCACTTTGGCTATCAGTCAGGCAGGGCCACAGACTGTATCATGTTTTCGGCTTGGCAGTCCCCATCCCCAAAGAGGTGGTGATTTTCTTCTAAACTTCTGCTTACTAAATGTACATTCTCCTCACAATGATGGTGGTGAGTGGAGAGATTGCTTTCTCATTTTAAGTTCTTAAAAGTCAGGCAGACTTGGAAAAGGAGAGATGGTCTTTTAGACAGTCTGAAATCAAGTCGTGTAGGGTTTTAAAGATCTTAACCAGTTGAATTGTGCCCTGAAATGGAGTTATACCAAAGAAGCTGTTTCAACATTAGAGGTATGCATTTTATCCACAGTTTTCAAAGGCAGCATCACATACAGTGTAATTTTAACAGTATTTAATTAGGATATGTATCACCATACACAGATTTCATGTCTCTTGGAATGAGTACAGATTACATAATAGTTTTAGCTGTAAAAATGCATCCTTGGGCAGTGCAAGATTATACTCAACCTAAAAATATGGTTGCTCAGAGAGAATGAGTGGACATTGGTTGTGCATTGAAAGAACAAACATAATAATTCAGTAAGTGATTGTCCTTCAACATGGGAACAGTGTTTGAAGTTAGGGAGGATCAGAACTATTCTAAGCCTTCCCATCAAAGATAGAATTAAATGTGGGTCTAAATAATGTTAAGCAGGGAAAATGCAAGGAAAGCGTCAATTTTGAAGTGCCCTCCTACATTTAAATAGGAAAGCCAAGTGCTAAAGAAAACCCAAAGTATATATGTTTTTATAAGGGTTATGACCTGCTCTATGGGACTCAATGGGTGGATTACCATTGGTGAACCATTTCCAAGCACACCCTATTATCTTCCATTATTTCTTCATGAGCACCGTGAGTAAGTGCATGCATTTCACTTGATAAATAATGGCATGAATGTGTGAATGACTGACTTTTCGCATATCAAGTACTCTAGCACAGTTACATCACCTCATATGATATGAAACACTGTGTGAAAACCTTCAGGTACTGGAATATCAATGCAACATCTTGTGTTTTCAAGAGCAATCCTATCTCCTTCCTGATGACACTAGAGCAGGGGTCCCCAAACTTTTTAAACAGGGGGCCAGTCCACGGTCCCGCAGACCGTTGGAGGGCCGGACTAGAGTTTAAAAAAAAAACTATGAACAAATTCCTATGTACTCTGCACATGCCTCATTTTGAAGTAAAAAACAAAAACAAAACAGGAACAAATACAGCCTTGATGTTAATAATAACAACAACAACAACAACAACAACAACAATAACAACAACAAGTTGGAAGAGAGCTCTTGGGCCACTGAGTCCAGCCCCCTTCTGCCTTTGTGCACCCAAAGCACAAGCAAAGCACCCCTGACAAATGGCCACCCAGACTCAATGTAATAATAATAATAATAATAATAATAATAATAATAATAAAAAAGAGGGTTGAAAGAGACCCTTGGGCCATTGAGTCCAACTGCCTTTGAGCACAAAAGCACAATCAAAGCACCCCTGACAGATGGCCACCCAGCCTCAATGTTAATAATAATAATAATAATAATAATAATAATAATAATAATAATAATAATAATAATAAAGAGGGTTGAAAGAGACCCTTGGGCCATTGAGTCCAACCCCCTTCTGCCTTTGTGCACAAAAGCACAATCAAAGCACCCCTGACAGATGGCCACCCAGCCTCAATGTTAATAATAATAATAATAATAATAATAATAATAATAATAATAATAATAATAAAAAGAGGGTTGAAAGAGACCCTCGGGCCATTGAGTCCAACCCCCTTCTGCCTTTGTGCACAAAAGCACAATCAAAGCACCCCTGACAGATGGCCACCCAGCCTCAATGTAATATAATAATAATAATAATAATAATAATAATAATAATAATAATAATAAGAGGGTTGAAAGAGACCCTTGGGCCATTGAGTCCAACCCCCTTCTGCCTTTGTGCACAAAAGCACAATCAAAGCACCCCTGACAGATGGCCACCCAGCCTCAATGTTAATAATAATAATAATAATAATAATAATAATAATAATAATAATAATAATAATAATAAAAAGAGGGTTGAAAGAGACCCTCGGGCCATTGAGTCCAACCCCCTTCTGCCTTTGTGCACAAAAGCACAATCAAAGCACCCCTGACAGATGGCCACCCAGCCTCAATGTTAATAATAATAATAATAATAATAATAATAATAATAATAATAATAATAATAATAATAATAAAAAGAGGGTTGAAAGAGACCCTTGGGCCATTGAGTCCAACCCCCTTCTGCCTTTGTGCACAAAAGCACAATCAAAGCACCCCTGACAGATGGCCACCCAGCCTCAATGTTAATAATAATAATAATAATAATAATAATAATAATAATAATAAAAAGAGGGTTGAAAGAGACCCTTGGGCCATTGAGTCCAACCCCCTTCTGCCTTTGTGCACAAAAGCACAATCAAAGCACCCCTGACAGATGGCCACCCAGCCTCAATGTTAATAATAATAATAATAATAATAATAATAATAATAATAATAATAATAATAATGGTTGTAAGAGAAGAAGAGACCCCTTGGGCCATTTAGCCCAACCCCCTTCTACCTTTGTGCCATGGGGGCCGGATAAATGGCTTTGATGGGCCGCATCCGGCCCCCGGCCTTAGTTTGGGGACCCCTGCTTCAGACTGTTGAGGGGCCGGATTATCATTTGAAAAAAAAAATACAAACAAATTCCGATGCACACTGTACATGTTTCATTTGTAGTGCAAAAACAACAACAACAACAACAACGAAAGAACAATGCAATATTTAAAAATAAAAATAATTTATCAGGATTTCAATGGGAAGTGTGCTCCTGCTTCTGGCCAATGAGATAGTCAAGTTAATTAGGGTTGTTGTTGTTGTTGTTGTTGTGTGCCTTCAAGTCATTTCAAACTTTGGACGAGCCTAAGTCTAAAATGTATTTATTTATTATTTATTTATTTACTGCATTTATTTACTACATTTGTATCGCACCCTTCTCACCCCAAAGGGGACTCAGAGTGGCTTACAAATTATATGTACATACAATATATTATATTATTAGCATAGCACAATATTAGCATTATATATTACTTTATTGAACTATACCACTATACTGTAATATTATTAGTAATATTATATGTAATATAGAATATATAATGAATATTATTATTATATGGTATTATTATTAGTGTTATATTGTATTACATTATAATATTATTATCAATATTATATGTATATACAATATATTATATTATAAAACTGAGGGCGGGGGCCAGGTAAATGACCTCGGAGGGCCGCATCCGGCCCCCGGGCCTTAGTTTGGGGACCCCTGCACTAGAGGGTTTTTAAAAATAGTTTCACTGCTTTTTTGTACAATTTCTCTTCTCATTTTTTTAACATTTGTGGTGCCTTTTCCAAAATTTTATCAGTCGCAATAAATGCTTTAAAATTGCCCTTTTTATTCCATGTTTTTGTCTGTGGTTCCATACACCAGGAGCCCCGGTGGCGAAGTGCGTTAAAGCACTGAGCTGTTGAACTTGCAGACCGAAAGGTCCCAGGTTCAAATCCCGGGAGCGGCTTGAGTGCCTGCCAACCTAGCAGTTCAAAAACATGCAAATGTGAGCAAATCAATAGGTACTGCTCAGGCGGGAAGGTAACGGCGCTCCATGCAGTCATGCCGGTCACATGACCTTGGAGGTGTCTATGGACAACGCCGGCTCTTCGGCTTAGAAATGGAGATGAGCACCAACCCCCAGAGTCAGACATGACTGGACTTAACGTCAGGGGAAACCTTTACCTTTTACTCCATACACCAAGGAACTATGCCCCCACCCCAAGTATCTTTTCTGATGAAGTGAATTCAATCTTTAGGCTGCCCTTGACCACCCCTGCTCGCCTTTCAATGAGAAATCAAGTGCATCTGATCTGAAAATGGCACATGCTCTTTATACTGCTTGACATACATTGCTGTTGCACTGCAAAATGCTAAGGTGATTCACAGCACATCAAAATGCCAACAATGCTTTGTCACTGTCACAGAAATCTCTCAATTTTATTTTATTTTGTATTTGATCCAGTTTTCGGCTTTGACTCTGTCTGTATAACTATTTCAGGATGAGAGCATAAGAGTAAAACCCCTCTCTGAACATGGAGAACATAGCCTCATCAAATCGAGCACAGACATTCCCATATTTCACAACTAGTTTTAAAGTCCAAAGGCCTTCAATCATCTGATTTAATCTAAATGACTAGCAGCTTTTTGCCTCCTTGTTCATAAAAATGATTTAACACAAAGTACAGGGCTCAAAAATCAATCTCATACAGTCAAAGAAACCTGTAGTATAGTATTGTCCTTTTTTCCCTAGAAAAAAGTTGACAGCACATGAGAAAATACATATCCAAGCAAAATGAGAGTATTTAACAACATCAACAATGTAGTTAAATAAGTAACCAATTGTTTTCCTTTATATAAAATAATACGCCTGTTATGAAGTAAGCATTACTATATCGAACAGAAATGTTCATTCATTTGCCACCATGCTTTAGTAACATCTGCATGAGGAAGAAGGAGCTGCCATGAGCTTTTGGCTGAAGGACTTTCTCCTCATTTTTGCTGATAACATTCAAGCATGAGGAAAGCATTGGAGGCTTTCATTTGTTTTCCTTGTCATATAGGCCAATGTTTGAACAAGCCAGATTTATAACTGGGCTGAAGTAGAAATGATTGCTTGCCAAGTAACAAATAATCAGGCGACACGATAGATTGGATAACTCAAGTGTCACTTGTATTAATTATTTAATTATTTAACTGTATTTTTAATCTGCATAATTAGAGAACATATAGATGGTTCCAGTTTCATCAGGGGATGCTATCCCAATCACTTCCTTAGCCACCTAAGATCTGAGTATCAGTTACAATTTTGGTGTAATACCTATACAGTCATTAGCAAGAGACAACTACAACCTCATCAGATAGGCCGATTTGCCCATCGTGCATCACTTCTTCTCCTCTTTCACCATAGAGCCCTTTCTATGATGCACATCAACTTTTGGCCAGGCTCTGTGTTGAAAGAGGAGTGGAAGCAGTGCACACTGCTCCTGTGGTAACACGGGAAACTTCCTGTGTTGCCTTAGGAGCAATGGGGGGAAGTTGAGCACCAATTCTTCTCCCATGGGATGGGAGTCCAAGTAAGGCAGGCGATGCAGGGTGTGAAGCAATGAGTTTCCCATACCCCCTACCAGGACCCCCAAGGATTCATCACAATGTGTGGCAAATCCTTCATGTAATTTGATAAAAGCCTTAATCAAAGAAAACATCCTACCTTCCCTTGCCCCAAGTCATAAAGAGGAAACATGGGCAGGCTGATACCTGTTCTAGCCCAGTCTGTGATTGGGCCCATTCAGCCAGTGATTGTCCCTGCACTAGCTTTGCCAGAGGACTCTGGGTTTGGGTGTGAGATGCAGCCAGAGTTTGTTCCAGTGGATTTTGGAACCAGAGATAGAATGGTTGCAAGCAGGCATTTTGAACCACATTCCTCCCAACAGTCAAGGACAGAACACCAGGTGCCGGATGGACATTCTAGTTTAGAGGAGGATAATGAGTTTGACAGGAGGGCAGCTATAACTCACTGAAGGAGGGAACGAGAATGTTTGCGAAAAGGCAAGTGGTTGCTTTTGAAGCACCCTAATGAGTAGTTTCCTCATGAGAGAAAGACCTTGGGTTTTCCTTAAAATGCCTTGTTTTCTCTGCCACAGTCAGAGGTGGTAACATTGCTTATTCAAGAAAGAAGGATCTTTGCTCTGTGTTCCTGTATATTGCTTCAAGTTCCAGCCTTGCCTTGGCCTGTGATTCCAGTTGAATATGCCAGTGACTTTGCTGTTTGGTTTTTATTCCAGTCAAGACCTTTGCCTTGTGTTTCATCATTGACTTTATACCTTGGACTACCTTCATGTCTTGGAAATAATCCAGTTTTGGACTATCCTCTTTGAATGGTTTTTATAGACTCTTGCTTCATAAACTTCAAGTACCTTGCTCTTTTGGATTTAAATCTGTTTTACTGACTCTGAACTATATTTTGCTTTTGCTTGCATATAATCATCAATAAACAACTTGCTTGTTTATATCCTGGGGCTCCAGTGTGGTTTCAAGGTGCCTACGTAGCCTAGGCATGCAACAATACCAAGGAAAGTCTCACTACCCCAGAGTCATTACAACCCACAATACCAAGTCAGGAGACATCTTCATCAAATCAGCACCTAGGGATGATCACTTTTACTACTTTTTCAGATTCTCTTTGCTAAATCTATCTTTCAGTGAGCTCTTATTTAACTGTCACACAGAAGGCTAATGATCTAAATTACATACTCAGTAGGCAAAAAAGGAGGAGACATGCCCCAAAAAGGCAACCAGCAATTCCCTGTTCTGCATAGTGAGTGGGCTAAACAGAAACAAAGAGAAGACGAATGAGAAAATTATAGAAACACCGTTCATTCATTTCTGTGCCTGACACCAGGATGAAACCATAAAAAAACTCTCGGATCTCTATCACTGCAGGTCAGCAAAATATTCTTTTACTCCAACTGTGGTTTGCTGGAATGGGACTGAGTTTGAAATTGACCTGAAGTATAAAATCCAGCCCCTGTTTCAAAAGTTCAGTGTATCTCGAAGGCAGATTCTTCATTGAGAAAAAGCACCTTTGTCCTTGTCAAGGATAAGTGGAGAGCACTAAATATTATTTTCTACACTGCTCCTTTTATGAAATAATAAAAGGACACTAGGTCATATTATTGATAACTTCATGGACTCTTAGCTGCCAGATGGTTTTTAATGCCAGTTTTCAAATGGCCAGGAGTGGGGAGTTCATGCAGCAACCTTTGGTGAGAGTTTTTCAAAATATCTGGTAAAGAAAACTCTCTGATCATATGACAGCTTCCCAAGAGACTATATTCTAAAACACATCCATAATCATTTAATACCAAAAGATTTTGTTATTTTTTTTAAAAAAAGTTTGTTTTTGCAAATATAATTTTGTAAATATATCATCTTAAAATTAAGTAGGCCACATTAGAATGTTTTAAAATATGTCCCATTGTTTAATTTATTGTGGATTGTAAACAAGGGAAGAATACATCAGTACAGAATCACTAGAAGAACAGCTATGGAAACACCCTTTCTGATTAAATGTCTGAATTTTTGTCAAGAATGAATAATGTGACCATTATTAATAGCAATGGAAGACATTTAAATAGTTATAGATATCTTGCAATGTAATCAACTATTGATATGTTTTCTTGATACAACCAAGCATTGAGAGGGGAGGGAGAAGGAGAGATTAAAGAGTATCTGTACAAATTAATTTACCATGATCAGGTTAAACTAGGACTAACCAGTTTTCCTGAAACAAATGTTTTTGATTTAAACAAAAACATACTTTTGCATTCCCACAAAACTTCTTCAGCTAAAAATGATATGAGGGGAGGGAAGTAATGGAGAGAAAGTAAAAGAAGGAATAGAGGAAGGGGGAGAGAAAGAAAGGAAAGAATGAATCAAAGAAAAGGGTGGAAGTACATATACATTGTCCTGCTTTTAATTAGTTTCATCAGTTTATTAATCTGTATGCAGTTGTGTACCTTTTACCGCTGAGCCAATTGGGTCTTTGGACTGTTATAACGTTTGGACCTAGCGTATATACCCAGTAGGGTTGGGCATTCAGGGTAAACCTTGACCTGTTTCATGTCCCAGCTTTCGGTGGGGGGGCTTCAATACTTTTTTGGGAGCCTCCCAAAATCAGGAGGGCAGATAATTGTTTTTGCTCTGGGGTGCTGAAATATTCATTTTCTATCAGCCCATTATTGGGGGGGGGGGAAGCTTCCCAGGCTCTCCTTCCCATCATTTTATGAATTGAAGCTGTTTTACTCTAGAGGAGAGGCACTCAACTGCAGGCAGGCACACACTTTAAGGAGGCTTCTTACCTGTTTCTATTCTAGAGGAGAGGTGCTCAGCTGCAGGCAGGTGCATGCGCTTTCTGGGCTTGCACACCACAGACACATGCACTCTCTTTCCAAGGCAAGGAGACATGGAGTGCCACATGCTCACAAAAAGCAAACAAGGAGCCGGGATCAGTTCCTGCTTGCTTTCGTGTCAAACTAATTTTTGTACCAGGAGGGGGCTTCCTGTTACATGCTTCCAAAGGTAAAAAAAAAGTAACAAAAGAACAGATGAAATGAAGGAAAACGGTTTCATGCACAACTCTAATATCCAGCATTGCTTGGGCGTCGCAGGGATCTCCCCCCCCCCCCCCGCACTTTCTCCTTTCTGCAGCTCTGAGAAGGCTTACTTCACAATGTCTCCATGGCAAAACTCTGGCAATGGTGGAGAACCCAATCCATTACTCTTCATGACAAATGATTCCAATGACATGGAGAAGCCCCATTGTACTCTTCCCTGAGCTATGCAGTATTAACAGGCAACAGGGCATATCTTCCACTCTCTCTGACTGCCACTGAGAGCTTGAGGTTATACAAGTCAATACCACAAGTAAGCTACTACTAATAGAAGATATGGTCCTACTTATATGGCAGTACAAAGCTGTGAAAGTTAGCTTTGTTGTCTTTCATTACAGCCAGCAAGATACTATAAAGCCCTGGTTAAAATGATAGCTCTGGAGCTGAATAAAAAATGTAACTGGTCTAGAAATAAGCTAAAATATTTTTATGATTTTGGCTTAATTTTTGAATCAATCAAATGATGGAAATAAGAAATTTGTTTGTTTATGATCATTGATTTGTTGACTTATCCTTCTGTATCCCTAGGCACTTCTATATTGAACACTTGAGTCAGTTTCAAACTAGTATTGAAGTAAGTAGTTTTGCTGTGCAGATGATTACATAGGAAATCCTGGAACCAGTTTGAGGTGATAATTAGTCAAACCACAGCGCCCTGATGGCTTCCTTTCACATGCTTAGTGAGCATTCATCGTATACCCACTACAGTTTGAATCTAGATGTAAACTTCATTGAATGGATAATATAGATGTGGTCTTTGCTTCCATTTATGCTTCAATGATAGGGAGATAATACAGAGAGGCAGGGAATGACCACAGAGATAGAATAGATAGGATAGATAAAAAATAGGTAGTAAAGGTAAAGGTTTCTCCTGACGTTAAGTCCAGTCATGTCTGACTCTGGGGGTTGGTGCTCATCTCCATTTCTAAGCCGAAGAGCCGGCGTTGTCCATAGACACCGGCATGACTGCACAGAGCGCTGTTACCTTCCCACCGGAGCGGTACCTATTGATCTACTGATATTTGCATGTTTTTGAACTACTAGGTTGACAGAAGCTGGAGCTAACAGCAGGCGCTCACTCCGCTCCCCGGATTCGAACCTGCAACCTTTCGGTCTGTAAGTTCAGCAGCTCAGCACTTTAGCACATTGCACCACTGGGGGCTCCAAATAAAAATAAGAGATTACTTATTTATATATATGAGTATTTTTTCATAGTTACTTTAACTGTATAATATCAGTTAATCAGAATAACAGTCTGAAATATATATTTACATTCTCATAAGCAAATAACCAACAATAAACATTTGCAGAAAAATTCAACATTTGTTTTCCAAATTACTCAGTGATGGATCCCATAAAATTTATTCTCATTCAACTGTGGTAGCACAGTAGTTAAAGACGCTAGCTGCAGGGAAAGCTTGCAGGGAGGGTTAGCAATTTGAAGCAGCGAGTAGGAGTGAGCTCCCGATTGTCAGTCCTAGCTCTCTGCCAATATAGCAATTCAAAGGCATGCAATGTGAGTAGATCAATAAGTACCACCTCAGTGAGAAGGTAAGAAGGTCACCCCATACAGACATACAGTCATGTCCAGCAAAAAGATAGATGTCTATGGACAACAGGCTCCTTTGGCATGGAAAATGGAACAAGAGCACACACCCCCCCCCCCCATGGCTGGAGTTGAATGTCTCCTTTGAATGCTGGAAATGAAAAAGGGAAAGGCCTTTACCTTATTTGCGTTGTTTGTGTAAAAGGCATTGAATGTTTGCCTTATATGTGTACTGTAATCTGCTCTGAGTCTGTCCAGGGAGATAAAGAGAATATAAAGTGTATTATTATTATTATTATTATTATTATTATTATTATTGACACAATGACGTTGTTGTTGTTGTTGTTGTTGTTGTTGTTGTTGTTGTTATTATTATTATTATTATTATTATTATTATTATTATTATTAGAGTTTTTAGTTCATCTCATAGATAAAGATGTCCCTGAGTCTGTTAATAAATGCAAACACATCAGATATTTCACAAACCTTTTACAAAAAAATATCCAGAGATCAACTATAGGCTGGAAGCAAAACATTGCACACTAGTATAACGATCAAAGTCAGTGCTTCACATTTCCGTTCTTAGACACAAATAATACTTGTCAAGATTTCCCTGGGGATACTACTACCAAATGAATTGCCAGCTGCATTGTTTTGCAGCAGATGGGTCTTCCTAGGAAACTTTAGGGATAGCCTCCATACAATGCACTGGAGAAATGCCATCAAGTGCGAAGATCTGCTAAGTAGCAGATACTATTGCGGAAGCAGACAGATGTCTGCAGTAGTACATCAAATAAAAGTGAGAAAAGTGTGGCAAAGAGTTTTTGCAAGGCCAGTGGTGCTAGACAGGCCTACATTCACTCGTATTGTATCAAACATAGATGCTCATGAGTATTAGTCTATTTATTTATTTATTTATTTGTTTGCAACATTTATACCCCGCCCTTCTCACCCAAGGGGACTCAGGGTGGCTTACAAAAATTGGCAAAATTTAATGCCCAATATGCAATCATAAAAACAAAACAATATAAACAGATCCATTAATAACATTGTTAAAACACATTATAAAAACCTTAAAAATGTATATATAAATAATTCCATTCATCCAAGATCCTCATGCTTCATCCTTAAATCAGGCCATGTCAACTTTGTCATTTGCTCATCAAATAGTCTAATAGTGTCAGCCATAACATTACACTTTCCATCATCTTCTAATGTGATATATCTCACTGTTTGCCAGAACTTTGCTTATATATTCTTTAAATACAAACAGATCAGTCACTATGAGGAAATATTTCAATGGTCAGAACTCTGACATCGGATTTGGCAATATTCAAAAGGCAGGAGGACATCATTTCAATCCACTAGGAGACTCTGCTACTTATCTTAAGAAGATTCACTTTCCACAAATGAATTTCAATAGTATTACTGACGTTATCATTCTATCATATATTCCTTCAGTTATGAAAGGTCACTATGCCTAGCTTTCAAACATTCAAGCCATAATTAAATTATGACTATCTGTCCACTTGTTTTCATTCCCCTCTGCCCTAACAATGTGCCACAAGACTTGGATGTTTTTCCTGCCAAAAGAAAAAGAAAAAAGGACCCTTCACATTACATATCCTTTTATTAAAATGTTTTTATTGGTTTTTGTCATTTTCTTTATTATTGTTTGAATATCTTGAATTGTGCTAAAGAAGTTTCTCATCTCACTTTTGCATGGAGCCCTCATAAAAAATGGAAAAGCTTCAATAATTTTAAATCATTCGACACTGCTCTGATTTAAATTTCAGTACTAATTTTTTTATTAGCACTTTCATTTGGAAGGTACCCGGCTTCTACAAGATTTAAAATTATTGGAGCATTTCAAATTTTTATAAGCTTTTCAGTGAAGATGTGACTGTGGTTCTGGGCTTGTAAAGTGTAGCACAATTTAAATTTAATCTAAATTATTTAAGTGCTTCAGACTTCAGGGAGATGTTCAATCTTTCAGACTAGAATTCATGTTGGGAGACTGAAGCTAACCTATAATGTGAAGTGCTTTCATCATTTTAAACCCCCTTTGGGCAGTATTCAGAGTAAGTCTTTTTTCCCCCTTAGTGTCAGTTTGTTCATTTAAAATATTTGTTTTCCTCTCTGATAGATGCAGGAGAAATAATAAGAGTAGCAGTGTATAAAGGATCTACGGCACCATCCTCAGAGCTGAAGGTAGAATGCAAGCCTGCACAATTTGTGACTGAAGAAATGAATTCAGGCTACAATCCTTGTGGTTTGGTTTATTCAGTATTTAGAAGCCCCCACATTTTGTACTCTTCCCCTTTTGGTGGGATTCTTTACCCGTAGCTACCCATAGATTAGGCATGTGAATGTCAGATTTTAGAGCATTTCTCCTCATTCCAAGATTCCATTTCTGTATTGGGCAATGAGATATTTTAGCTCCAAACTCCCATCCTCAATGGGAAATAAGGGAATCTGGATTCTAATACATCTATTTATTTCTGTTTATTTACCAGTGTGTATGGGGCCAGATACCTTCTGGTACAAACTCATGGTTGTCATAACGAATGTAAAATCCTGAAAGGATAGTCTCAAAATGGATGTTGATGCCATCCACTATCATAGGCTGTGGAGATTCCAACATCACCCCTGAGACAACTCTGGCTAGCTCAAGAAAGGAGACTGTTGAACAGTGAGGTGGGCAGCATACCAACAGAATCCCTAGCTTCTTCTGACTACCAACTTTAAATAAGATAAACTCAAACACTACAGACTGATGAATAGGGTAGTTGGTCAGGTGATATTGTTCCAGTGGACTACTGCAACTGCTCCCCACAGGTCTTGCTTGCTGCTGCACTGAAAATTCTGGTACACAAAGCTTGTAGAGATTGCCCACCACCACCACATCCAGCCAGGTCTCATTATGCATATCAAGTTGGTATGTGCCTCCAGGATCAAGATCTGTTCGTGAAGAAATGGAGGTGCAATGAGTTGGCTGAGCACTGGGATGTCCCTGGTGGACTATCAATCATATGGAATTAAGAGTTTCGTTTTTCAGAAGAGAAAAAAGCATGGTTTCTAACCCCTCAAGACTCAAAGGATCTCACCATCCACACTGAAATAGGAGAAGGGGAGAGAGGAGAAGAAGACATTGTGCTCCTCAGCGACATCATTATGCAGGCAGATGCAGACAGAAGCAGCTTCAATTCATCTCTTAAAAAGACTACATCAGTGGTTCTCAACCTGTGGGTCCCCAGGTATTTTGGCCTACAACTCCCAGAAATTTCAGCCAGTTTATTTATTTATTTACAGTATTTATATTCCGCCCTTCTCACCCCGAAGGGGACTCAGGGGACATTACACATATAAGGCAAACATTCAATGCCTTAACATAGAACAAAGACAGAGACAAACACAGGCTCCGAGCTGCCCTCGAACTCATAACTTCTTGGTCAGAGTGATTTGTTGCAGCTGGCTGCAGCTGGCTGCTCACCAGCCTGTGCCACAGCCCGGGCAACAGTTTACCAGCTGTAAATTGTACTACATGTACATAAGGACTAAAAAAAAGAATTAAAATATGCCGGGCTGCGCCGGGCTGCGGCACAGGCTGGAAAGCAAGCCAGCTGCAACAAATCACTCTGACCAAGAGGTCATGAGTTCGAGGCCAGCCCGTGCCTGCGTCTTGTCTCTGTCTCTGTTCTATGTTATGGCATTGAATGTTTGCCTTTATGTGTGCAATGTGATCTGCCCTGAGTCCCCTTCGGGGTGAGAAGGGCGGAATATAAATGCTGTAAATAAATAAAATAAATAAATATAAGCTTACCAACTTCATGGACAAGATAGCTCTGAGAGGTAAATTTTATTTTTTCATTAAAAATTGTAGAGACTAAAAGAAAGAACTCTTAATATCTCAATATTGGAACTATTTTTCAAGAATTTTATAAGTCTGCCTGATGAAACTATCTAGTGAGCCCAACTCCAAAGGGTAAAAGTGAATTAATTTGTTAAAGGTTAAACTATAAGAGAAGAACAGGGGAATTAAAATGGTTTAACATATCTTAGAACTAGATAGTTGTAATGTTCTGTGAACATATGGTACCTCTGGACTGACTTCAAACAGGAAATAAGACAGGCAGCAACCACAGAGATGAACCATAGACATAAACCATAGAAATGAAAATATAGAGAAAAATCATAGAGAAAACCATAGAGCCTGCAATACAGAAAAAGGGAGACAACTAAAAAGACTGTAAGAAATAGCGTACCCAAAGTGAAAGTGGCCAAATGAGACACTACAACAAATATTCCAAAATTAGATGTCAATTTTTTTTAAAAAAGACAATTTGACTACAGAAATGATTGCAATGTCAACAAGACCACGATTCAAAGATCAGAAAGATCAGAAAGAAACTCTCAGATATCAGGGGCTGGGAAAATTCTCCTCATGAATTCTCCTCACTCACAACCACCTCCCATTTCCAAATATCCCTTTATTCTTCAGAACTGGAATGGCTGCTCCCTGAATAACAATACTTCTTCCCCTTTGTTGGAATGGCATCTTCCTTCTGCTCACATAGTTTGTTATAACAAACAATAACAATAACAATAACAGACAATAACAAGATGTGTGTAAGCAGGTGAGACATTCTGACATGCAAAAATATCAAAACAGGTCCTCATTCATAAAAGGGTTCCCACAAAGGGGCAACAACACTGTAATGACTCCTTCATCAGCAACCCCACTAGTGGTAGCCCTGCACACTTTGGACATTCATGTTGATTTTCCAGTTCTCTTAACTTCACAGTTGGGATGGGTGGGACAGGCTAGGAGAACCTGCAGAGCTAGGACTGAGTTACCCCAAATTGCACATATTCTTTCTTAATATATACATTTGTGCCTGCTTTTTCCATTGCCTAAAGCAATGTGGAACCTTAGCTCAAAGCTGGGGTCACGCGTGGAAGAGGTTGAAGAAGCCCTGGCCTAAATCATGTTTATGCATTTTTTTTCAAATTTATACATTTTGAGTCATGCTTATTAAGGTGATATATGATTTTAATTACATTTCATCCTCTTGGCTATATTTAAATTAAATCTATCTTAGTGTGTACTGGTTTAATCAATCTATTTTATTTGTCCTAGTCTATACAAATTCAACTGTCAACATGTAGTGTTAGGGTTATTATAGTTGTGAAGACTAGGTTATGATGAGTGTTTGAGTTAAGGTTAGGGGTATTATCTAGGCTCCCATCAATGACATACCTGTCATTGGTGAGAGCATAACATGCTTCTGTAAGGCGGTGGGGTCCCCCATGTTTCCTTCCCTTCCCCCCTCCTCCATTTAAACTGCCGTGATCTCCATAAGGCAAATTTTCAAATGTTTTAAGTAGCATTAAATGAATAAATATATGAAGTGTTGTGTGAGCATGTTTTTTGGGGGGAGGGGGGTCTCTTTCTGAACCTGACCTTTACTCTAAGTCTGAAATCAGGTCTGTTGCATTCAGTTCTTATCATCTCACACTCACTACTTTTATTTTTTAAAAGCTGGATCTTGTCTTAATTCTCTTCCTCCAAATTATGATACTACAAACGAGATTCCCAGTGACCAACATCAAGGGATAAAAAACACTACCCACAAGTATACAATATTGTTTTTTATTGTGTCAGAAGCGATTTGAGAACATACTGCAAGCCACTTCTGGTGTGAGAGAATTGGCTGTCTACAGAGACATTGCCCAGGGGACACCTGGATGTGTTAGCTGGGAGGCTTCTCTCATATCCCCGCAAGTTGGAACTGACAGCTGGGAGCTCACCCCTTCTTATGGGTTCAAAATATTAGCCTTCAGGTCAGCAGTTCAGTTGGAACAAGGGCTTAATCCCTTGTGCCACTGAGGCTCCTACTATACAACATGTTTTCTAGAGTTTGTGGTAAGACTCATCACATTTCTTTATACTTTATTTCTGAGCCCCTTTGCATGCAATTGTCAATGCATCCCATCATATGACAATTATTCCCTTTTGTCAGCAATCCATTGGAAACAGTCTGCAAAAGGTTTTAGAAACAGAGTAATTTAACATGGAAATGAATTCCTTTTTACTTCAGAGTGATTCAAAGATGCAGTTTTTTCTGTGTAATCCTACATCCCCCCATAGATCTCATCAGCTGTGCTGTAATGGGTGTGTTTTGGGGTGGATTCTGCTGACTCCAGGATTCTTCATGACAGAAGCTGCCAGCATTTATCTTTCAGTGGTTGTCATAAAAAGACCTCCGGAAAGGCTGTTGATTTCCTTTATTTTTTTATTTTTTTTAAAATACTGAATCTGCTCAGTTTTGAGGATCTCCAGATGCAAGATCTTCCAAAATCTCACAATAATTCTATTTTGACATCAAATTGAATGGGAGAACAACCTATCCATGGTTTGATGAGTCAAGGTGTACTATTTTTGAAAGGTAGAAACTGGGTGTGATGGGGTTTGTGTGCATCCCGTGTGCTTACAGTGTGTATGCAGCCCTTATAAAAAATTTGGATGCATACAGATTTAGCAATTCTCAATGTGAATGTGATGAGGTCCTGAGGCAATTGACAGCATTGCCTTCCTTTCTTAATTGTAACAGTTCTTAAACAGTTCTCACCGGAAAACATGTACAAATAGATTTTTTAAAAAGTTTTAAGTCCAGTTTAAACTGTTCTATATCATAATGTGGCAGCTTTGGTTCAGAAATATTTTAGCCTGCACAAGTAGCAGCTGACTGCATGAATAATAGAGAACACAGAGATAGTTACAGTGTCTGCAATCATGGCATCCAGTTCTCTTGGAAACTTGCAAAGCAAATCCTTGTCATGATTATTTTATCAGACCACAGTATGTAGAAATGAATTAGGTGTGTTTGGAATGAGGGTACCAAATCTGCCATATAAAATTCAGATTAGAAAATCACAATAAAGATGTAAAATAAATAGGAAGCTCTGATGTGGAATTTGCCATAAATCTGTATGAATCCAAATATTTCACCTTAAATTCGGGTGAGGTCTTAATTTAATATGTAAAGAATTACAAATTAAACAAAAATCAATGGGAGAGAGAGGGGAAGGAGTCAAGTAATATCATGAATAGTATTTTGAAAATGTGCAAAATGTTTCAGAACATCTCAAAAAATCTTCCGTTTTGCTGTTTCTTCCGAGATCTATAAAACAATGATGGGGGAAACAAGTCCCCCCCCCCCAAAAAAAGCATGGCTGATACACATTTTATCAGCTTGATGTATTAGGAAATAGTCAAAGATTATATGCAGGTTTAAAACAGTTAACATCCTTATCCTGTGTGGTTGCAGCATAATCTCTATTCTTAACCAACACATTAAAGTGATGTACTTATTCTCCAGAAGATGTGAAAGACTTTCTATATGAAAAGTACTGTATTGTATTCTGTAATCAATTTGATACTGTCATATTTAGTCTTCACAACAATGCTGAGCGTAATAAAGCATTCAAACCTTTTCACATATTTGTATTTGTATACTAATATAGCTTGTACTCTCCACCCCACTCCCACCACCAATACATTGAATTAGTTTTACAAGCTTTTAATCTTGACGTTCGATTGATGAGCAGCCAATATCTTGTACAGTTGTAGTGTAGGATGTTATGGCCTTGGTCTCATCCTTTGATGTATGGTTGAATAGCTCCATTAGCCAAACATAAGAGAGAGAGAGAGTTCTGTGTATACTTCCAGAAAAAAAATGGCTGCTTTAGGATGTGTGTTTGCATCATCCTTTGGAAAATCTAACCAAAGGGAAATTATTTTTATCCTTAGGTTCTTGGCCCAAGTGTAAACTCCAAAGATGCAGATGGACCCTAAGGCTTTCCCCCTTTTCTTCAATCAATCAATCTTTATTGTGGTCCAAAGATGCAATTTTCTCAACTGAAAGAGTGCACAGCAGATTCATAAACTGATAAGACCACTAAAAATCAGGACGAGTGCAATACTAGATGCATATGAACACTGCAAATATATACAAGACAAGTTTCAATCTGAGTCTAATAGAGGAAGTTATCTTATCCTGGCTACCTCAGAGAGAAACTTGGCAACAACCAAGGTCACATGGGGGAAATTGTCACCTAGTAAAAACTTTACATGGAATTGGGCTGATCTACCGGGTAAGTTGTTTAGTAGTGGGTTAATAATATGTAGCTGAGCCTGCTTGCAAATACTGCAGGACAATAAGATGTGATACATTGATCATTCAACATCCTGATTATTTCATGAGTAAAGTCTTATACTATGTGGACTCCCACAAATCTACCTCAAAGAACTTCGGATGGGAACACATTTTACCTTGCCCTGGAGAATAGGCAGCAATATTTGGCCATCATCAAGTTCTTAAGATAATTTACTTCATGGAGAAGCCAAGCATAGTGTATACCCAGGGGTCTTGGGGAGCAAGAAACATATGATTGAGAATGCAACTCACAGTAGGTAATGTCCTACAGTCTTCCAAGAAAAATAAAAACAAACCAACAAAAGTCCCATGGCGATCAGTGAATGGTGATGGGGGCAAGACTGTGAAATCTGGAAGTCCCTAGTCACAGACTGGCACATAGGTGGTGGATATGGATTCATTCGTTCTACCTCAAGGTCTGAGGAAGTTAGGTAGTGGGGTTGCCCTTGAAAATGGCCCGGAAACTTCAACTAGTCCAGCGCTCGGCAGCCAGGCTACTAACTGGAGCAAATTACAGCAAACTACCCCCCTGTTTAAGGAGCTCCATTGGCTGCCGTTTATTTTCCGAGCCCAATTCAAGGTGCAGGTTAACACCTATAAAGTCCTTAATGGTTTGGGACCCACCTACCTTCATGACCGTATTTCCCCCTATGAACTTGCACTGTCTCTCTGTTCATCAGGGGAGGTCCTCCTCTCGATCCCACCACCGTCGCAATCGCGGTTGGTGGGGACGAGAGAGAGGGCCTTCTCCATAGTGGCTCCCCGGCTCTGGAACTCTCTCCCCAGGGAGATTAGGCAGGCCCCTACCCTCCTTATTTTTCAGAAGAGCCTGAAAACTTGGCTCTTTCAACAGGCCTTTGGTGACTAATCTCCTTAGTTTGGGATTGCCCTGTTTGTCCATTCTATTTTTATAGCATTTTTACTCCTTGCCATATATAGTCTTTAGGTGTATGCCTCCTCCAGCACCTTAATGGGATAATTGTCCCTGGTACCTACCTCTTTCCTAATCTGAACTGTACAAAACTATTTGCACTTTTCTGGCCCACTACCTTTTTTAGGAGCCAACCCAGGTGTACTTATTGTTCATTGGTATATGTGATTTTATTTGTTTATGATTTGTTTTTATTGCTGAGTTTTATATTGCTTGTTGCCTGGGCTTGGCCCCATGTAAGCTGCCCCGAGTCCCCTCAGGGAGATGGGGCGGGGTATAAAAACAAAATTATTATTATTATTATTATTATTATTATTATTATTATTATTATTAGTCCAGCAGCTGTATCCATGACTGAGCAGGCCTTTCTAGGATCTACTCTGCTCACCTCACCTAGGAAAGGGGCTAGAAAAGGTGCCCTAAACATAGTCTGCCTCTCTTATCCCTGACTGCACTGCCGCATCCAAAGGGTTCACCACCCTGCAGCCAAAAAAGAAAATGAATTTCGGAACTTGGAACGTATGGACACTGTTAGACAACACTGACAGTGAACGCCCCGAATGCAGGACTGCTATCATTGCAAGGGAGCTGGGATGCTTTAACATCAACATAGCAGCACTTCAGGAGACCCAGAGAGCAGGAGAGGGACAGCTGAAGGAAGAAAAAGGAGGCTACACCTTCTTCTGAAAGGGACTGCCTGAAGAAGAATGAAGAATACAGAGTTGGCTTTGCTATCAGAAATGACCTCGTGAAGCACCTGACTGAAGCACCCATTGGCATTAACGAATGACTCTCAACCCTCCAAATTAACCTTACCAAAAACCAACAGGAAACCATCATAAGTGCTTAAGGGAGAAACGTGCCAAGAGGAAAGCGCATCAAGACAACCCTGAGCAGGACCATCTTCCACCTGGAAACCAATGTCTCCACTGTGGGAGAATATACAGATCAAGAATAGGTCTCTTCAGCCACCTACAGACCCACCCCCAATAATAATAATAATAATAAAATAATAATAATAATAATAATAATAATAATAATAATAATAATAATAATAATAATAACTTTATTTTTATACCCCGCCTCCATCTCCCCAAGGGGACTTGGGGCGGCTTACATAGGGCCAAGCCCGGGTAGTTACAATCATTGAAGCAATAAAAACAGGTCACAAATACACAGTTAAACACATTAGACAGTAATATCAAGTCAACATAATCTAAAAACCAAAGCAAAAATTGTAAAAATGAACTGGACCCCGCAAGATTCCATAACTGGAGGACCATCATGCTCGATCTACAAGGGATCGCCTAAGTAAGTAAGTATAGCTCTAGGATTCCACTTTAGCTGCCATGACTGCATCCTATGAAATCCAGGAATTTTTAACTTGGTTAAAAGGATCAAAAGATCTATTTGGTTACAAATTCTCAATATATCTCCCTGAAATGTGAGTTCCAGGATTTTATAGGAAAGAATGATGGAATAGTCTATGGTATAAGTGGAATAATAGTACTGTAACTATGTAGCATGACAGAGCATCTAGTGAGTTCATGCTTGAGGTGAGATTATACTTGACAATTTCTCTCTTTTTTAGTAAACCTGTTTTAACCTTACAACATGTCTTCATACTTTTAAAATAAATTTAAATGTAAGATAAAATATTGAGAGCAAAATCAAAGTGGGGAAAAGGGCAATTAAAAAGTGAAGAAGATCTTCATCTCATGCCGAAAGTATTAATTTTAGTATCTGGCAAGGCTTCTTGTATGTAGGGCTTCAACAAAGAATGTGCATTTCCTAGACACGCTCCATAGCAATCAGTGAAATTTCAATTATCACTTGCCTATCGATATACCACCTCAGATCACATTTTATTGATTAGCCTATAGGCCGTATCAAAACATTTAACACATAGACATACGTACAACATACAACCCTCAGTACAAAAGAAGTTAAAATAAACAAGCTGTTAACAAGATCCCGTCCAGGTCAAATATCTGCATCACCTTTACAATTTACCCCAATTGATTCCAAATAAGGAGTTCTCAGCTGTGTTGCTTTGAATAGGAAAAGGGCTGTTTTGTGTGTTATTTTAGGATTCTGGCCGGCCAACAAAGATGTAGTTTTAATATGTGGGTCCCAGTGTGTTTTGTGAATAATGTATGGCCCGAGGTATTGGTCTCTCTCTTTCTTATACAATTCACAGTTGAACAGTACATATCCTCTACCTCTGATGCTCCACAAATACACAAATACAAAATCGTTTGTTGTATGAACTTGATTAAACCTTCCATATTTGACCATTGTATCCAGCTGCTCAAATCGAGCTCTGGTAAATACCCTCCTGAGGTGTTTAGGCATTTCTGTCTTTAGATATCGGACTGTTTGGAAAGTATGTTTAAAGCGACTTAGCCATTTCAATGAGACAGCTTTACTGAGGGTGGCAATGTCCTTTTGGGCTTCTATATCCAGTACTCGTTGAGCAACTATTTTTGGGTCTAGTTCTTCCAAGAGATTTGGATACCGAATCGGAAGTCCACAACTCCTAATGTATTTTGTCAGATGAACTAGCCAAGAGGTTTGACGTTGATTTTCTATCTGCTCTAACAGGCACAGTTTTGGTAGTCTATCAGTCTATCAGTTTTACCCAGTAGTTGTAGGTCCTGATTTTGGATAAACCAACTGTATATACTCCCAGTTCTGCTCTTACTGTGGCAGCTGGAGTCGTTTTGTCCACTCCTAGAAAACTTTGCAGGTACCTGGTTTAGACCCCAAACTTTGGCTCCGTATAAGAGCATGGGGGATATACCACTTAATAACCAACTATGTTATTGTATTTAGCTTATTATTCACAAATTTAAGCTTGCATAAGTGAACATTATGGATAACATTCTGATCCAATTTACAAAAGTCTCTTTCAATTAGATTTGTTAGATTAATAGTATTCTACTTCCTCTTATCCTTCAAAATGCTGAAAATTTGCTTCTTTTAAAGGACAACATGGATGCATTTTTTAAGGGACAACACATACATTATTTAGGGAAATCTATGCTATCCTCTTGTTCATTTCCGTTTGACCCTTATATTGGTTTTGAATGACTATGTGATTAATAGAAGAACAGTGAACCCAAGTCATTGGAATAAACAGGCATGCATCCATTGTACAGACAGACAGACATACTGACTTTACCACTATTACCCTCTCCCTGTAAAATACAAGTCTAGCCTGCATCAATAGGACTATCATAGCTAGATTATACCACGCTTTTCTGCTTTGGTCCAACCTCACCTGTGTCCAGTTCTGGGCATCATAGCTCAAGAAGGATATTGACAAATAATTGTGTCAAGAAAACACAAAATATTGAGCAAAATAGTAAAAAGTTTGGAAGCCAACCCCATGGCAAACAGTCTAGGAAACTAGGCATGCTTAATTTTAAGAAAAGGAGGTTAAAAAATCTTGTTTGAATAATTGAAATGATGCCATATTGAGGTTGGGATAAGCTTATTTTGTGCTGCTCTAGAGACTAGGATATAAAAGCAATTGCAGAGGAAAAGATTCCACCTAAACAATAGGAAGAACTTCCCGAAGGTGAGAGTTGTTCAGCAGTAGAATATGCTGCCTCGGAGCCTGATGGAGTCTTCTTCTCTGAAGTTTTTAAGCAGAGTCAGGGTGGCCATCTGTCAGGTGTACTTTGATTATGTGTTCCAACATGGCAAAGATTTGATTAGATGACCCTTATGGTCTCTTCCAACTCTATGATTCTATGATTTTGGGCTTAGTTCATCTGGATACATCACAGTTGCTCCAGGGCTAATCTAGATCATAATGCTTCAGATTAGCCCTGGATTAAGTGGCTCAGTTACACCTGCCTGGGTTTAGTCCATCTTCATATCTTATGCATTTCCATCCATCTCTTCCTTTTTAAAAGAATTTCTTTACATTCCTATTTTTTAAAAAAAACAAAACAAAAAATCAAAAAAATCAAATACACATTAGGAGATTACACATACAGAGTGTGAACTGGATATGAAGTAGTATCAAGGAAGAGAAGGTATTAAAAAAAGAAATGAAGAAGAAAAGACATTTATATCCTTCACTTACTCCCATGAGTGATCTCTTTTTTCTGTAGGTTTTTGTGCTTAACAATAACAAGTGTTCTACAGAGCAGACATGCTGTAGAGGCTTTTTATCTGTTTCTAGTTCTTAAGCAGATCTGTTGCAGTCAGCTTTCATATTCATGTCTTTGGGGCCTCTGGGTATTGGAGCTTGTGTCAGAAAAAATGCATTGAGTAAAACTGATATTTTTATTTATTTACACCATGATGCAAGAGGGTTTAGTGATAGAAAGGAATTTCCAGACAAAATACTGAAGTAAAGAAGATACTCATGTCTGTAACTTAAAGGTAACTTTAGAGGGGGACATTTTGCTAAGAAGTAGGATATAAGAAAGTAGTTTCAGGCTTGCACTACTATGGGTCGTTCTTATCTACACTATATTTCCCTCATGCACAAAGCAATTTCTTTAAGGGTTTTTTCTACTTTAGAGGAAAAAAACACCTTCCATATCAATGTCTGAGAAGGAAATCCTGAATTTAGGCAAAATAACTCATATATACTGAAAAAGAGACAAAGAAAGGACAAGGAGGAAGAAAGGGAGAGCAATAGAGAGAGGTTTGAATATAATGCAGTGCTGGGATGAAAGTAGATTATGATGTACTTGTGGTGCTCTGGATAGTTTCAACTTGAAGAATTTATAATAGAAGAAGTGTCAGGAAACCACATTCAGGGGTGAGAATCAACTGACTGGTCATTAAAGGTGTGCATTTTTTCATTTGCCTCGTAACTTGGGTCAAATTTGGTAAATTTTGTACTTACAAGGTGATATCCAACATGTGGGCGTGGCCAACGCCAAAAAATTAAGAATCAAAACTTACCCATACTTTTTGTTTTAGTTTTGTAAATCTCAGAAGGCTCCCAAAGTCATTTTCAGTTCAATGAAGCAAAGCAAAGCCAAAAAGGCTGCCTTAGTGCCTTGCTTTGCCTTTTCTCTAAATTAATGGAGTCTTAGAATTAGGAGTGGGATAAAGAGGGAGACGTGTTTGCTGGGAATAGCACAGAACTCTGGGAAATGTAGTTTGGGAAGGGAGGAGCTCTATGCCAGAGAATTCAAAAGGCCCTACCCTAAACTACATTTCCTAGAATGCATCAGCATCAGAAGGCACCAATCAGGGTAACCAATTAGGGAGAGATTTGTCCCTCCCTAACAGCAGCCAGCTAGAGTGCCAATGAATGGTTAAATCTGCAAAGAGGACTGATGGATACTTGTAATCACAATTTTCTGTGCTGGGCTGGAAAGAAATTCCTAAATAGATGGCCCTTCGGGTCCCTTCCAACTCAATAGGGGAAGCATATTAATTAGTTTAGAGTCTGGATGGCCATCTGTCAAGAGAGTCTTGATGGTGCCCTTCTGACTGGAAGAAGGGGGTTGGACTAAATGTCTCTTGGAGGTCCCCTCCAACTCTAGGAGTCTATGAAAATGTAGAATTAGTTATTGGTTTCTATTGGTTAATATGAGAGTCATTCAATGAAATAGCTGTTGTGGCTTTTTTTTTTTTTTAAAGCATTTTTATCATAACTTTTTTCAAAAATCCCTAAAATCAGTAGATGTATGAATATTTCTGAAAGTTGGGGGAATTATCCCCTGTTATCTCCTGTCATTATATAGAAAATTCAAGGAGATTCCTCTTATAGTTTTTTTTAAAAAATGTTGTTTATAAAAGGTTTGAAAATTTTCCAAAAGTCTGTGGATAAGCAAACATTCTGAAATTTGGTGGGCTAACAGTCGAAAATGACTTCCACCATTGTAGCAAGTTTCACTCTAATAGCTTTAAAAATGAGGGAGCAAGTTTTCCCAATTATAGTAATTTATGCAAAGTTACTGTAACCCTAAGGAGCCCCGGTGGCGAAGTGCGTTAAAGCACTGAGCTGCTGAACTTGCAGACCGAAAGGTCCCAGGTTCAAAGCCCGGGAGCGGCGGGAGTGGCCACCGTTAGCTCCAGCTCCTGCCAATCTACCCTGTTTCCCCAAAAACAAGACATCCCCTGAAAATAAGACCTAGTGTATCTTTGGGAGCAAAAAATAATATAAGACACTGTCTTATTTTCGGGGAAACACGGTAGCAGTTTGAAAACATGCCAATGTGAGTAGATCAATAGGTACCGCTCCTGTGGGAAGGTAACAGCGCTCCATGCAGTCATGCCAGCCACATGACCTTGGAGGTGTCTACGGACAACGCCGGCTCTTCGGCTTAGAAATGGAGATGAGCACCAACCCCCAGAGTCAGACATGACTAGACTTAGCGTCAAGGGAAACCTTTACCTTTACCTTTTTACTGTAACAAAATAGTAATGAAAATTCATTACTCTCACTATAGTAACAAATTTTTCACTAACTATATTTTAGAAACACTTTAGAAATGAAATTCCAGAACCCCACAGCTTTGTAACAACTTTTGAACCATTTTTAATGGATTGCACATCCCTACTGGTCATCTTGACCTGGTGGACACCAAGGAGGGGGAAGAGGGAAGGAGAGACAAGGCTGGGGAGTTGAAACTGAGATAAGGTAAGGTCATCTGAAAGGTTGTTATGGGAACTGAAGAACTGAAGATGTGTTGTAATTTAAAAATGAGGAGCAGTGTGTGTGTGTGTGTGTGTGTGTGTTTGGGGTATATAGCAAGGGGAATAGAATAGGTTGGTAGAACTAGCTTCCTTGAATTCTGATAAAAAGGAAATTAAAGACTTCATTTCCATCAAATGTGTTGTGAATTCGTCTTAATTCCAAGGCCTTTTAGGATCTTATAAGAAGTGTGTATAATTCTCAAGAGCTATTTCAGTTTTGAAACAAATTAATTAATTTTAATCAATAAAAGCAGAGATTTTTAAACTGTGTGTCACAACAAATAAAATGGCAGCTGCAGTATGTAGTTATCTTACACAAATGTAATGAAAAATGACATAGGTCTTAGAAATGTTATTATCTTACAAATCATATATTTTTAACATTTAAATTAAAGGTTTTAATGAGACATGTTGTGAACCCATACATTTCATTATTATAATTTATGTATGTGTTCATGTGTTTTATAAGGTTTTGGTTTCATCCCTGATTTGCAAGTGAAACTGAATTATGTTGTCGTGAAATAATGCATATCTAAAAAGTGTGTCACCAACATGAAATGTCTAGAAACTTTTGAATTAACTTTTGAATCCCTGCTCCAAGGACAGCAACACAAAGGCCCATGGATTTGCCACTTTTCGTGGCTAATCCATGGACTCCCAGTGAGGAGGGGTGTGTTTGAAGAACCTGTCACTCCATGCCCTGCATCACATGACTTGCTGTTGACCCCATCCCACGGGGGAAGCGTTACCACTATTGTCAGGTAGCCATAGAGCTCTGAGAGAGCTCCTCACCATCATGGGCATTCTATACTGACATCATGAGAGCTCGCCATGCAACCAGGAAGAAAGTAACTCCCACTCCTTTTATAGTTCATGTAAGCACCTCTTCTAATACTTCCATGGGTAGTCTGCAGCCATCTGGCAGAAGTGGGTACGTGGGCCAGATCTGTCCCCTTTTTCATGTGCTCAGTAGGTGATGGCACATGTGGTCCATGTGGACAGCAGACTGGTAAAATCAGTCTTCTTTAATGTAAGGGGCTCTGGGCAGGGCAAGGGATCACTTGGTCTTCATATTCTGTTGTTTCTCCTGATTAAAAAGAAAGTAATACTGACCTTGTGATAAATGTAAGATGAATGTATTGACAGCTCTTAAGCTGAGTCTGATGGGGAGGCAGAACTCCAATTGGGGTGATCCTTAAAGGGAAGATTATCTTCCTTAAAAGGACAGCCACCCATGTTTTCCCCTCTCAGTGTGATGAGGTAGTTTGACTGGCTGGCTATACATGAAACTCTATCTAGAAACCCTTCCAGGAGACCTCTATTGTGTGTCATGTGTTAGCTGTTTGCAGCCTTTTTCTCTAAGTGACAGGGATATTTCTAGAAGAAGAACTGCCTCCAGCCTGTCATGTGTCCTGTGAGATCCAAAGTAGCAAAGAAAAATGATTTTAATTTATTTGTTCATAATCAGTCGTGGTACAAACAGAAAGATCCTTTGTATGTTCTTCAAAATCACTACTGGTGCAATCATATTGTACCATCAGCATTATGATAATCAAATTAACATATCCATGGATGTGAATTTATCATGCAAGAAACACACGAGGATAATAATAATAATAATAATAATAATAATAATAATAATAATAATAAAACTTTATTTATATCCCGCCACCATCTCCCCAACGGGGACTCGGGGCGGCTTACATGGGGCCATGCCCAGAACAATACAATATAGCAAAATATAAAAACAACATATCATAATACAATTACAACAATACAAAAATAATCATGTACAGTACAACACAAAATCAAAAAAGCAATATAACAGGGCGGGCCGCATGAATACTCAGTTAAAACCTGGGGTGAGAAAAAGATAAGAATAAAACCACGGGGAGCAGAGACATAAAATAGCAAACAGTCTGGAGGATACATGATGGGGGGAGTAACAAAAAAGTGTGTAACAGTTACTCTCCAAAAGCACATCGGAAGAGCCATGTTTTTAGATCTTTCCTAAAGTCTAAAAGAGTGGGGGTTTGCCTGATTTCAATGGGCAATGAGTTCCACAAACGGGGGGCCACAGCGGAAAAGGCCCTCTCCCTTGTTCCTACAAGGCGGGTCTGGGATAAAGGCAGTGGCGACAGGAGGGCCTCCCCTGACGAACGAAGAGATCGGGCAGGTTTATGGTAGGAGATACGGTCACGAAGGTAGGTGGGTCCCAAACCGTTTAGGGCTTTATATATGATGGTCTGCACCTTGAATTGGGATCGGAAAATGAACGGTAGCCAGTGGAGCTCCTTAAACAGGGGAGTAGATCTCTCCCTGTAACTCGCCCCCGTTATTAATCTGGCAACCGAGCGTTGGACCAGTTGTAATTTCCGAGCCGTCTTCAAGGGAAGCCCCACGTAGAGCACATTACAGTAGTCCAGTCTAGAGGTAACTAGGGCATGGACCACCGTGGTCAAGTCAGACTTTACGAGGTATGGTCGCAGTTGGCGCACAAGTTTGAGTTGTGCGAAAGCCCTCCCAGCCACCGCCGACACCTGAGCCTCAAGCGTCAACGCTGAATCCAGGAGGACCCCCAAACTGCGGACCTGTGATTTCAGGGGGAGTGCAACCCCGTCCAGCACAGGTTGCCACCCAATACCCCGATCTGATGAGCGACTGACCAGGAGGGCCTCTGTCTTGTCAGGATTGATCCTCAGCTTGTTCCTCCTCATCCAGTCCGCCACAGCGGCCAGGCACTGGTTCAGCATCCGAGGGGCTTCCTTGGAGTTAGATGGAAACGAGTAGTGGATTTGTGTGTCATCTGCGTAGAGATGGCAACACCCTCCAAAACTCCGGATGACCTCTCCCAGCGGTTTCATGTAGATGTTAAATAGCATGGGGGATAGGATAGACCCTTGCGGGACCCCACAGGTCAATGGCCAGGGGTCCGAGCAAGTATCCCCCAGCTTCACCATCTGGGAACGACCCTCCAGGAAGGACTGAAGCCACAGCAGAACTGTGCCACCGAGTCCCATCCCGGCGAGCCTCCCCAGAAGGATACCATGGTCGATGGTATCGAAAGCCGCTGAGATGTCCAAGAGAACCAGCAGGGTCACACTCCCCCTGTCCAGCTCCCTGCGGAGGTCATCCACCAAGGCGACCAAGGCCGTCTCGGTGCTGTGCCCAGGCCTGAAGCCAGACTGCGAGCAGTCCAGAAAATCAGTGTCATCGAGGAACTCCTGGAGCTGCGTAGCAACCACCCGCTCCAGAACCTTGCCCAGGAATGGGAGGTTGGAGATTGGCCTGTAGTTGTTACATACAGATGGGTCTAACGAGGTCTTTTTTAATAACGGTTTTACTACCGCCTGCTTAAAGCAGGATGGAACTGACCCCTGAACCAGGGAGGCATTTATAATAGCCACAAACCAATCCAACAACCCATCTTTGGCCAGCTTCACCAGCCAAGAAGGACAAGGATCCAGAGCACAGGTGGTCGCCCTCACAGACCCAAGAATCCCCTCCACGTCATCAGGAAGGACAAGCCGGAAAGAATCCCATAAGATCGCACAGACAGGTACCCCGGTTACCTCCGCTGGAACCACAGTTAAGCTGGAGTCCAACTCACGGCGTATCTGAGCAACTTTGCCTGCAAAATGGTGTGCAAAATCGCTGCACCGAGTTGCCAAGTCATCAGGAAGCCCCTGGGTCTCAGGAGGCCGCAGGAGCTCCCCAACAACTCGGAACAACTCCAATGGCCTGTTGGCTGCAGACGCTATGCGGGCAGTCGTGAAAGCTTTCCTGGCTGCTCGCAGAGCCACGGAGTAAGCCTTAATAGCGGCTTTAGCCCGTGCTTGGTCGGACACATCCTGAGATTTCCTCCAGATGCACTCTAGTCCCCTCCTCGCACGCTTCATCACAGCCAGCTCCTCAGTGAACCAAGGAGTCGACGTGACTCTACGAAGCGAGAGGGGACGTTCGGGAGCAATTGTGTCAAGTGCCCTAGCCAGCTCACTATTATAGTGATCAGCAAGGACATCGACAGGATCGCCAGTCTCCAGCACAGGAAGATCCCCAAGAGACCTTAGGAGTCCATCCGGATCCATCAGCCTCCTGGGGCGGACCATCTTAATGGGTCCACCACCCCTGCGGAGGTTAGAAGCCACGGCGAAACTTAAACAGATCAGATGGTGGTCAGACCATGACAATGGAAGAATATTTTGCTCTTCCACTCTGACTGTCCCACCGTCCACAATAAAAACAAGGTCCAGCATGTGTCCCGCCTGATGTGTGGGCCCAGATATAATTTGAGTCAGCCCCATGGTCGTCATGGCCACCATGAAATCCTGAGCTGCACCTGTCAAAGTGGTCTCGGCATGAATGTTAAAGTCCCCCAAAACTATGAGTTGTTGGGAGACCAAGGCCGAATTGGAGACCACTTCTGCTAGCTCGGACAGAGAGACTGCTGGGTCGCGGGGTGGACGGTACACCAGCAGAATCCCCAAGCTGTCTCGGGCTCCCACCTTCAGGAAGACACATTCAAACCTCGAAGACTGCGGAACGGCGCATCTGATCAGGGCGATGGACTGCCGAAAGATCACCGCGACTCCTCCTCCCCGCCCCCCAGCCCTGGCCTGCTGATGCACCCCAAAACCTGGTGGACACAGCTGGGTGAGATTCACACCACCCTGCTCGTCCAACCACATCTCGGTGATGCATGCCAGATCCGCCCCCTCATCCAGGATCAGATCCTGGATAACAGCTGTTTTACCGTTGACGGATCTGGCGTTCAAAAGCCGGACCTTAAGGCTGGGAGGTCTGTCCTGAAGACTACCACACCTATTCCTCTCCAGGGTCGCAAAAACTCTGTTGCGCTTCTCCCTGGGTCGAAAGTGACCGTTCTTCCTTCTCCCTCAAGCCACCTCAATGAGACCCTGCCTGTGGAAACCCTCTTCCCCCTGGAGAGTTGACTGATTGAAGTTGCCCTTTAAAGGGGATAGTCAGCTGTCCTGAGATAGGGAATCACCAGCAATACTTGATTGTTTAAAGGAGGAGCCTATCTCCGCTGGTGTAAGAGGAAAGGAGTCATCTAATAGATCATCATCTAGCGTGGGAAGGGGGCTAGGCACTAATGATGTCTGAGAACGGGACTGAGAGGTAGCATAGACATGGCCTAAAATTGGGGGATCTTGTCTACCAAGATTCAGCCTGATGTCCAAGGGGCGAATCAATGGGTCTACTAGTACCCTCCTGAGAGTAATGCCCCACTGTTGTAGTTTGGGCTATACAAAAACAATTCCTACATTAGCGTTCTGTCTTCCAATCCAATGAGAAGACAAATGGAGCGGTTCCAGGACTGATAGTCTCTACGAAGCCAGTCGATAGTCTTGATCTTCACTTTTGACCAGCTTAAAGATAGAATTTGTGAGAGAGATGTCCGGACCGCTCGCTTAGATGTCCATCTTCCTCTGTTCAATAGTGAGTCTTGCACTTCCACTGCCACCTTATTAGTTCGCAACAAATGTTGGGAATTGCAGTAAGTGTCCAGGGAATGTCCAAACAGTCCTGGGGACAGCGTGTTATTTGTCCTCTGCAAGACTCTATTGTTCTCTTTCCAACCTTCCCTCCCCTGTTCCTCTCCCCTCGATACAAACCCATCCCCCTCCCGAGCCACTTCAGGACCTGATCTATTAACTACCTTCTGCTCTTCTAGCCTCTTCCTTCCATGGCCTTGCAGAGCACTTAATTCCTCATCAATGTCAATAAAACTGGCTGGTACAGTTGTTATAATGTCTATAGGAGAAGGATTTTTCACAATCAGGGAAATTCCTTTAAAAAGATGGTCAATTTTCTTGTTCAGTATCTCCAACTGTTGCAAAACTGTACTGAACGATTTTCCCAAAAGGTCACATAAGTAAGAAAGATCGTTTTTCCTCGGAGTTTCCTGCGAACACATTTCCTATTATCTTCTCCAGAGCCTTCCTATAGTAAACCACTCAAGTCTTTCAAAATTCACACCCCGTTCCTGCTGTCTCTTTCCGTCAACCTTTCATTCAGCAATATATCAACCAACATTCACAAACCATCATTCACATTCTAAAACCATCAATTTACCAATCAATTAAACTCCAGGTACTCTCAAATCCTATGTGATCACTTCCTATGACCTTAATACCAGACTCACAAACCCCTTCCTACCACAGACAAATCTGTCTCCCTTGAAAAAAAGTTAAAACTTTCTTTCTTTCTCACTCCCACCTTTGATGCACACATACACACACCAAAAGAAACAAAAAATAATAATAATAATGAAAAAAAATAAAAAAAAATAAAAAATAAAAATAATAAAAATAAAAAATAAAATAAAAATAAAGATAAAAACCACGATGGCAAGCTGCAACACTGAAGAATCCTGAAAGGTGCTGCTTCACGCAAGGCCGCTGAGTCGACAAAGCTGGTAATCAAAAGGATAGGCCAAAGACAAGTTGATGGAGCCACCCGGACCAAACAAGCCTCCAAAGCCGAGGAAAAGGCCAGGCTCTTTAAAAGTTGAAGGGTCCAGTTCTCTCTGTAAAAGCCGATGATAGTGGCTCGGGGGGGGGCACCCAGTTCGGCACGGCCTCCGGGGCCTGGACTTCCTTTATGCGGGCCAAGGAGAAAGCTGAGGGAGGCCGCCCGGTCCGACGCGGCCTCCACAGGCCAGGTTTTCTTGAAGGCCGAGTTCTCTTAGAGGCCTATTCTCTAAGTAGTCTTAGAGTCCAATAAGGAGGCTGAGGGAGGCCGCCCGGTTCGGCGCGGCCTCCGAAGGTCCGAGTTCTTTTTGAGAGAGACGATGGAGAGGCTGGAGGAGGCCGCCCGGGACGGTGCGGCCTCCAAAGGCCTGATTTCCCTATGAAGGCCGGGGGGAGGGCTGGATGGAGGGCTGGAGGAAGCCGCCTGGACCGGCGCAGCTGCGAGGCCGAGTTCTTATTGCAGAGAGCTGACAGGGGAGTAAGAAGAGGCCGCCCGGTTCGGCGCGGCCCTCCAAGGCTAAAGAAAGCCCAAAGGAAGGGCAGAGGATGGCTGCACGGCTCCCGGCTTGGCCCACCCGCCACCACAGCAAGATGAGTCCCACGGCGCCAGCTCAAGGAAGGGAAAACATAATTGAGGTATTTCAAAGTTTTTCTCTAGGAGTTTGAGTTTCTAGTTCACTAGTGAAAAGCCTAATCTATGCAACAGATAAAACAGGGCTGATCTACATGGGCTTAATAATCCATATTCATTGTGCCATCACCCCTGACTATCTTCAGGATTTTCTGAAGCTTCTTGTGCTTCTCACTATGTAAAACTGGTTAACATAGTTTAGTTCTGTGTTTACAAATGTCACGATGTGTTCTAAAATCTAGTTAAAACTCCAGAGCAACCCTACAATTTTGGCACAGTGTGAACAGCAGGATTAAGTCTGATTTTATCAGTCTGCTGTCCACATGCACCACATGTGCCATCACCTACTGAGCACATGAAAAAGGGACAGATCTGGCCCATGTATCCACTTCTGCTAGATGGCTGCAGACTACCATGGGGACTATTAGAAGAGGTGCCTACATGAACAATAAAAGGGGTGGGAGTTACTTTCTTCCCGGTTGCATAGAGAGCTCTCATGATGTCAATATAGAATGCCCATGATGGCAAGGAGCTTTCCCAGAGCTCTATGGCTACCTGACAATAGTGGTAGCAACACAGAAGGTAAAGTGGCAATCTCAGCCACGTTGGAAATTGTGTGTGTTGCAGTCTCCGGGGCCAGACTGGCTTAGATTAAGAGGCCCATGTAGATGAGGCCTGAGACAAGAAACATTAGTAAAGAAAGATCAGAAAATTGGCAAGTCGCATTAGAAAAATAAGCTTTATGTTCAGAAACATTCAAGTCATTTTGCTAGGCCATTGTCTCAAGTTAAATATTCTCTAAACATGAGGAATAAAAAGAGTCATCTGCAGATGGACACCCATTAAATATGTTCATTGGTTCCTTTAAAAATAAAAAGTAAAAGCACACAGCATCTCAGTTCCTAGAGATTTATGTTGCTGTGTCAACTGATAATTAAAAGCACAAAGATAAAACACTGGATTGTTGGGGAAGCTAGCTTGAACACTTGAAAATTGCAGAGGTGCAATAAACCCCAAAGGAAGCAGGAAATGAATTATCTCAAACACTAGTAAATAGATTTTTCTCCTTTGCCACTAAATAAAGGCAAATGCCTTTGGGCAAGAGAAGTAAAATATCCCCCGAACTATAAATAGAACAATAAATGACAGCTGTAACTTTCGAGGGACTGTCAATGTATAACCTTGAGAAAAAGATCAGAAAAAGTATAATAATAAAAAGAGCACAGGATTGTTGGGGGAGTATGAAGGTTATGTGGAATCAAGATAAAATTTCATTATTTTCATTCAGGAAACTGTATATTTCACAAAACAGTCTGGAAGAGTCAAATTAGTGTTTCCTGCATTTCCTTGTGACATTTCTAGGCTTATATCTACTATTTCCCAACATTTTATGATCCCTGATAGTGACAGCACAGTAAGATGGCGAAAAACAAGAATAACAATGTCAAATTGGGTGATAAACCCACACTGACCATCAGATCAATTTTTTTTTTCTAAGAAAAGTTTTATAGACAATGGAAGTTGTTTTGCTGAGCTGGTTCCAAACCTTTATGGGTTCTTGGAGAAGAGATCAACACAGTGCAGTTGTTTTAAAATTTTGCTGTAATAAAAGTTTGAAGAGAAATTGAGTGCTGTGTTTGAGAATAACATGTAAAAAATTGGGAAAATACAGAATTAGAAGGAAGGATTTTCATAACAATAGCAAGATTTCTTAAGCAATTTTGTGTCTTCACAATCCCATTCATACAATCCACATTTTGTGGTCAAACTGTGCTGTGGACACAATATCCATCTTACCAATGCATGATATCTTGTTCGTAGTCTAGGATAGGTAGCAATTTTTTTCATGGAATGATCCAAGATCTATTGTTAGATTAGATACTGAATTGCACCCAAACAAAACAAAATCTAGGATTGAATAGGAAGATATTGGGGAAGGGGGATTCTGAGGAATTTTTATGGAAGAAAAAGGTTCATTAACATTAATAATGCTTCTCACATGTTTCACCATGTATAGGCTCTCAGGGTGCTTCCAGTCAGCACCAAAATCCACACTGAAGAGTGTTTAAATAACCCACTTTGTCACTGGATTCTGTCCCCCCTTCGGCCAAAAAAAAGGTTCTGTCTTCACTCCCAGCCCAAAGCCACCCAATTTTCCCCTGAAAGTTAAAGAAAAGGTATCTGGTTGCCATAATGTTCTTCCTCACATCCCCCTGGTACAAAGAAATGATGTCTGAGGAGACAGAAGAGGTGAGGAGAAAAATCCCTCCTTACCTCTCTCCCCCTGGTCTCCTCATGCATGATTTCCTTGCACCAGAAGGAAAGTGATGATGGCTAGATATCTTTTCTTTAACTTTTAGGGGAAGATTAGGGGCTTGAGGGGAAGGGGGAGTTGTCACAGACTCAATGCCTGGGTCTAATGGAGTATCTAATTAATTTGGGTTTGTCCCAAATTAATTCATTTTTACCAGATGCCTCCGGTAAAAACTGAGACAGGTTCCAGTTTTTGGGCCTGTCTGTATGGGCACTCAGATAACTCTCTTGTGTGAAATATTTGGAGAAGTTTTGAGACACTGGCCTACTACAGTGAGTTATTACAACTAACAAATAACTTGTCTTAGCAATGCCACATTAATCATTGCTCTTTTCCCCTTAAAGAAATCTTTTAATGAAGGCTAAAATGTGAAAGGTTGATGACTCTGATGCGTTAATTGTCTTTTTTATAATCACAAGTTCTATATGTAATCCCAATTCCATTGCAGTGAAATATAAGCAATATTGTTTTAGCTCCAATGATTGTTTCCAAAAGGAATTGTTAAAAGACAGCGTTGACTATATACTGTAAGAAAGTGAAAGATGGAGCAGGTATCTGAGGATTCAGCTGAATTTTGCAAACTACTTACTAATATTTGAGGACATTTTGTGAGGAGTCTTGTTTTTCATTTCAAAACTGCATTAATGCTGTAGTGTAGATGCACTTCTGCAATGTACATGCACTTAGTTAAGTGACTAAGTAACTGATCTAAATTCTGAGTCAGTTTTCATTTAATCATGGAGATTAAATGAAATAGCTATTTACAGTTAGATGTATCACCACATTATGAGAAAGAACTATCAGTGTTATTCAAATGTATGCAATTTTTCACTGTGTTTCTTCTTGAAGGAAGCAATGAATAATTTAGCAATTTTCTTTCTGCTGCAAGAAACCTTCAAAATCTATTTGCAATTGAGCATTTATTCTGTGCAAAATTTGCATGTGGTTGATTTGTACAGTAAACAGCAGGTTCTAGGCCAGTGGTTCTCAACCTGTGAGTCCTCAGATGTTTTGGCCTTCAACGACCAGAAATTTTAACAGCTGGTAAACTGGCTGAGATGTTTGGAAGTTGTAGGCCAAAACACCTGTGACCCACAAGTTGAGAACCACTGTTCTAGGCAATACATGGTTTCCTGCACATAAAACACTTTGCTCAAAATATCCCATATGCACTGAGGTATTGGGATAATGTTACAAAAGGTTTGCTAGGGTAGATCCTCTCTCACTCAAGACTCAGTCCCCCCCCCCCCCCCCCGAATCAAAATCCTGGTTACGAGACTGCTTACATCTATCAATTTTTTGAATATTAAGTCTATACATGAAGAATTCCTATTATAAAGCTCTGACAAGCAATACCACTAAAACTATAACATGGTGAAATTGGCATTATATGTGTCATAATATAATGCTTAGCACAATGACATATTTGAAGTTGCAATCAACAACTTGATAAATTCCTCTGTAATAGAAAACTATACTCATTTTTATCATTTACACAGTGCTTAGTTTCTAACTTATGTCTGTATTACCAGAGACTTATTAAAATCTATTCTTGCTTGGGAAGATTAATTTGGGGCTGGAGGATTTCCAAAGAGGGAAAATAAATTAAAGAAATATTTGTGTAACCCATCCTCTGTTATTCCACTGAACAAAAAAACATGCTGCTGGGATCCATCTGGCCAGGCTCTGCTACCATCTCATTCATATAACTAACAGATGTTTTACCAAAAATATCTTGTCCCTCCAGTAAAATTTATTTGTGTATTCCCTAACCTGCTTATTCTGTTGCCAAATAGAGCTTTAAACCACAGGCTCGTGAGGATTTATTAATGTGTACAAGTGTTCATGAGTGAATGTATGCATAGAGAGGACATAGCTTCGTTTTTTCCATTATTATTTTTGCAACATTGTAAATTGTCAGACTAGGAATGTAAAAAAATGCTCACAACTGTTTTCTTGCACTCATTAAGAAAAAAAATGGCCTGTAAACAAAATGAAAGATAAAAAGGAAAGAAGGAAGGAAGGAGAGAAAAGAAGCAAAAGAAAGAAAGAAAGAAAGAAAGAAAGAAAGAAAGAAAGAAAGAAAGAAAGAAAGAAAGAAAACAAATAAGGCTGATTACATTTCAAGATCTTTAGGGGTTTGGTGGAATGTTTTCCACAAATAAACATAATATAACGTTCAGACAACAGTGTTGTTTGTGCAAAACAAACCCCAGCCTTTTCTTAACAGCAGGTGGTCCCTACATTATGAACAAGATAGGTTCTTAAGTTGAATTTGTTTGTAAGTTAGAATGTGTACATTTTAGGTGTAGCTCCAGGTACACATACATAAGCTTAGAATAGCATAGAGAAGGGTTAACACCCCTGTGGTTTATTGTATCATTGTCTGTGCCCTTATTCGGAAGATTTCACTTCAGTTTCTGTCCCTGTGATAATTGGATTTTGAAAAAATTGGCTTGTTTTAGAAAAAAGGATTGGTAATAACGACATCTTTTCGCCATAAAAACTTTTCCAGAAGAGAATTTCCCTTCCTAAGAATGGATTTTTCTCACTTCCTGTTGTCTTACATGTTTGTAACTTGGGTACTGCCTGTAAATATTGAAAAGCAGAACATCACCCCACTGCTACATGTTTGTGAATGGGTTTTGCATGCCATCATACTCATTCATCCAAAGAAAATAAGCACAATTGCACAAATATACAATTTGCAGGTGCACTTTACATTTGCTATTTTTAAATTTTTCCTCATACTTTGTTGATAGCAAGACACATTTTGATAGCAATCCACCTTCACCTTGTTCGAGATTGTAGATGTTAAATGGAAGCTCTTACATGTGCCTGAGAACCCAAAGTCACCCTGCAGGGTAATGATGCACCACTCAGAATTGCAGAACAAATAACACAGGAACATTACTAACTTTGAGAGGTAAACAGAGCAATGGTCTTTACAATAGTCTCTCTGATTGCTTACAGAGATCAGTAGCCATAAACAGTCATTTTAAAGTCCGTAAATCTGCTTCATTGCCTCAGAAATATCAAGGCCTCAGACAGCAGGCAGCCATTTTGTCTCCAGTCTGTATCTCAGTCAGCTTACACACTCTATCTCTGAGGTAAACCTGCTTAAACCAGTTCTCCAGCAGCATGACAGAAAAAAAAGTATCCATTCAAATTTCTAGCTCTTTGCAGGTTCAGCCAATCAGCTTCTTACACATAGTTTTCCAGTAAACACATACATTACAGTGTCTTTACAAACCATAACACACCTCAGTTTTTCAAGTAATGTGCTTTGAAAGTGTGTAGCCACTAGGGCTGTGCGAGCAATGAAAAAACTTTCAAATCTCATTACAAAATTAGGGGCACCAGTGTTTTGTTTCTAATGGGTTTGTAAAGTGGCATTAGTGAAAATGTTGTTACTATAACAAGAGTAATGAAATTTTGTTATAGTAATATTCATATTTTGTTATAGTAATTGCACCATTTGGGAAACTTCAGGAGCTCCTTTCTCCCTTGTTTTTACAGATCTTAGGGTAAATCTTGCTACAATGGTAGAACACATTTACCACCAATAGCCCATCAAGTTTCAGAACTTTAGACTTATCCACAGATTTTTGGGAAATTGTCAAAGTTTTTATAAACAACATTTAAAAAACTACAAGAGCTATCCCCATGAATTTTATTTACAATGATACAAGATATCAGGGGAATAATCCCGCCAAATTTCAGATATATCCATACATATACTGATTTTAGGAAAGTTTTCAAATTTTTGACAAATACATTTTTCAATTTAAAAAAGCCACAACAGCTATTTCATTGAATGTCTCTCATATTAACCAATAGAACTCCTATTTAGGGATTTCTTCCCAGCCTAGCACAGAGATTTACATACTAAAAGTATTAGTCAGTCCTCCTCTTTGCAAATTCAACAATTTTTTGGAACCCTGGCTGGCTGTTGCCACAGAGGCAGTCTCTTAGTTTTGTAGACCTCAGTTTTCCTGACACAATAATATTTGGAAATTGCAGAATAACCCAAAGATGAGACTATGGGAGCATCTTTCAGTTGTAGTAGTCATAGTCTTCTATCAAATTTTATTATGTAAGAAGAATGTAGCTTTCAATATCTGGCAGACTTATCTATAAGGTGGGTTTGTTTTCACAGTAAAAGTAGACCTCCATAATATGGTTATTACCATTTAAATAAGGTACTTCTAAATATGTCGGCTGTCTAGGTAAGGACTAGTTTTAGAGTGGAACTTATGAGCTTTGAACAATATATTAAAATACATCTTCAGTGGATTTTTCACTGTGGAGTTTGCTGTATAATAAGCACAAAAGATCTGAATAAAAAAGGAAGTAGTAATAAAAGAAAGAAAATGTCTGCTATAAGAATCAGAAACACAGCTGAGTGAAGCACAAAGAGTAAAAGAAAGTTCAACTCCCCACCTTCCCACAGTTGTCTCCCACTGGGAAAGGTCAATTGATTCAAAGAAAATTTGAAATACATCTGACGCTCTGCTGGTAACTAAAATGGAAAGTGCCATGTTTTTGAAGTTTCAGAATGCTGGGACAGTCTCTGTGTGCACTTAGCTAAAAGTGGATACTGATAGAAGAAATGTCATAGGAAATGATCTGCCTGTTTTTGATAAGCCCATCTGAACAGTAAGCTCCCACATGTTGTTGTCATGCAATCCAACAAAATTATTAAGTTTTGAGTATCTGATTTTGACTCAAATTTTATCTTCTGAATTACATTATATGGTCAGTGTAGAACCACATAACTACATTGGACTGCATTATATGGTTCTACACTGATACAATATACTTCAAATTACATATTTGGCACTGTAAAACCAGGCTTTGAAGAACAAATTAAAAGAACATAAAGCACTATGAAATTTAAAATGTTTTGGAGGAATCAGTGTCTGATCTGATGTCTGAATTCCAAAAAAACTCGGCTTTAATTTTGAAATGTTAAGTTTCTTGCCCTTGTCTTTGGTGCTTAATTTATTTGTAAATAAATAGACTGCATCTGTAGTTAGGAAATGCAGTTCCTGAATTTAAGAGTAACTTATCCTGTTTTTAGAACTGTCCTGAACCCATGGCAGTGGTGAGGTGAAGTCTACACAGTTTAGCCAGGCCAAATGTGTACCCTATACCTCATGAATGAGGAATGTCTTTTAGTCTGAGAGTCATTTTGGATTTCAGCGAAGTTCATGGAGAACACATACAAGCTCCTGTCTACATTGGCCAATTTTGTTGGAGCCAATCCAAAGCTAAAATGAACCAAACTGGCTCTGGAGGCCACAAAGGTGCTCTTTCCCTAACCTATGACAATGACAGGGTAGAGTCTATGTAATCCAACCAGACTAAACCTGGAACCTAGCTAGATTCCTCTTCTCCCTTTGCTGATGTCAGCACAGGGTGTCTACAGTGCCCAGAAGCTCTCCTGGAGCCATCTGCAGCCATAACAAAGTTGATACACACCCAAACCATCCCGCTTTCTCTGTGCTGACAAGTGCAGGGAAAAAGGAATGGCAGTGTGCCAGACCGGGTTTGATCAAAACTAGTCTACTGTCCACATTCTGCCCAAGGTTTCAGAATGTTCCCTGACATTTTTTATCATGGAGCTAAACCAGTTAACTTGATTTGCTCTGCATTAAAGATCAAAAGTCCTTGGACATCATGTAGACATGTTTTAACATGATTTTAATTATGTTTAAAATCTAGTTTATTCTTTTTGTGAGCAATCTTGGGTATCATCCAAAAGAATGCAAGCTTGAGAAGGGAAAAAGGAAGGAAGGAAGGAAGGAAGGAAGGAAGGAAGGAAGGAAGGAAGGAAGGAAGGAAGGAAGGAAGGAAGGAAGGAAGGAAGGAAGGAAAAAGGGATTTCTGGAAGAAAAAAACCAAATTTCCTCATCTTGCAGAGGATACTGGTATAGGATTCTGTTCTGGGCCTGAGTTCAATATTATTACAAATCATTTTAATAAAGAAGCTGAGAGACTACTTTCCAAATGTGAAGATATATCAAATCAAGAGGGTAATTAAGGTGTTAGCATTGAATTCCCACCATAAAATCAAAAAACCTGACACAAGAAAATTGATCTAAAGTCCCATTTCCTGGCCTATTTATTTATTTTCTAAAATTTCTGCAAGAACCTTTAAACAAAAACACAATTAAGGGGAATTAACCTGTAAGGAAATAACTCTTGAGTATATAACGTAGTGAGAACTGTCCCTCTGATCGCATCCAAGGACATACTTAGTTGATCCTGAGGGCCACCCAAAATTCTTTGACCACACAGCTCAGCTGATCTTAACTGGAAGGCCATCTTGAGGGCACTCCCTCCCAAATCTCAAAGGTTTTTTAGGAGTGTGAACCTTCATTCCAGCCTCAAGGAGAATCCCCCCTTTTAAAGCTCTCTTCTTTCCCTCTTCCAAATTTTTCTACTAATGGCCAAGAGGTCTCTGAGTCTCTGTGGATGTAGCCACAGCCACAAACAACAGGGGGATAGAGGTGATAATTCAGCCAGTGTTTGGCTCATTCTTGCTCTTGCCACTACCATGTTTTTGAAACTGAGCATGGAAATATTTCACAGATACAAGAACCGTTCCAAAGCAACAATGATACAGATGGCCATGTAGGTGAGTTGAATGAGATTCCAGAGTCACAGGCAGATGCATTTTCCAAACCTGGAATAAAAGAGGACTAGTCTTAAAATTTTCTGTGAAATATAAATCTAAACTGAATAGTTAAACAATATTTTATGAACATATAACACAGTCTTATATTATATTTGGTTTCCTAGACAATCTAGGTAAGTGTTGACTATGTGTTATGTGAATACAAAAAAATTGCACGGATCTTTTAAAAAGAATATTCTGTTATAATCCAGACTTTGACATAAAAATAATCATAACAATAACAATAATAATTTATTTATTATCTGCCTTTCCCAAAGGCTCGGGGTGTAGTACAACATAGATTAAAATACAATATATATCTAAAACACAAAAAACATTAAAAACACAGGTTAATGATACATTAATATTAAAGTCAAACAATTAAATTAAATAATCCACACTTGGAAAGTTTAGATTTAAAATGTAATTTTTAAAATATCCTGGGAGGTGTTTTGTCTCATAGCTTTTTCCTACAATTGTCACCATAATTCCAATGGATTTTTTCTAAATAAGAAAAAAACATGTATTCAGCTTCATAATATTGAAGAGGAGGAGTGAATGCAAGTAGAAATACCCCAATGACCATAGCTATTGAAGGCAGCATGGCATCCACCCCACCCACTTGCTGGCATGAACAATGTTATTATATTTAGCTGATCACGCATGAGACTTGAGATCTCATTAAAAACAAGAAAAAAAACACCCCTCACATTAAACTTCACATTTTCTCAATTAATTTGGCCATAGATTTAACTTTAAACTGCATTTTGATTACATTCTAAATTTTCTCTTGATGCTACTAAAGTAAAGCCATGCATGGTCACCTAACAGAATGGCCACATTTTACTACAAGCAATAACTTCATCAAAAATATGGAAATCTGTTTCTCAAGTGTCTGATGATGCAGAATCTCATCCAGTCCATTGCTTAAGAAGGTTTCTTAGAAAACTATTAGACCTTCATTTCCATTTTAAAAGCTGTATTGTACAGATGTGGAAAGAAGAGACTTGCTTGCAAAATAACATTTAAAAAGATGAATGATTCTTTTACCCTGAGGAACACCATGCAAAGAACAGGAAATGTGATGCAGACATAATAAATTTTGGACAATACAGACTGAGAGAAATATATATGGGAGATTAATAGTGTTTCCTTGCTTTTTTCATTTCTTTTGAAAAAAAAGTAATATTTTTCCTCAAACATTTGTCAATAATTATCTATAAAATAAGACTGTTGATGTTTGCTTATTAGAGGATATATAGAAAGGTGAAAGACTTGGAGAGATGAAATGGCATAGGATATGAAAATTATTAATTAATGCATTTTTATGGGTCCTAATCTTAAAATAGTGTGAAATGATACACATATTCAGGTACTCCTTGATCATTCAATATGTGATCAGAAAGAGGGAAAATAACCACAGTGGTAGGGAGTAGTGATAGAATATTTAAAATACTCAGAAAAAGATACATGTTTTCGTGTGTCAGGAAACTAATAAACCATTAAGTGAATCATCAGTTTGGGAGAGGGTTTTTTTTGCACAAAATTTACACAAAATTATTCCGAGCAAAAATAGTATATTTTTGCATGTAAATATCATTTTATGAAGAAAAAGCCTTGTACAGAAAATTCTGTAATTGCTGATTTCTGTGCAGAATTTGCAAGTTAACAGTTTTACACAGAAAACTGCAATTTTGTGCATGAAACTTTTTTATTCAATGAAATGTCATAGATTTGTTCAAAATATGTGAGTTTCAAATTAGAAACAATCTTCACTGTCAAGATTTTCTTTAATAGAGTTTACAGATACTTTTTATTTCGTGTCAAAAGCATTGCATAATAGATACGTTTAAAAGCGATAAAATAAAGGAATCACAAACAGCTAAATAGTTTTAGACCAAAAGTGGGCAACAGCAATTGCAGATTACAGATACTAAAGAGACATCTTTGAGATTTTTTTCAAATGTTTTTGGACGCTTTTTCTCTCTGCAACTCAATCCAATCTACACTATCTCATAATGCAGTTAGAGAATGCAGATGAACTATATTGAACTGGACTATATGGTGGTGTATACTCATACAATCCAGTCCAATGCAGTTAATCTGCATTCTCAAACTGCAGTATATAGAATTGTAGATCAAGGCATAGAAAGTCTCCCATCTACTAAAGATATCTCCACTTCACATGGAAGACAACAAGCAGAGTAATGATGTAGCAGAATAAGGACCAGACACTGAATGGATTTTTATTAGCTATTTTAAGTCCTACATGTTTTAGTAGAATGAAATAAAGTATTGCAAATTAAAATAAACTGTGGAATCAAAGGTGCAAGAGAGAGAGGAGTAAATAAGCCTAAAGAAAAAAAATCTAGGTTAAACATTGACATGTCCATGATCTCTCGCCCTGTGGCATTGCAATGACTAAAAGCAAAGAAAAATGTAAATTCTTTATTCCATCCATTATTGTAGGCTTGTAATCATGTAATCAAGGATAGGAAAATATGTGGACTACCAATAGAAGGAAAAGGTCAAGAGTCTTTTGCATGGTTTTACATAAACTGTCATGGCAACATCCCATAAATTCCGACATTTGCAGTTTGATGATCCATCAGTGCTGTCTGGTTGAGTATATCTCCCTACAGTGCAAATCCCAAGATTTCATAGGATGGAACCATGAGAGTTCAAGTGGAATCACAGAGCTATAATTGTAGTGTGAAAAGGTTCAAAGAAAGTATATTTTGCTCATACAAACCTTCATCTATAAGACAATATTTTGGAATGTGAGACAGGTCATGTAATTCCCAGCAGCAATGGATTCCTTAGAAGTACAACTCATTCTTTAGATTCAGTTTTAAAATATAGCCTCTTTAACAAATTATTCCGTTAATTTTTCATTTACCCAGTTAGTAGTGTATTACTGTTGCACAGACAATCTAAATCTCACCCAATTTTGTGCAGTGTAGCTGAGGGAGGGAAGTATTTCCATTGTGGCCTCCAGTGAACGAAAGCCACAATAAAACATATGTTCTGGAACTTCTGACTGGATGTGAAGTTTCAGGGGCAGAACTTAGGTAAGCTTTTTCTTCCTCTTTAGTCTTATCTATTTGACCTGCTATCCTATTTCTGACACAGTGTAATCTTGCTGGAGTTTTGGCCTTAAAAAGCAACAATCAAATGCAAGTAGTACAATAACTATCAGAAACTGTATAATTATAACATCTTAACAAATCCTTACCCTCCTTTTCCACACCCATGAACTACTATGACACTACTCAATGTGAATCTTATACCTATTACAAACCTACCCTTATATCTGTTTTAACCCACTCCTTAAGACAGCCAAAACCTGTTGCTTTGTAGTAGTATCTAAGGTTTGGAAGAGCTAACCCCCCTCTCTCTTGTCTATTAGATTTCTGTATGTAATTCTAGTTTTTTTTTACCATTCCATATACATTTAACAGAATCTTTCCTCCACTGTTCAAAAACCGTTACTCCCTTGATAATTGGTATGTTTTGGAATAGAAAGAACATTTTAGGTAAAACCATCATTTTTATCACAGCTATCCTTCCCATCCAAGTTAGCGGAACACTTTGCCATTTTTCCACATCCAGGGTCACTTTGCAGGTGGGGGGGGGGAGTCTGATGTGCACATCTGCCATCATTTCTTGAGAGATAGCTCTCCAAAATTGCCTTTGTGTGTCAATCAGAGAGTGGGTAAAGATACTATCTTTGCGGATGGTTTGAGAGTTCTGCCCTTACAAAAGGCAATATGACTTGGGGGTAAAGGCCATGTGACTTGGGGGTAGGGACCTCTAGATTGGTCTTCCAGAAAATTGCTGGTCTGGGTGCAACCCAGTTTCTGGAGTTTCTTTCAGGTGCTCAGGTGTTTTTTTTCCAGAGAAAGTTGGGGAGGATGTCTGGGAGAGACAAACCAATTTACCTTCTCCTGTATTAGGCTATTCTCCTCCTTTTGCACATCTCACGGGGAAAAAATAAATAGATAACAGTTTAAATAAAGTGCTCCATATTTCATTCCATTTTGTTTGCATAGTTACATAACTTCATAAGTTGCCCAGAAATCCCTGCATAACATTGAGGTGGAGTGTATAGATAGATTCACCAAAGAAAGCGTTACTGAGCCTAAAACTTTTTTTAAACACCCTGCCTGATTGAAGAGTTTTGCTTGCATGTAACTGTGCCTTTGCAAATGCTTACTCTTCTTCCTTTCTTGCATAACCCAATGGCAATTGATTAATTAATTAATTAGATCTTGTGATTTTTTTCCCTCTTATAACAAAGTAATTAAATTTATAGTGGAAGAGAGTCCTCAAACTGTCAGAGAAAACCACTGAATGAAGACTCACTCATTCTCTCCAATAGTTTGAGAACTTCCTTCCACTCTATTATTGTTTCTCTGCTATATGAGAAAAGATTACAAGAAAATTAATTAATCAAAAACAGAAAACATTTAAACAAAAAAAATTGGAATAAAAATTGAAAGATAGGAAAATGTTCCATAATTATGATATTGAAGTGAGTTCAAAAATACATTATACCTGAAGCAGTTTGGGAGAACATGATTAAACTTCACACCCTAACATTCCAATGTTCTGATTCAAGTTGTTGCTTGGACTTAGGGAAGAACATGTAGAAATGTGCAGTGCATATTAAATATATCCAATCTGTGTCTTGACCTCTATTGATCCCCTCTATTGATTTCTCCACAACTTCACATAAAAACTCCTTCTGTTGTTCAATTCCTTTCCTTTTCATTAAAGTATCATCCAGGTTTGAAACTCTTTCCTTCCTTTTTCCACTCACTTCTTCATCATAGCAACACCCAGGTTGAAACTCTTTCCTTCTTTACTTCCTTCCCATTGTCCCATTGAAGAAGAAATACCCAGGAATGAAACCCTTTCCTCCATTGCTCCCTCCCCAACTTTCCACTGAAGCAACATGAAGGTTTGAAATTCCTTCCTTCGTTATTCCCATCTCACATTCCCATAAAAGCAAGAGAACCAATGTTTTAGATGAATTTGTAGCATTGCTTTCATTTAGGGTCTGCAAATATTCTAAGTGCTTACACTGATATGTGAGGTAGAGACATTTTAGGTTTTACCCTCTGTTAGAAGGATGCCTTCAGGTAGAGACTTGAAGCATTAATGTATAAACTAGCTTATGATTTCTTCTAAAGATGACACAGAGTATCTACTCAAAGTCAAATCCAGTGCAAATTCAAACATCTTTGCTCAGTAAAAGCATTCCAGATATGCAACAGAAAGAAGAATGAAAGAAAAATTGGATGGCTCCAGAATATGTGTGGGTGGAATATCCTTCTAAGAGAAGTTGGAGAACTGTATACCCACTGCTCCCAACCAGAATATCATTTTTGCCCTTCTTTGTCCTAAAACATCTTCTAGAAGATGCCGAAATTATTTATTTCATGTTTTAGGCTACCATGGGCCATTTTAAATCAATGAACAATTTTTTAAAAAACAGAGAGCAGAAATAAGTTCCACTCATCAGCCAATTGTAGCCTGTGGGGGGCAAAACCTGTGGTAAAAATGCTCCTAAGTGACCTAGAGGGTTTTGGAAGCAAATGAATTGCAATAATTTGCAATTGGATTGAGGCTCTTGCACAAGGTCTGATGGATGACTGGCATATATATTCGGCGTTGCATTGTGTTAAATCTTTTATATATTGTATTTTACTATGTTATTTAACTATTTTAACTGTTTTATTATTTTACTAGCTTTGCCCGGCCATGCGTTGCTGTGGCTTATGGGAATTATTTGTTGGCCAGGTGGAATAGGAGTGAATAGCCTTGCAGCGTGAAAGTCTGGCCATTTTGTGGAGTGGTTGGAGTCGTAGCATTAATCAAAGAGGAGTTTTGAAGTGTGGGTACTTCCTTAGTAGGGGAATTCTTGTTTGGCCAGATTGAATGGTATTGAATAGGTTTGTAGGTTAAAAGGCTGGTCGGTTTGCACATAAGGTATTGTTGCTAGGCGAGGTTGAATGGGACAGAGTAGTGTTGTGGTTTCAAAGTTTGGGGGTTTTGTATGTAGGGGAAATGTTGGTTGGCCTGGTTGAAAAGTATTGAATAGCCTTGATAGTTGTAAGCCTGGTCGGTTTTTACCTTGCAGAATCCTTGGTTGGTCAGTTTGAATAGGAATTAATAGTGTTTGTGTGGGAGGTTTGAATGGTGGAATTAGCCACCTTGATTAGTTTTTAATGGCCTTGCAGGTTGAAAGGGTGTTTGTTTACTGTCTGGAGGAATGTTTTGTTGGGAAGTGTTAGCTGGCCCTGATTGTTTCGTTTGTAGAATTCCCAATTTCCCTGCTTTCCGAGTGTTGGTCTTTATTTCGTCTCCTGGTTTTAGAGATCATATTGTTTTCTATTATTATACCATAGTAAGTCTTATATATTTTATTTATAATGTTATATTAGGTGGTTAGAATTGGATTATATGAGGTCAGTTATACATAGTTGTATAAAATGTAGACTGAACTGGATTAGATGGCAGTGTAGAGTGAAGGCGATGTCATAGAGGAATATTATTTAGAATGCCAAGGTAGATAATCCAGTTTAAAGGAGATATTGGCAGATGTGCCTTGGTATTCTGGGTAATATTGTTGTGTGGCAGGGGTTTGAGTGTAGACTGCCACATAATGGAGTTGAAATCAGATAATCTGTATTTTCTAGGGACAGTAGTATGGCTGAGGTCTAAATGAAGTTTGTCTGTGCCCTGGGATACAGGCGTGGGCCAACTTGGGCCTTTGCTGCAGGTGGTTTGGACTTCAACTCCCAGCATTCATAACAGCCTGAGTCTCTTTTGTTTTTTCTCTCAGAAGCTTAAGGTGTTAGGAATGGTGAGAGTTGAAGTTGAAAACAGCTGGAGGGAAGGCTCAAGGGTGGGTGAAGAGTACCTGGTCGCCTGTTGTGGTTGTAGCTGTTGTGATTGTGTTTTTAGTGTAATTGTGTTGTATCTTACTTGAGGCGGGGATGATTGATTGTGTTGACAATTTTTGAGTTGGGGGGGGGGGTTTGGGGTTTTGTTGTTTTGTGAGTCGCCGTGATGCCAAAAGCCTTTTTTATATATAGATTGTATTATGATATACTGGTAGTGATCCTGCCAGTTGTGTAAGCTGCCCTGAGTCCCCTCGGGGAGAAGGGCAGGGTAGAAATATCGGAAATAAATAAATAAATAAAATGTGAAAAAAAAATATCCCTGGTGGGCACACAGTGTCCCTGGGGAATTGCATGTAATCCGTAGACAGCATTTCCCCATTGATGATCTGAGAAAATGATAATAACCTGAATGTGTTATGTTAGCAAAAACTATGTGCCAAGGAGGTGGAAGGGAATATAGAAATCAAGACAGTCTGGAGATAACTGCCAAGCTTGTGATCAATCAAACCACATGAAGTCTACCAGCCGTGTGCTATGCCCTGCCAAATCCTTTAATACCTTCCCATTTTTGCAATGATTTGAGCTCCAACTGCAGTGTCATCCATGACCAGTAGGCTATGTTTACCATATGGGCTTGCATAGGTCAGTCCAGTGGTTTAAATCTAACTGCTAAAGCAAAATCCCATACAGTAGAAATATATTACATTGAGAGGCATGTATTTCCTACAGAGTTTGCAGTGGGCAATATCTTAACCTTAATCAAATAATGTCACTATTAAGAGTTCATTTCATAAATCTTATAGCCTTTTGTATATTCTATAGTGAGTCTAAGTGAAGGGCAGTTGCAAACAAACATTACCCCTTACATGGAATCAAGCTGCAAATTATGAATAAAAATAACATACCATATTCAGTTTTTCATATTGCAAGTTAGGATTATACACTGTGGACCACAGGTTTTCATGACAGTGAATCCTAAGCTTCTCTATATATGTTTCTAAAAGGCAGGCTTAAGGAGAAAGCATTTTCTTTGAGATGTTGTTGCTGTCAATGAAAATTGGAATAAACACAATGTACAAGCATCTTTTAATTTTATTTTGATTTGGCCTCACGTCACTTTCAAACTTTACAAGAATAGCGGTAGAGCTAAATTACAGTTTGAAAGTGGAAGGAAAAAACTTGGATGGCACTTCAAATATATATGGTTCAGTAGGTAGCAAGGTAGAGTGGCTTCCTGAGAAGAATGATTTGGTGCCAGTTGCCCATCAGCCATGAACTTATGAGTAGCCTTGGGAAAACAATTATCTTTTAGCATCCAGACTCCAATATTCAGAAAACAACTGTTTCTAGTTGTTTGGATCTCAAATCTTAGTTTCATTAGCCATTTAACCAAAACAGTTTCTCCTACTGAAGACCAAAAACGATGACCAGTAAGTGAAACCTCAATTATAGATAAATTAAGGGGTGGGGGGGGGAGAGAATATCATTAAAGAGAGAGAAAAAAACATTGAGTCACATGACACTGCATATGTGTTATGGTCTCATGTATGAGAATTTAACCACTAACTTTCAGTATTTAAACATAAATCAGTTTTGGAGAAAATAATAAAATAATTTAGAAAATTAAGTTCCACTGTTGTATTTAATAGGTAAAATGGACAAATCATATTCTGGTCTATATTCTAACAAAATATATTCTCTATATATTCTATATTCCCTTGCTTCCAGCCTCCTTCCTTTCTCTGCAAAAATGAAATGTTACTATGTCATTGCATGTTGTTTTTAATATGCTATGCATATATTTTTGTGAATTAATGTGAAATCTATGATTGAGATTTTTGAGCTGTATTTGAGCTGTTGATTTTCCACATATTTCCAACCCTTCTTTTCTTCTTAATCAAACATTGACTGCATCATTATGGTAGTTTGATAGTAGTGGTCTCATTTAATTTGTATGAATTAGAAATCCAACCCTGGATTGAGGATACAGTTTGTTGCAAGTCCTGGTAGTATTCTAATTGGAATCACAAATTCTCCCAATATTTAAATATTTTATTGTAATGTCCTGGCATTCTTGGAAGTTGTTGTGCAATATAATATAAGAATGGAGCTTCAAACACACATAGAGTTTATTCACACAGACAATTCATACAGTATGCAAAGGCTACAAAGGGAGACACTAGTTGGTGATTTGGACAGAAACACAATTCTCTGTATGCATTTCTATGAAGTAGACCTAAAAAAGATCATGTAGAACAAGTCAATGGAGCAAAAAGAAAATAAAGATAACAGTAGAATTGAGAAGACATTCCGCTTTACAAGCAATGGGCCAAAATGTGCAAGAGTTATAGCCATACTGAGACTAGGTTCTCCGACTGACAGAGTTTCTTGAGCACAAGGAGAACATTTCACCCTGAAATTGGATGTATGATTTAGCTGAGAGGTAGCATTAGTGTAACATTTTTCCAGTCCATGAAAACTCCAGATCCCTTCCAGCCAATTTTAATCTGCTGGGAACCCTGGAAGGAGTATTAATGGTATGTGCAGCTTTCCACAGCAAACCGTAGCAACGTAAAGACATTTTTCTTCCCTCGATTTGTTCTCCTTCATTGTCTTGCTAGTCCCTTGAAAGCTTCCATGCTTCTATTTATCTGCTCATCTTCCCTAATCTCTAACTGCTTTTCCCCTCCTTCTCTATCCCTCACCTTTCCAGTTACTTCTCTTTAAAAGCATCTGTTCTGCCTCACCCTCATTCCCAATGCCTGCTTGTGTCTTCCTCCTGTTTCCTCCTCCTCTTCTTCTCTGACTTTCTTGCTCTGACTTCAAATTTTTCCTTCACTTTCTCCCTTTATAGTCTTGAGAAAGCTTTTTTGCTTCTGGTTTCTCTTTGTGTCTCTCTCCCTTGCTTCCAACCTCCTTCCTTTCTCTGCAAGCACCCCCCTAAAGCTTCCTTTCTGGTCTTTCTTCTGCTTCTGTTTGTGTCTTTTCCTTTCTTAGTTACCCACACTCTACAAGCGTCCCTGCTTTTCTTTCTCACTGCTCTCACCCTTTGCCTCTTCTTTCTTTGTTAACATAGTCAAGGCAATACAGTTAATATAATGGACACACTGAAGCTAAGTCTTTATTAAGAACATTAATAAAAATTGAAATAGTCACCAGGATCCTAGATTGGTTCTTTAGTTAGAAATAAGGTATCCTGGCCTAAACTCCCACTCCAGTGCACTTCAAGAGCCGGACATCAGATGGGGCAAAAAAAGATCTATTCCCTTGGTGAATGTGGCAAAAGTACCATGTTTTCACCCTGTTCTCACCAGTGACTGTTGTAACAGGAACTTACAATAAAGGCCTGTTTTTGATGGCCGTAGCCTTGTTTGCTGGCAGGAGTGTGTAAGAACATCTTCTCCTTGCACCCAAGTCACCAGCTGAATTGATATATTTTGACAGATCTGAGAGCTAGCTCTTGAGATGGACTATGAAGTTTTACTAAATATAGGTCTGAAAGCAATATTCACCTCTCACCTTGCCTACACCAATTTTATGTATTTGTTTTACATTTTATTTTAAAATTTATTCATGAATCATCATGAACTGTATAAAAGCATTAATTGTAAAACAATAATGAATTAGTTGAATATGTTCCATACATTTATTAATTTCAAATTTAAAAAATACAGCCCTCGCTCTCTTCCACAAGCCCAAATGTGTCCCTTTGTTGCTTGCTATTCCCTATTCTAACAGGAGCCATATTTGGCTGAAAATAATTTTGTCATGACCTAAATATACTCATGATTTTTCTTTTGCATTTGACTGTGTCTGTTGGAAGTATAATATTTTATCCCTTTCATCTCTCCCTGCTAAGGTGAGTACAAATCACTTTTGCATTTTGAATTCAGTTTTCAGGTATTACAGGTAGCCCTCCATCTTTGCAGGTTTCACTTTCATAGATTTAATTATTCATGGATTTATAGTTTATTGAGTATTTTTGAATGTATAGCTCCTGCTCACCCCAATCTTCCTGCTTCCCCACCTCTACACCACTGTCCTTGCAGCAGTACCAGTCCCTCATTCCCTTCCTCGCCATTTAATTGGAGCCTCATCCATATGTTAAACTCTTTCCTCTATTGATTCCTCTATTGATTTCCTCTATTGATCCCTTCCCATAAAACCTCCTTTTTTGTTGTTCAGTTCCTTTCCTTTCCATTAAAGTATCATCCAGGTTTGAAACTCTTTTCTTCTGTTTTCTACTCCATCTCTCCATCAAAGCAACAGCCAGGTTGAAACTCTTTCCTTCTTTCCTTCCTTCCCATTGTCCCATTGAAGAAGAAATGTCGAGGAATGAATCCCTTTCTTCCATTGCTCCCTCCCCAACTTTCCATTGAAGCAGCATGAAGTTTGAAATTCTTTCTTTCATCATTCCCACCTCATCTTCGCATAGAAGCAACACCCAAGTTTGAAACCCTTTTCTCAATTGCCCGCTCCCCAACATCCCATCAAAGCAACATCCAGGGTTTTTTTTATCCCTAGACTCCATTGCCCATCCCACCATAACCTTTTACCTAAATTTAAAGTTCTTCCTCCACCAATCCACCTCCTCCCCTAGTCACCCCCCCCCCCCATTTTCAGGCTAAGGCTTGTGGTAAGATAATGGACAGTGGAGTCCAGGGTGTCCTGGTGGGCATGAGAGAAGACAGTGAGAAGTGAAGGAAGAAAAAGGAGTGAGTAGCAAAGAAATAAATGGGTGGAAATCCATTTAAATTCCAGACCTGCTTGTTGGAAGGAGTATGTCATGTATGTTTGACATGTGTGTACATTAAAATTATTTATGCTTTTTCCACTTTTGTGGCATCCTGTGTTCTAGCAACCACAAATTTAGAGGGCTGACTGTAGAGTATTTTTATTCTCTTTGGCAGCTATTCAAGAAACCTGCGACAGTCTCTAATTGGCTGAAAACCTATCCTGCTAGGATCCAGGTCCTGAGTGGCTCAGGACTCCATTGGGTGTCTTCTCTGATTGGTTCTTTGTATGGAGGGAAATTCAATAAACTATAATTGGGTCATTTGAAGTAACACTCCATTTAATGGTCTGCCTCCAAAAGTGGTGCGATCTCCACAGAATGCTGTGTGGCAATATGCAAGAGTCCATGATGAGTTTAATGGGTTCATTCTAGTGGACACAAAAGGGTGAGGCCAGTGTACAGAATGGAAACTTGTGGGTGATAACTATTTCAATAGGTGAAGCTAGCTTGATCCATGGGTGACAGATCCTTCACACAAATCTCATCAATGGAAACAGGAAACACTCTAGTGTACAGTCACTGAGTAATTTCCCCTCCATCTCCCAGTTCATTGTGAAGGGATTATGGAAATGGGGAGAAGAGGCCTGGGTGTGTTGGAGCAGCATTCCAAATGAAAATTCATGACAAAGATTATTATCAGAAAAGGGAGTGTGTGCTTGCCAGGTCTGGTGAAGCTGTCTCAAAGATTTCATATATTTAATATATTTTATAATTTGGGGAACTGATTTGAGGGTATGAGTCAGAAAAAAAGCACACACACAAATACTGCCAGCTTGTTGTATCTATATTAGATCATCTTTTGAACTGCATGAAAAACATACCTTAATTTCCTTCTATTTGCTAATTCATATACAGAACTATACTTAGATATAAACAATGTAGAATATCCTTAAAATTCAGTTGTGAACTGAACTGAGTGAACATTGAGCTTGCATAGAAAAGACTATGTGATTCACTCTGTCAACATGGCCACAATGATGATAATGATGATGATGATGATGATGATGATGATAAGAATGTCTATTTATATCTTTCTTTTTCTCCCCACAAAGGAGACTCAAAACTGATTTTAAAACGTATTCACAGCACTCTAAAAACCACAGCAGTCCCTGACTTGGTCTTAAAAACCTTCTTCTTTAGAAGTCTGAGTAAATAAAAAGGTTTTAGCCTTCTGCCAGAAGGACAGCAGGGAGGGGGCCATTCTGGCTTCCCTGGGCAGGGAGTTCCAGAGTTGAGGGGCAGACACAGAAAAGGCCCACTCTCTTGTTCCCACCAATTTAGCTTGCTATGGAGGTGGGACTGAGAGAAGGGCTCTCCTTCACAGGGAAGATAGCATGGCCCCCTCCCTGTTGTCCTTCCGTAGCAGGCAAAACACTTTTTGTTCAGATAGATTTTTAATATCTAGTCAGGAGATGCTGTGATTTAAGTTTTGGATATGTTTTAATCTGTTTTTTGGGATTTTAACTTTGAATTTTTAATACATTTGATATTTAATTCTGTTTTAATGTTTATATACTGTAGAGTTTTTGCTTTTAATGTTAGCTGCTCTCCTTTTTGAAGAGAAAAAGCAGGGCATAAATAAACATCATCATCATTCACATGTACATTTGGAAAGAAAGAATACTAAAGTCCCTCTGACAAATGTTGTTTCCTAGTACACATGGTTACTATTACAGGCAGTCCCCGAATTACAAACATCTGACTTATAAATGACTCTGTTACGAATGGGGGGGGGGGGTGAGACAACAGGAAGTGAGAGAAATATAACCCAGAAAGGGAAATTCAACCCTGAAAGAGTTATCATAGAGTTATCTCCACTGAAGCTTAATAGCCAATCTTGTATCCACAACAAGCTTTTTTTTTTCAAAATCCAATTATCACAGGGATAAAATGTGAGGTGAAATATTCTGAACAAGGGCAAAAATAGTAAAACAAACACCACAGGGGTGTTAACCCTTCCAAAGCTATGTATTATGTGGTCACACTTAAAAATTCACCTGGTCTGAAGTACATACAAATTCACCAGTGCAGAACCTATCTTGTTCATACCTTGGGGACTGCTTGTATTTGTTGGGAGTCTCCCAACTAAGTATTATCCAGAGCTGTCCCTGCTGAACTTCCAAGATCGAGTGGGATATGATACCTTTAGTTGGAAACTCCTTTTTATCTGCCAGGTTAGGGACTAGAGTGTTTCAGAAAGTGAATCAGATAAAAAGTGGTTACTTTAGCTTGCAAATGTATGTTAGCATCTATAAAATATAAATAACACACTATGGACTGCTCTTAAAATGTATGATAAAGCTTTAAAAAAACAGACTTTGCACATTTCTATAGACTGCTCTTTCCATAAACAGCTTTGAAATTGTGCATATGTGTGCAAGCAGTCCCAAGCAAGCCAGGTAGGTAAGAAGAACTGATGAAAGAGCAGAACTATCATTATATTATTTGTAATTTACGAGTGTTGAAAGAGTGAGATATAGGAAAACAAGTATCAAAAAGTGGGGCCTGCATAATAAAAAAATTTCTTTATGGACTTCCCCATGAGAAATGGGAAATGCAGATTGTGGGAATTGTACAGTTGTTCAAACTTGCTGCCTCACTTTTTCAAGAATATGTAGCTCTGACATACCCTTTTTGTTCTGAAAGTTTTCATTGTAATAATCCGTTATAGTCTAAAACAAGCAGAAAGACTGTCAGATATCACTGTGATAAAAAGTTAGTGTGTGCAGATAGATCACTGATCCTCAAATACTGATATATTTGGTAGACGTATTTTCTGCAACTGATCAGATATAAGCAAATCAAAGGTTATGGAATATTTGGAAACCCCAGACTGGAAAAGAGTTTCCATAGGCCACTCTCTTCTTTCATCTAATCAAGAACTTTAGGTTAACTGCTGTTTTTGACAAGCATGCAAGTAAATATGTGAAAATCTGTCATATCCCCCTCTTTCCATTATTTCTCATAATCCCACCCACCATTCTCATCCCAACACAGTTCCATGATCAGTTACAAGAATTTTATCATCCTTTTTTCCACATGGAGATTTGTGTGTATTTTCTGTTCACTTTTTAATGTATCGTATATACTTATGCTGTATACATTTAGCAATGTAATCATTTTAATGCAATTGTCCCATTGAGAAAAAAGCATAGTTTTCAAATACGTGCAATTGCATTCATTGAAATTTTTCACATATACATGTGTGTTTTCTTTGTCAAAATGCAGTCTTTCATTGTACAGATTGCCAGGGCAAAATGTCATTTTTCTCATTGCCAGTTTCGAGAAGTGTAAACATATTTTTTATTTGAGAATACTGAACCTGGTGCATTTATTTTCCAGCGCTTGTAATAGGAACCTTTGAGGAAACACTGAACACTTGTCAGCAGGACACTACCAAGGACAGGCAAGATGGAGGAACGGAGACAAATCGAAGGTGACTTGACAACAGGTAAATTGAACAATGAACACTTTGAATGTTATGAGATATATTAGGATCATTCAATAAAGCACTATCCCTATAGTAACCAGCGCATAGTAACCTAAGTCATAATTTCTCTCTTTCGTAGAAGCCATTGCTGGTAAATTTTCAAGGTTTCACCATATTTCATCCAGTCTTCAATCCCTTTAAACCATTCACATCATTTTCTAACTGCCACTCATGTCAGCAGGAACTCTAGAAGTTTAATTGGCCAAAAGCAGCAGGAAGCAAAATATCGACAGCTAAGGAAGCAGGGGCAACTGTTACCATCTGCTCCAGTGTCATAAGAATAAACCCTCAGAGAGATAAGGAAAGAAATAATTTTTTCCCTGACAATTTTTTCCCTGACAAATGTATTTTTAAAGGCAGTTTTATGAAGTTGCTTAGTGGTTTAGAACATTAAATTCATTCCTTGGGGAGCTCGATTAGTGGCTAAAGAACAAGTAAAGCTGTCAAATATATGTCATAGATTTATTCATTATTTGACATGGCCATAGATTGTGTGGTGTCTCTCTCCTTCCATTTTCCCTCCCTACCTCCACCATCCTGCCATAGCACCAAAACAGTAACATCTGCTTGTACTAAGAGCTAAAAGCCAGAAAAACAAGGGAAAATAAGTTGTCTGTATCTAACAGACACCCTAATCTGCCAGCACTTATCTAGATGGAGTCTGAATGACTTCTGAGGTGTCCATAATTGAACCTCAGAAGTTCAGCAATCCTACAGAGCTCCATCTTTTCCTGCAGAGAACACACAAATATTCCTCTGGAATCTTATTATGACATTTCCTGTTTGCCCTGTAAGACTCATCTATATTGTCTTAGAAAATATTGAAAATACTTTAGTTGGGTAGCTTTACACTGTGTAACCAAAGGATGTACATTACAGTCTCATTTCTCCAAAGAAGCAGGGGACCAAAACTTTTACCCCAGAACTTGCACTGGCCATACTAAGCATGAAAGAAAATAATGACAAAACATGTGGGGCAGGGGATGGGGGGATGGAATCCTCAGTCATTTTAAGACCTATCTGCATGAAACCTACATCAGTTTTAGATCCCATTTACAACTGCAGGCCTGACAAGTTTCAAAACAATTCACCAATCTACTAATTTTTTAGAATCATTTTAAATTTTAACCATAACATAGCAGGTGGGAGAGCAAGCCAGCTGCAATTAACTGCAATGAATCACTCTGACCAGGAGGTCATGAGTTCGAGGCCGCTCGGAGCCTATGTTTGTTTGTCTTTGTTCTATGTTAAAAGGCATTGAATGTTTGCCTATATGTGTAATGTGATCCACCCTGAGTCCCCTTCGAGGTGAGAAGGGCGGAATATAAATGCTGTAAATAAATAAATAAATCACAAGAGAGGGTTCTGGGAATTGTTGTGTCCATTTTCAACCAATCAGAGTATGAACACCACCAGGCTTTTATTGGCTGAGAAACAGAGAGCGAGAAAAACTTCAACTCCCTTCTCCCCATTCTGTTTTCGGATATTATGCAAAACAGTCCACCGAATAATACAAATAGTTTTTGTTCAAACTGATTCAGGCCCAAGTCTAGTTGCTAATCCAGAGTGGGTGGTAAAGAGGAAATACTTTCCACTGAGATTCAAATGTCTGTTTTCCACTTAGATTCCCCATTCTCCATTTTTGTGATGCATCATCAATGCACAATCATGACATGTATATCTTCTAACTTTAGACACATCTTTAAACACATGACAATATTTGCATTTGTTTGGAAGACTTTTTTTATATTTCAAGACTTTTCTGTGAAAATATTGTTTGTGTACATATTGTACAAAATGCAATGATCATTATTGGATGCTTTAATGTCATGTGAATATAAACCAGCATAGTTTTATTCTAGACATTTGTGTAATCAATGAACATCAAGGCCATGAACTCATCCATGATCAATCAGCTTCCACATTATGAGTAAGACAGGGAGATCTCTGTGTAATTTTGTGAAACATACTGTAGGAGAGGGTCTCAATATCTGCATATGCCCACATGCAAGTTCTGTGCTAATGCAATGATTTGTGCCATACTCACAGAGCATTGTAACTGAGCTCCAGTTCTTTTTTCATATATGCATGAGCAAAAATATCTCACAGTGACTGACAGTTTTTCAACCGGGTATCTCAACATGTCAAGTAGGTAAAAGTTTTCCACTGACATTAAGTCTAGCCATGTCCAACTCTGGGAGTAGGTGCTCATCTCCATTTCTAAGCCGAAGAGTCGGCATTGTCTGTAGACACCTCCAAGTACATGTAGCCAGCATGACTGCATGGAGTGCCATTACTTTCCCACTGGAGCAGTACCTATTGATCTACTCACGTTTGCATGTTTTCAAACTGTTAGGTTGGCAGAAGCTGGGGCTAACAGCAAGAGGTCACTTCGCTTTCCAGATTCAAATTGCTGATCTTTCGGTCAGCAAGTTCAGCAGGTCAGCAGTTTAACCTGTTGTGCCACTGGGGGCTCCCATGTCAAATAACTCTTTCCTAATTCAGGATAAGAAAATCTGTGAATATTCTTTACATCCTTATGGTTGATTGTTGAATTAGGACACATGAGATTCACATTCACTGAGCAATAAAACTGATTCAGAGATCATGAGCCAATTACTTTCTTTTAGCCTGATCGGTAGACCTCATACAGTGCACTTGTGAGGAAAACTGAGAGAAGGGGGAAATATGCACTTTACTGAGCTCATTGCTCAAAGAATCATGACTCTGAATGTATCTTTTAGAGATGTGTGTGAGTGTGTGTGTGTGTGTGTGTATCCATCGTGCAAATATTTAGGAGCTATAATCCTAAAGGAGCCCCGGTGGCAAAGTGTGTTAAAGCGCTGAGCTGCTGAACTTGCAGACCAAAAGGTCCCAGGTTCAAATCCTGGGAGCGGAGTGAGCGCCCGCTGTTAGCTCCAGCTTCTGCCAACCTAGCAGTTCGAAAACATGCCTATGTGAGTAGATCAATAGGTACCACTCCGGCAGGAAGGTAACTGTGTTCCATGCAGTCATGCCGGCCACATGACCTTGGAGGTGTCTACGGACAACACCGACTCTTCGGCTTAGAAATGGAGATGAGCACCAACCCCTAGAGTCAGACATGACTGGACCAGTTAACATCAGGGGAAACCTTTACCTTTTTATAATCCTAAAAGACACCGAATGATTATTTTGATACATTTAAAAACAAATCTGACACTCTGTCAATGCAGCGTATACGTAGACTTTATTCTCGGTAGTGGAAGAGGGCAGAAATCTTCCATGTGTGGCTGATGGGCATCTGAGAAGGGGGGGGTGATGTACAGAACCTTGTCTTCACAATATGTATCTCATGCCTGAAAGCAACCTAATTCCCTAGAGGAACTCATGTAAATGCTTAAAACATGAATACTTTTGTGGTTGTACTCGAATGTCTTCAAGTGATTTTCTGAATAATGGTTATCTTAAGGGAAAGCTATCCTAGGGATTTCATGGAAAGTTTTGTTAAGTTGTGGTTGATCTTGGTTTTCTCTGAAACTAAATCCCTATCTGCACTGCGATAAAAACTCCTGAATATCTACTTTGAACTGGATTATATGGCAGTATAGACTAATATAATCCAGTTCAAAGCAGAGAATCTGGATTCCAGGGTAGATGGGGCTGAAGAGGGTGTGCTTTGACCAAGGTCTGCAAGTGGGTTTCCATGGTCGGGGGAGGGGGGGGCAGTTGAATCCTGCTCTCCACAGTCATATTAAAATGATCAAAGCACTATAATCATGTTGATTTTTTTAATAGAAGACATATGTTGTATTGTTCAATATTGCACTATTCCAATATTTATGATTATATTGACTCTTTCTAACTATCTATGGCATTTCATCCCCTCGTAACCATCAGGTTTTATAAATACATCAACTTGTCCTCTTTTATTTCTACTATACTATTTTTAATCTGTAAATATTAGGCAACAATAAAACCACTTCTCTTTGTGAAAATGGATACATATTAAAGGATGCTAAGGCTGAAATCCTATACACACTTATCTAAAAATTAATCTCATGGAATGGAATACAGTTTCCTCTTAAGCAGATATGCCAAGGATTACAATGTCACTGTATTTATAATAAAATATAAGTTGGATACTGTAATGCAAGGCTCAGTCTCAAGATAGCTTAAAAGTTTTCCAAATCAGAATGTGACTCAAAATGAAACTCTAGATCAACAAACAGTTAATGATGCTAGAATGGAAAAGACAGGGGAAAATGGGAAAAATGGTTAACTGTTAGGCAACAGGCCTTGGGGCAAGACCATGAACTAAGATAAATAGTTGCTCAGAAAGTGACTTAAGTTGAATTGAAAATGCTTTTAGTTAGACAAACTTGTGAAGTATCAATGATTAACTAGAACTGGGGGTGTAACCTGGGGGAAATGGACTTCCATTTCTTCTTCCCTTATATTGTACCTTGAATAGATTTCTTTATTTATTTGATCTACATACTATCTATGACTCAATAAAGAATTCAAGGTCAATTCAAGTACCATAAATAACTACTTGAAGAGGCAGCACATGATATTAAGCCAAGCATTTTTGAAAAATTGTGGGCCTTGTGTGACTCACTCTTAAAGTTCATGGTGTACTTTTAGAACTACACAAACTTCTTCATTATATTTGATAAATGAATAAAACTCAGAACTGTATTTTTGGCAAACTAAAGTGGAAGTTTCAATGATAGGTCTGTTCTCTGTTATAATCCACCCCCACCCCCGAAAGTCAATTAAACACAATAGTTGCTGCATCCCTTTGATCATAAAAAACATCTATTTGCCCTTCTTTATTTGAACACATTTGAATATAAATGAATAATTGAAGTGAAACTAGGTTTCTATTGAAATGCCCTGAAGTAGCTGATTTTTTCCTCCATCAAATAGATTTCCTTAATATCCTTCCTGGGAAATATGTAGCAAACCTATTGTGAGCTATATTAAAGGAAATACAGGATTAGATACATAAATTGCCTTATATACTGGAATCAGATGCTTCTATTTTATCTACATTCAAGTGTGCTTTCTAGTTTTTATTGTCATTTTTTTAATCTTCTGATGAAAACGTAAAAGAGAAGAGAGCCTCTAAACTCAATGAACCATTAAATATGTGAAAATCGTTTTGAAGATTTTTCAGGATTCTTAATTATCATAATATGCATATACTGACCTTGGTTAATATTATAGTTATAAGTCATTAAAATTCTTGTTTGATGTTCAAGAACTGTTAGTCCCAGACAATACAAAATGCAGAGTAGGTGAAGCAGGGCTAGCTTCTGCCAACAAAAAAGAATGAAAGAGTTTGAACCTCAGAAGGCAAAAGAAACACTACTGTGATAAACTAGCTTAAATCTGAGCATACATTGCTGATTAAGTTCATTAACAATGTAAATATTTTACTCATTAGTGTCCTACCCAGCAGACTTCACAAGGTCAAAACACTGTTGATGATGGCACAGAAGGGAATGTTGTGCTTAATTTTCATTTTATTTCATTTATCCTTTCGAGTAGTTAAATGTTTGTTTTGAGGCAAGTTGTCACAAGATCTTACAAAGGTCCCAGTAGATGCTAGGAATGATCTCCTGCTCATTGAATCTTTTAAGCATTGATGAAATGGAGACAGGGGAGATTCATTGGGTTCTTACTTTATTGCAATTTTACCCAGTTCACACTTTATGTAAACTAAAAAATAGTTTGAACTGTAGTTTATTATTTGCAATGAGAAACATGTCTTAGTCATAATACAAGACCGTTAATGTCCATGTTTGTGGTCCAATATACATAAAACACTAGAAAATATTGGAAAAAATAAACATGGAATAGTATTTACATTTGAAAACTGCATACAATTTGGTTTGCATAGTTGGGCATTGCAATCTATACTTTTAAAAAAAAGTTAACATGTATAGAAATGCATGTGGATATCTATGGAGCCCTGATGGCGAAGTGCGTTAAAGCACTGAGCTGGAGACCGAAAGGTCTCAGGTTCAAACCCCGGGAGCGGCGTGAGCGGCCGCTGTTAGCTCCAGCTCCTGCCAATCTAGCAGTTCGAAAATATGCCAATGTGAGTAGATCAATAGGTACTGCTCCAGCAGGAAGGTAACGGCGCTCCATGCAGTCATGCCAGCCACATGACCTTGGAGGTGTCTACGGACAACTCCGGCTCTTCGGCTTAGAAATGGAGATGAGCACCAACCCCCAGAGTCAGACATGACTGGACTTAAAGTCACGGGAACCCTTTATCTTTTTTATCTATGCAGAAGTGGCAAAATGATTTACAACCCTGTTCAGATTTGAGTCAGGATAAGTCTAAAGATTTTATTTATTTATCTGTTTTTCTTCAACCATTCTCTATATAGGACCAAAAGCAATTCACACTATACATTAAAAGAATATAGCTAAATATAATCCCAAATACATTTTATAGAAAAAAGGTGTTAATACAGATAGCTAGATAGATGATAGATAGACTATCTATCAATCATCACATTAAATAGATAAAATCCTATTTAAGCTCAATGCATTACACTAACTCAACCTACTTTAACTGATCAGGTTGTTTAAAAAAGGTAAGTGATTGAACAAACTGAGTCTCCCTTGGACGAGAATTCCATAATATGGGTGCAGCCACCAATAACAAAACTCTCCCTCAAATCCTCACCAACCATATCTATTTTGGTTGTGGGACTGAGAGAAATATTTCCCATATATCTTAAATTCAGGTAGGCCCATATATAGTCTTTCAGATAGCTTGGACCTAAACCACATCAGATTTATAGTTCATAACCAGCACTTTGCATTCTGCCTGGAAATGGACAAGAAAGCACTACAGGTAAGTTTCAACTTGAGCAAACCTCCCTTTTCTCATGAGCATATTGAACCAATAGGTGAGTACAGGAATGCCCTGGGAAAAGGACTGCCCCTATCCTAGTGGAGCTTTCCAATTAAAGTCTCTCTGGTAATGTAGGAGATCTCTTTCTGCAAGAATCAGTCAGTGGGATGTATTCTTTCTCCCAAGTAACTAATTGGAGAAGCGATGATGTATTTCTAGCAGCATGTGAGATAAATTAGTGCATTATTTGCATAGGAATCACATTCAGCTGTGGGAATGGTAGTTAATGGAAGTGTGGGATTTGTTGTGAGAAGAAGAGGGGAATGAATTAGAATGTATGATGTCAGAAGGAGTAAAAGTAAGAGAAGAGCAAGAATAATGGGGATTCAACAAAGAGCTGCTCCACCTCCATTTTCCTCCAAAACAATTCATTCCCCTCCTTGTGATGTTTTGTTCAAAATTGCATTTAGGTAATATAAAACACAGAAACCGGCTACTATTCTTTTGGATAGCATCCTTGTATATTAACAGAAAGCATGAAAGCTACAGCCTTTTGCACAAATACTTGTAAGAAAGTCCCATTACCAAAAATTAGATTACTTTTTGTAAAAATATACAACTTTGGGATGCATATAGGAGTTTCCTACAACATATTTATATATTGTAATGGAAATGAAAAATTCAAGTTATCTTTCCAAATTAAAAGGGGAAGGAACACTGCAACTGACACATCACCCACCTGCATCATTCGAGAGTAATGATGTTGTATCTCTACTAAGCCTCGAAGATCTATGCATGAAAATTAATAAGTAAATGCTTCCATTTTATCACAATGGCAGTTGGGAGTTTTGGAAGCCAGTCGTCCATTAGTCAGTTTTCTTAATGACTCTGCTTATCCTTTTAATCATGTGCAGCACATTGACCGAGCTCCATGTAGTTCAAAGTGCCTTTCAGAAGCCTGAACAGCATTTTAGTAGTATAAAACTTATCAGAGCACAAAAATACAGAGCTAGATTTATCCGATATATGTGTGTGTGTGTGTGTGTGTGTGTGTGTGTGTGTGTGTGTATATATATATATATATAGAGAGAGAGAGAGAGAGTAGAGATGGCCCCGCTTTTAAAGTTATCCTCAAAACTAAACATACTTGCCAAAAAAGAGATATTCTAGTGGAATGAATTAGCTACTTTATGGTTACATTGTAGTCATTATCTGCATCAATGATTCATATGTTTAAAATAACAATATTCCTATGTCTTTCTTAGCTAATTTGACTGAAAACATCCTCACATTGGGGGAGGGGGTGGTAAATTGGAATATTTGCTACACCCGTACCATTTAATAACTGAAATATACCAGAAAATGGGTTGCTGTGAGTTTTCCGCACTTTATGGCCATGTTCCAGAAACATTCTTTCATGACGTTTTGCCTTTGAGAACACAAATACCAGAAAATGCTTTACACTACACAGACATTTCTGTTATATATGAAAAACAACCATGTGAAAACTTTGTATAGGGAACAAATCTCAAACTGTGAAGTATCTGGTGCACCCATGATACATGCTTTCATGGTTCTTGACACTTAGCCATTTGTGTTTTACCATTTTTGAATATTATCAGATATTCTCAATCCTTACTGCCTTCCTGTAATAATTCTACAGAGCAAAGCCTGCCCTTTCTCTTTACCAAATCCAAGTTTGCTGATTTTTACCACCTCCCTTTATCTTGCTAGATAGAACTAGATAGGTTCTCTTTTCCATAGCTCAGCACTGTTCCACACTCAACAACAACTGTTTTTTTTTCTTGGTTTCTGGGTTGAAAAGGAGACAGATGCTGTAAATGGAAGCCCCAAACCATCTGTCACATCTGTACACTCTCAGAATATTATTAACCAGGGTAAACTAATGAAGCTATCTCTTGGCAGATTCAGGATACATAAAAAGGGTCTTTCAAATAGTGTGTTGTTTGACTATGATGCTTACCACCACCAGACGTACTGATGGTTCCCACAACTACAGATATGCTATCTTAGAAAAAAAGAAAAAAAGAACATAGCTTTAGCTAATTCTTATTAATATTGTGCAAAAGAAGCCAGTGGCCATTCACTTCTGAATGTCTTTACTTCAAAAAATTCAATGATGAAAAAAATATAATTTTAAAGGAGGATCAGGAATTTTTTTCGAATGCTGACACTTTGATTGAGAAATGGTTTCTCTGTAGTAGATAACCAGCACTCTGATGTGAATTTCCCTTTTAATTAGACTTTTTCCTTTTTTTCAAAGTAATAGCATTTTGCAAAACTTCTCACTTTTGCGCAGATTTGCCTTATTACAAAAGCTTTCAAAGCAAAAAACAAAACAAAAAAAACTACACCTAGAATAAACACCATAAGTCAAGTCTTTACATTAAAAAATGTTTTTTTTCACATGTGTTGTGTCCTGCTTTTTTATAGGTCTAATTTTTCCCAAGTTCAATTAAGACAGATATATATCCCACAATTTGTGCTACATAAACCCGGAACATAAGCCTGATATACAATATATATATGCCTTCAAGTTGATTTCTGACATCACCATGAATTTCATAGGGTTTTCTTAGGCAATGAAGATTCAGAGGTGATTGTGTCAGCTCCTTCCTATGCAATACTACCTATACTGTCTGGTATTCATTGGTGGTATCTTATCCAAGTCCTAACCAGGACTAGAACCTGCTTAATATCCAAGATCAGACGTGAACTGATGTCTTTAGGTTATTAAAGTTATATGCAACATGGCCTCAATTAAATGATGAGAAGGCAGGGTAAAAGTGAGCTCAGTATTTCACAAAAGAATGAGCTCTAATGCTAAAGTCTTTGAGCAAGGACATACCTTGTTTTCTAATATTGTCAAAAATTTGTAGCCTTGAGGACTATAATAATTGGAATTGAATGGTGATGTCTCTCTCACATATATGCACAACCATACACACATTCCTTTTTCTTTCATTGTTGAAGTAAAAACCAAAACAGCATCAGATTCATGGCAACTAATGACAGTGTTTTACTAAAAGTTTTAATTGTAATTCAGTTTCACATTCATGTAGCATTTTTAAAGTCATTGGAAAGGTTTCTCCGCTTTTTTTTATCCCTCAGCCATAATTGTGCCTCTTTTGTCTGGAATGTTAAAGAAATTGGCATAGACAGAGTTCAGTCAAAAAGGATTCTTTGTTTAAAAGAAAGGTTTTGATAGCTTCGGGCTTTTTGACTTCTTTTGAACATTTTGTTCTTAGGATGCAATTTAACCAAAGGATTATTAAAGTTTGTATTTTAATTATTGGGCACTTTCCTGGGTGTATGTATAAATTCATTAGCATTCCTAAAATACACACATATACATACACACAGAAATATAAAGTTAGATGTCTTCTGGAGTTTCCTTTGTGTGATCATTAAGAAATGAAAAGAATGGGGTGTTTCTGCTATATAGGGATAGAAACATAAATCCCAAATTCTCACTTGTGATAGGAAAACAAATATTGCTAACAAGTGATAGACACCGAAATCATTTAATTATGTACTCAGATAGAGAGACCAGCATCTAGATTGTACTGCTGTGGTAGCGTGCACCCTCTGAAATTAGAATAAAAATGTATGGTATGCTGAACAGTTTATCAATTTTAATGTGATTTTAGAGCCCTGATATTACTTATGCTTGTGACTTGGACAGCCACATCTTTCATCAGTGTCATATAATGATGTGCCTGCTAAGGGAAGGAAGTTTTTTTTCTTTCTCTTTCCACTTCAGTTCTTCAGTCTGCAGAAGATGGTAATTACCAACCAGATGGGGAGTTTATACAGGCTGGGCATAATGAGAGATGACACAATGGTTAATGTTGGATTATCTGTACTGCAATTTCTATGTTGGTTATGCATTGCACTTGGAATTGATTTTGGAGCACAATTTTATAATCAAGATTGTGCTCAATTTGCTATCAATGACATTCCAATATGGTCATGATGTAGATCATAATCTACATCAGATCCCAAAGCCAAATAGAGAATGGGAAATCTGGAAAGTCAATCCTCCACTAGTGATTTTGAACTGCTAAAGTAAAATGGCTGCAACATCTTTTATTTTCTCTTAATGTGTAACATTTAGGGTGGTTCTATACTGACAAATAATGTGGCCCAAAACCAGTGTCCAAAATGCTGGTTCCACTTCACATTGCAGCCCAATAGGGAGATCCTGAGCCACCTTAATGGTGGAAGGGCATCTCTACTTGCCCAGTCATACCAAAGCTGACTTGATAATGCTTGATATGGGCAAAAACCTGCACTCTCTCCCCACAGTTGCTACTGGCTACAGCAGTGACCAAATGAATGTGTTTTGCTGGGATCTCAGCTGGCCTGCTACTGTGTTTAATTGTCATGTTTCTCCCAAACTTGGCTATGTAGCAAGCCGCAAACACACAAGAGTAAGCCGGAGGCAGACCAAGGTCAAGACACCAGTCAATCAGGGTTCGGAGTACAAGGGATAAACAGTAAAACGTGAAGACTTTCCAAAGTTCAGTAGCCAAGAAATGCATTGCAAACATGGTCCAAAGTATTATCCACAGTCTACATCCAAAATCCGAGATTCAGTCTGTCACACAAAGTCCAAGGAAACACATGAGGCCTTGAGCTACATCTCCAACAAAGATGTTGGTGCCAGCAACTGACTGTTTCAACTCCTGACTGTGGTTTCCCAGCTGCTCCCAATTGCTAACGCTCTTCTCTGCCAAACTACTGGACCTGTGAACTTGAATTCCCTTTGTCCTCAGCTGCAGGCAGGCTATAATGTTTAACTCTTTAACTTCCAGCTCAGGGACCTGATCCTGCTTCTGACTGCAGCCTGAGTCACTATTGAGCAGTGGTTCTCAACCTGTGGATCCCCAGGTGTTTTCCCTCCAACTCCCGGAAATCCCAGCCAGTTTACCAGCTGTTACGATTTCTGGACGTTGAAGGCTAAAAAATCTGGAGACCCACAGGTTGAGAACCACTGCTATTGAGGGTTTTGTTGTTCTTGATCTATAGCCTGATAAGTAATGAGTTCTTGACTGTCTGGCTGATGAAGCTCTTGCTCTGTTTTGACTGCAACTCAGTTACTGGGAGAGACAATCCCTTTTCCTCATTCTGGCTGTCAGCATTTATGACTCACAAAGGCAGATGGAAGGAGGGAGTGGGGAATGCCCCTCTCTTTTCCCCATGGTTCTACTGCCAGTCACATGGCATGAAAGGAGGAGAGACTTCTAAGCAGCAGATAGGAAGCCCTGTCACCACTGTAGCTGACAGTGACAGGATGGGAGAAGACAGCCATCTTGTGTCTCTGAGGAAGCAAGGGATGTCTGTTTGGAACCCAGAGCTGATTACTCATAGGAACCACTGCAGATGTCTGCAGTGCAATAACTTAGGAGAAAACACAAATTCTGGTGCAGAATTTGGGCTTTTCTCTGAGTTGTTTTAACATTAGGCACAGCTGCACTAAGGAGCTTTCCCTGGTTTAATATGAATCAGGCCACAAACATTTTGTGACCACCTGAGGTGTGATTCGCACTCGTAGATGGGGGCCTTTGAGATCTCAAATAGCTAAAAGGCAAAAACCAAGACAAAAATTCTGACATATACAGTAGAGTCTCACTTATCCAACACTCGCTTATCCAACGTTCTGGATTATCCATTGCATTTTTGTAGTCAATGTTTTCAATATATCATGATATTTTGGTGCTAAATTTGTAAATACAGTAATTACAACATAATATTACTGCATATTGAACTACTTTTTCTGTCAAATGTGTTGTATAACATGATGTTTTGGTGCTTAATTTGTAAAATCATAACCTAATTTGATGTTTAATAGGCTTTTCCTTAATGCCTCCTTATTATCCAACGTATTCGCTTATCCAAAATTCTGCCGGCCCGTTTATGTTGGATAAGTGAGACTCTACTGTAGCTTCTTTTCTTGTTTTGCTTTGATAATCTGGATTATATGGCAGTGTAGAAAGGAGCACTGAAATTATGAGTTATCACAATGGTGATCCAATGGAACCTGTTAGCAGAGGGTATATGATATTGAGGAAATATTTGAAATTTTCAGAAAATATAGGAAGGAATTGGGGAGAAGGCGTGGAAGAACAAACCTCATATCTCTTATTACCATTGGGACACCAGAAACAGGATTATGATGGAAGCAAATTGAGGTTGAATTTCAAACATTTCTAGTGAATTACAGGACCTTGAAATATAGTTTAACTTTGCAGTACTGGTTGTAATGGGAATGAGGTCTGAATTATTTGAAAGAAAGCATGTGGCATGTCAATCCTAAAAATATAACATAAAGCCCTGTGTATGATCCACTCCCCCAAATATCGGAATAGTGCAATCTGGATCTCTCCATTTTACAAATCATTTTTCATGACAGTCCACAAAAGTGGAGGCCATGACAGATCCAATGTCCAGTGATTGATTGATACTGATACAGCTGATCCTCAGTACAGAATGAGGATAATGGGAAAAACAGGGTATACTGTGTATTCCTTTTCAAAATAATGGGTGCTAATAACTATGGAAATGAAGCTAAATGACCTTTAAAAAATAAAAATGCCGACTGATGTGGAAATGTGACGAAGCAAACTTAACCCTGGATTTTTTTTTAAATGGCAGGTCCAAAAATGGATAGATCTATGCAACATCATTAATATATGCAATGTGACCTCAGACTTCCCAATTTCTGAAGTAACATGGGGGCAAATGCTACAGCATGTCCTACTTTGAAAGTCACTTGAAACTATCTGTTGGAATTCTACACTGTCTTTGCAATTTTATATGAATCTATTTCTGATACATGTGGAAAGAACTACAGTATTTTATTAATCCAGTAACTCTATGTCCTAGACATACTACTTACCTGAATCTTTCTTGAACATTATTTGTATCATAAAGTTCCAAAGAATTTCTTTTTACCAGGTATATTGAAGTAACACTGAGCAATAAAACACATTTGTTATATATTGGCTATGCATCTTCATTCGACTTTTTATATGATCGTACTTATCACATTTTCTATTTACTTTAAAGTAAACCTTAGACCTAATATAGGTATTAAGACCCCCCAAAGGGATAATGCTTTTCAAATGGGAACACAGAGAAATAAAATGCACTACATGAGAATGTTTCTTTTTACAGAGTACATTTATAGGGCTGACTTTTAGGAATACATCTATTTCCGATATTATTATGACCCCCATTCTTTGCTACAAAATGTTATGCCTGTGAGCTAACACAGTGGAAGAAAGGGGAAAATCTTTTAACATTTCTTTAAAAAAATCAAATTGCATTGTACTGAACGTTTAAGAAACTGAGGCAAAAAGTGGTCAGTTTCCTACATATAAATTCAGAATGAACATTTCAATGTTAACTTAAAAAATAATTAATTATTTTTCTTGAAGTATAGCTTAGATTCCAAAGTTCGGGCCAGTCTGCATCTGGTGGCTTTTCAGCTCAAATGGTTGCTGCATATTAGATTCTTCTTCTTCATTCACGCGGTCATTTACGACACTTTGTGACCTCATGGACCAGTCCACGAGTACAAGAGGAGCAAATAAACTAAACCATCTAAACTGGGCTCTACAGGACAATGGATACTCCACCATGGACATGTGAGGCCAAAAACAAACCATGAGAGAAAAGACAAAGATCCACCCAGAGGAAAGGTGTTCTTACCATACATCAAGGGAACCACTGACCGCATAGGCAAACTGATGAAGAAACACAACCTGAAAACTATCTACAGACCCACAAAGAAAATTCAACAAATGCTATGGTCAGTGAAGGGATCCTCTCACCTCTGCAGGAGTCTACCGTATACCATGCAGCTGTGGACAAGTCTACATAGGGACCACCAAAGGCAGCGCCCAAACACGAGTCAAAGAACATGAAAGGCACTGCAGACTAATTCAACCAGAGAAATCAGCCATAGCAGAGCACTTGATGAACCAGCCTGGACACAGTATATTATTTGAGAACACAGAAATGCTTGACCACTCCAACACCTATCATGCCAGACTACACAGAAAAGCCATTGAAATCCACAAGCATGTGGACAACTTCAACAGAAAGAAGGAAACCATGAAAATGAACAAAATCTGACTACCAGTATTAAAAAACTCAAAAATCAGAACAGTAAATGAGAAACAACACTCAGAAAACAGAGGAGTTCCAGACATGAATCAACCAGCAGCAGCTAACGACTCTGAACAAAGGATGCCCCCAGGCAGGAAGAATAATAGAATAGTAGAGTTGGAAGAGACCTCATGGGCCATCCAGTCCAACCCCCTGCCAAGAAGCAGGAAATCGCATTCAAAGCACCCCCAACAGATGGCCATCCAGCCTCTGCTTAAAAGCCTCCAAAGAAGGAGCCTCCACCACAGTCCAGGGAAGAGAGTTCCACTGCTGAACAGCCCTCACATTGAGGAAGTTTTTCCTGATGTTCAGGTGGAATCTCCTTTCCTGTAGTTTGAAGCCATTGTCCCGCGTCCTAGTCTGCAGGGCAGCAGAAAACAAGTTTGCTCCCTCCTCCCTATGACTTCCCCTCACATATTTGTACATGGCTATCATGTCTCCTCTCAGCCTTCTCTTCTGCAGGTTAAACATGCCCAGTTCTTTAAGCCATTCCTCATAGGGCTTGTTCTCCAGACCTTTGATCATTTTAGTTGCCCTCCTCTGGACACATTCCAACTTGTCAACATCTCCCTTCAACTGTGATGCCCAGAATTGGACACAGTATTCCAGGTGTGGTCTGACCAAGGCAGAATAGAGGGGGAGCATGACTTCCCTGGATCTAGACACTATACTCCTATTGATGCCGGCCAAAATCCCGTTGGTTTTCTTAGCAGTCGCATCACATTTCTGGCTCATGTTTAACTTGTTGTCCACAAGGACTCCAAGATCTTTTTCACATGTACTGCTGTCTAGCCAGATGTCCCCCATTCTGTATCTTTGCATTCCATTTTTTTCTGCCGAAGTGAAGTATCTTGCATTTATCCCTGTTGAACTTCATTTTGTTAGTTTCGGCCCATCTCACAACCTCAGAGGATGCCTGTCATAGATGTGGGTGAAACATCAGGAGATAATACTTCTGGAACATGGCCATACAGCCCGGAAAACATACAACAACCCTTTGATCCTGGCCATGAAAGCCTTCGACAACACGATGAGAGGTTACTATGCAGGCAGTCCCCGGGGTTATGAACAAAGAGGTTGTTGAATCTGTATGTCAGTTGGAACAGGAACATTTTAAAATATAACTCCAACCATTTCTTTTTAGTTTTGGATAGCATAGGGAAGGATTAATGTTTATTTTGTTGTCTGCACCCCATTACACCTGTCTCTGTGACAATTGGATTTTGAAAATGTTGAGTTGTTGTAGAAACAAGGATTGATTATAAAGCTTCAGTGGAGAAACCTTTTCCCCATGATAATTCTTCTAGGAGTGAATTTCCCTTCCTAGGGGTAGATTTCCTTTCACTTCCTGCTGTCTCACCCCAGTTCTTAACTAGAAGTCATACGTAAGTCAGATGTCTGTAACTTGGGGGACTGCCTGCATTTTATACCTCAGGTCAGTAATAAATAATATAGTTACTCTTCTTTACTTTTAAAAATCTCAGCTACAATAACTAAGTGCTTTGGTGGCTTGGAACAAGTTTAACTAATTATTTTTCAAAAAAATAAAAATCTGTTTCAAGTTCTTTTCTTGGCCATACATTGCACCAAAACAAATCAGGACTACCCATTCCAAATTGTAATTAGAAAATAATATTTGACATGGTAGATATATTTCCAGGAAATCAGTTCAACTGTGTAAAAATTCAATTTATTAATGTGAAAAGGCTTTTTAAAAACCAAAATCATAGAAAAGGTTTACACAATGGGTTTTGTTTTGTGGTTTCAGTCAGCCGACTCCTATATTTTAAGAAATGAATCAAAAAATAGAAATATAGTGGCTTGAAAGTTTAAGTCAGCATCATCCACCTGAATTTTGCTTTTGCAACATTCCTCTGCCTATGTGATTGTGGCTTTTAAAGTAGTTATCACCTCTCTTCCATTTCATTCCTGTGTTTCTCTGGCTTACAGATTTAAAGAGGCTTTTAAAATATGACCAAGGAGAATATCCATAGATCTAATGCTTTATCATTACAGCTCTATTAATTAGACTCATTAGATATGAATGACTATTGTTTGTTCAGCATCATTTCAGAGAAAGTTAGTCAAAGAGGTGATTAAAAACTGGCAAAGATATCACAAATGGTGGTGAGCAAATACATAATGAACATTGTACTAATTAGATAAATCATTAACAAGACTGTTTATATGAGATTAATATGCGTCAAGTAGCTTATAAAACTACACTGGATGATTTGTAAACTAGAAAGCAAGCTTACTGGAGAAAATAACATGGATAAAATTGATTTCCCCCTTTCCAGTATTGCAAGCCCTTTCTTGCCCTACACATGCACAGCCTTTTCATTTTGAATTTCATAAAGAATGTATTGTTATTTAAACATAACTGCAGACTATTTTCACTACCTACTTATTTTTCAGCGATCCTATGTTGCAGCCTAGGGTCTTAAAACTGAATTTGATACAGTCATCATATGATATAGGATGATGTCAAAATGAAAAGTACTCTAGAAGTTTTACTTCTCAGGATAACCTGTATAATATTTCTTTTAAAATTATTCACAGCCATATCTTGTGTGGCTGTCTTCTGGCTGTAACAAGTAGCATGGGAGCAAACTGACGGCATTCCAATTCAAAGAAACAAAAGACTGAGTACTCACTTTGACCGCATAGACTTTCTATTTGACCTTCTATAAACTAAGAAAAAAACAGTAACAGGGACAATGAAATATAAAAATGTGTACCTGGATGGAATGTCCAAGCCTGAATTTTTGGATTTCTACATACAAATTAATCCCCAAGCCACTGTATTTATTGCTATTCCCACTATAACTATTTGTTAGCAGTGTGTGTGTGTGTGTGTGTAAATATCTTGCAGATAAGAATAATTCAGGCAGCAATTATCCACCGTATGTTGAAGAAAAAACTTGCATTTGGCTTCTATATCTGAGGCCTCATTTTTTCACTTTGCTCCAGAAACACTGACCTGGAGAAAGATAAAATAAACATATCATCTTCTTGGTCAGGCTTGGACATTCCATCCAGGTACACATTTTTATATTTAATTGTCCCTGTTACTGTTTTTTTTTTCCCTTGGTTTATTAGTAGATCTTTAGTACAATCTGTCACTTTCTTTTACCTTGAGTATCCAAAATGAAAGAAATGAGGTAACGATGTGATGCACATCTTCATTTATTGCATACCTCCAGCTAAGAAAGTTTGTGATGATACATTTGAGAAAATCTGTGCATCTCAATTATTTCTTTTAAACATTTGGGGACATTTTTGGATTTGTACATACAAATGCTTTGGGGGGTTGGGAAACCAAGCTTTTATTAACAAATGTAAAATAAAATATTTTCCATGAAAACATATGAGTGCTACTATTTTTCTTATTATCTAGCAAAACAAAATTATTGATTTTCTAGGTCCAAAGAATGAAACACATAAAGCTCTCCTCGTCATGTCCTACCAACAGTGAATCTTAGGGCCCTTCCAGATAGACCCAAAATGCAGGACCTGTATCGCTTTTACCTGAGGTGTCCAAACAACACCTCAGGTAAAAGTGAATTAATGCGGAGAAAACTCCACATTAATTAAATATCTGGAAATGTCTGTGTGATGACTCATGGGCCTTGTAGTCCTGCTCATGACATTGTGATGCCTGATGAAGAAGAAAACTTGGGTTTTTTACCTTCCCAGTCAGAACTGGAATCTTCTCAGCAAGATCTTTCCCAGGCAGATCTGGGAACCTTGCACCTGCAAGAAAGTTGTGCCCCAGAAGTATGTCAAACAAACCCTGAGCCTACATCTCCTGTGTTCTCTCGCCATGAATTTTGTAAACAACAGAGAGGTTTGGAAGCAGCCTCGCGCAGGAGTGCTAGAATAACAGCTAAGAATTTAGCCAATTAAGCCTGCTTTTCGTGAGAATCTTTAAGGAGTCAAACATCTGGCCTCAGAGTTTAGCTTTCGTTTCTGGTTCCCAGAGAACTGATTCGGCGGGAAAGTTAGACTCTATATAGGTGTTTTACCCGCGAAGTAACTTTGCGGAGTCAATTCGTCAGCCTCCGGAGCGAGTTGTGTCTGGACAGCGCGCTCCGTTTCAAGCCTCGTTCCTGCTCAAGCCTTGTCCTTGTTTCCAGCCTTCGCTCCTGTTTCCCAGCCTTTGTTTACCTACGGATCTTGCCTTGTTTCCCAGGACTAAACCTTGCCTTGTTTCACGGATTTTACCAAGTTATTCCACGGACCTTGTTCTTGTTCCTTGCTACCTTGTTCCACGATTCAAGCCTTGTTTCAAGTATCAAGTTATTTCCTAGCCTTGTTCAAGTTCATGGACTAAAGGACCTTGCCATCTCCCCTCACTTTGCCTGGCAAAGTGAGTGTTTCGGTTATTGGATTACAACTTTGGACCTTAATATTTCATATTGGACATTGCTTTTTTGGACTAATTTTGACCTTTCCTGAAAGGTCTAATTCTGGACTATTTTCTACACTTGTTTTTATTAACTTTATATATTCCTTCAATAAAGATATTAGATAGATTCTGGCCTCTGTGTATGGTTATTGGTGCCTTGCAGCCTGGGTCCTGACAGTTTGACTCCGCCACCCTAAGCACCAATTAACCTCGGCCAGTATGTCTACCGGAGCCGGACCTGGACCGGGCGGCCAGCCGATTACCTACACCATCGACAAGGATGAGGTGGACCGAATCCGTGATAAGCTCAATGCACAGGATGGGGAAATAAAGGGTTTGAAGGAACGCGGAATCCGTCTTCCGGCCATGGCGTTGCCAACCAAGTTTACTGGAGAAGCTTCTAAGGTTCATGTTTTCCGTCGCCAATGTCAAGCTTATCTAGAGGCCCGTGCTGCCGAGTTTCCCCAAGAAGACATCAAAGTGGCGTGGGTCTACAGTCTTCTAGACGGGCCAGCGGCCAACTGGGCGACGGCACTGTTCGACCAAGCCTCTCCACACCTAAGATCAGCGCAACGCTTCTTGGACCACCTTAAGGAGACTTGGGGAATCGAGGACAATTTGGAGGCAGCCGGTCACAAACTCCGCCGCCTCTTCCAAGGAGACAGACCCATGTCTCAGTACATAGCCGAGTTCCGAGTGCTGGCCCACAACACCGGCTGGAATGATGTAGCCCTTAGAGGACAATTCCGGGAGGGTCTCAACATCGAAATGCTGGAGGAAATCTCCAAGGTGGATCCTCCCCAGACCCTCGAAGCACTCATTGATCAATGTTTACGGGCTGAAGTCATGATTGCCAACAGGAAACAGTGGGTTCGAGGCCAGAGCGGTAGAGCTGGGGCAAAACCCCCCGCTCCCGCCAGCGTTCAGCCACGTCCAGTGTGGAGACCCCCACCACCAACCCCATACCCCAGAGGAAGCGAGGAGGTACCGATGCAGTTGGGCAACGTGCATCCCAGACTAGATGCCGCCGAGAAGGCCCGTCGTCAACGCTTAAACCTCTGTTGGTACTGCGGGAACGGGGGCCACTTCGCCAGGGAGTGCCCAGCCAAAGGGAAGCCCGCCGCCCGTCTTGCGGCGGCGTCCTCCACGGAGACGAAGGCGTCTGAGGCGGCTGGCACACAGCCGGCGGGGGAAGCCAACGACCGGGCGTAGAGAGGCTCGCCAACCCGGTCAAAAAACCCATTCAAGAGCCGCCAACCGGGGTCCTGTTCCTTCTAGTGGTCACCTTATGGTCAGCAAAAAAGGGACCCGTCATGATCCACGCCATGATAGACTCCGGAGCCACCAAAAATTTCATTGATAGAGAGTATGCCGACTCTCTGGGATTACAATATCATGACTTCAAGAATGCCCGTGTGGTGCAAGCCATAGACGGCCGCCCCCTCAAGACGGGCCCCGTAAGCCAGTGGTCGGAACCCACCAGGATGTGGATAAGAGAACATATGGAAGAGATTTCCTTCTTTGTTACTGAGGTTCCCCATTTCCCTGTGATTTTGGGGATTCCGTGGCTGACACTTCACGACCCAAGCATCTCCTGGTCCAACAGGGAGCTGCAGTTCGCTTCAAAGTACTGCCAAAACCATTGCCTCGTAGCCAAGGTCTGCCATACCACAGACACCGAGCCCATTATCACCTTGCCAAAGAAGTACTCCGAGTATTGGGATGTATTCAATGAAAAAGAAGCCGAGAGACTACCCCCACATAGACCTTATGACTGTGCCATTGACTTGGTGGAGGGGGCCCCGATCCCGCGAGGGCATCTCTACTCCCTGACTGAACCGGAGCAAGAAGCTCTCAGGGAGTTCATAGAGACAAACCTTCGCAAGGGATTCATCAGACCCTCTCAATCCCCAGCCGCCTCCCCGGTGATGTTTGTGAAAAAGAAGTCAGGAGACTTACGCTTGGTGGTGGACTATAGAGCATTGAACAATATCACAAAGCGAAACAGCTATCCCCTGCCTTTAATCTCGGACCTTCTAGACCGACTTCGAGGAGCCAAGGTCTACACCAAGCTGGATCTTCGGGGGGCTTATAATCTAGTTCGCATCAGAGAAGGGGACGAGTGGAAGACCGCCTTCCAGACTAAATTCGGATTATTTGAGTCCCGAGTTATGAATTATGGATTATGCGGAGCTCCCGCAACGTTCCAGCATTTTGTCAATGACATCTTTCAGGATTATCTAGATCGGTTCTTGATAATCTACCTCGACGATTTTTTGGTGTTTTCTAGATCACAATCAGAGCATGAGAACCACGTCAAAATGGTGTTACAACGATTGCGGGATCATGGGCTCTATGCCAAGCTGGAAAAATGCGCTTTTGATCTACAAGAGGTAGATTTCCTGGGGTACCGCATCTCGCCTCTAGGGCTCTCCATGGACCCGGCAAAGGTTTCAGCAGTATTGGAATGGCGGGCGCCAACCAACAAGAAAGAGGTGCAGCGTTTCTTGGGGTTCGCGAACTATTACCGCAAGTTCATTCCAGATTTTGCCCGCTGGTCTGACCCAATCACCAGCTGCATCCGTGGGAAACAGCCCTTCCGCTGGACAGATCAAGCAGAGAAAGGGTTCCAGCAACTAAAGAAATTATTCACGTCCCAGCCAATTCTTCAGCACCCAGATCCTGAAACCCTTTTTGTTGTGCAGGCAGACGCCTCTGATGTGGCAATTGGGGTGTACTCCTACAACCGGTGGGAGATCACCTTCATCCTTGTGCCTTTTATTCCCGTCAACTAACAGCACCAGAGAGAAATTACACCATCTGGGAAAAGGAACTATTGGCCATAAAGGCAGCCTTTGAAACTTGGAGACATTGGCTAGAAGGGGCCAAATTTCCCATTGAAGTCCATACTGATCATCGGAATCTAGAGCATCTAAGAACCGCCCGCAAACTAAATCAGAGGCAACAACGTTGGGCTTTATTCTTTGAACGTTTTAACTTCCAGATTCATTATGTAACCCCAGCTCAAACCAAGCAAGCAGACGCCCTGTCACGTAAACCGGAATACGCTGCAGGACGCAAGGAGACCTTTGAATCCCAACTATTACAACCCGAGAACTTTGCCACGCTCACAGTGGGGAACACCAAATCCACTCTCATTGATTCAACTTCTCCTACTCTTGGACCCCTCTGTGCTCAAGAAATCAGGGCTAGTCAGCAAGCAGATGACTGGGCGCAAGACCAACTCCGTCAAGGATTGCAATTTCCCTTCTCACTTAAGGATGGACTGCTTTGCTATAGAAATCATGTTTATATCCCACCAGGGCAGGGCAGGGAAAAAGCACTTCGTCTGTGTCATGACTGCAAGCCAGCAGGGCATTTCGGACTATTTAAAACCATGCATTTGATCCTAAGAGATTTCTGGTGGCCCAAGATCCGCAAGGATGTGGAAAAATATGTCAACACCTGCCCAGTATGCCAGCGCTCCAAGACAAGACGGGAGAAGCCCTCAGGGCTTCTGCATCCCCTTCCTACTCCATCTCGCCCATGGGAAATAATCTCTGCGGATTTTATCACTGACCTACCACCTTCCTGTGGATTCACCACGATCCTAGTGGTGGTGGACCTTTTCACCAAGTTAGCCCATTTCATTCCCTGTGAAGGCCTTCCCACGGCCAAAGAGACGGCAGATCTATTCCTCCAACATGTTTTCAGATTACATGGATTGCCCAAGAGTCTGGTCACAGACCGTGGATCTCAATTCACCTCTCGTTTCTGGAAGGCACTACAAAAACTATTGGGCATAGACTCTCGTTTATCTTCAGCTCATCATCCTCAAACAGATGGGCAAACGGAGCGCACCAATGCCACTTTGGAACAGTACCTTCGCTGTTATGTAAACTACCAACAGGATAATTGGGCTTCCCTGTTACCACTGTCGGAGTTTGCCTACAACAATGGAGTTCAAGCTTCTACAAAAGAAACGCCGTTCTTTGCAAACTACGGCTTCCATCCACGTTTCTTTCCCCCTGTCATTGAAACTTCAGAAGTCCCCGCAGCAGAGGATTGGCTGCAGGAACTCACAGCGGTGCAACAACTTTTGCTCCAACAACTAGACCAAGCCAAGGGGGACTATAAACGTCACGCGGACAAACATCGCCAACCGGGCCCCGAAATCAAGGTAGGAGATCGGGTTTTTCTGTCCACTCGCTTTTTGCCCTCCCATCGCCCTTGCCGGAAGTTAGATGCCCGTTTCATTGGCCCCTATCCTGTGGTGGCGCAATTAAACCCCGTGACTTTCAAACTCCAACTTCCGCGTTCAATGCGCATTCACCCAGTGTTTCACCGCTCCCTGCTCCTTCCGGCGGATGGTGTGCGTCCAGATACAGACCAACCGGCCCCCCCTCCTGTTTTGATGAATGGGGAGGAGGAGTTCGAGGTTGAGGACATTTTGGATTCTCGCTTTCACCGCCGCCGCCTGCAATATCTCATTGACTGGGTGGGTTTTGGCCCTGAGGAACGCTCTTGGGAAGACGCCTCCACAGTCCATGCTCCTGATCTGACCCGTCGCTTTCATCAGACCTATCCCGCCAAGCCACGACCTCGCGCCTTGGGGAGAGAGTCCCAGTTTGGGAGGGGGCTTGAGGAGGGGGATAGTGTGATGACTCATGGGCCTTGTAGTCCTGCTCATGACATTGTGATGCCTGATGAAGAAGAAAACTTGGGTTTTTTACCTTCCCAGTCAGAACTGGAATCTTCTCAGCAAGATCTTTCCCAGGCAGATCTGGGAACCTTGCACCTGCAAGAAAGTTGTGCCCCAGAAGTATGTCAAACAAACCCTGAGCCTACATCTCCTGTGTTCTCTCGCCATGAATTTTGTAAACAACAGAGAGGTTTGGAAGCAGCCTCGCGCAGGAGTGCTAGAATAACAGCTAAGAATTTAGCCAATTAAGCCTGCTTTTCGTGAGAATCTTTAAGGAGTCAAACATCTGGCCTCAGAGTTTAGCTTTCGTTTCTGGTTCCCAGAGAACTGATTCGGCGGGAAAGTTAGACTCTATATAGGTGTTTTACCCGCGAAGTAACTTTGCGGAGTCAATTCGTCAGCCTCCGGAGCGAGTTGTGTCTGGACAGCGCGCTCCGTTTCAAGCCTCGTTCCTGCTCAAGCCTTGTCCTTGTTTCCAGCCTTCGCTCCTGTTTCCCAGCCTTTGTTTACCTACGGATCTTGCCTTGTTTCCCAGGACTAAACCTTGCCTTGTTTCACGGATTTTACCAAGTTATTCCACGGACCTTGTTCTTGTTCCTTGCTACCTTGTTCCACGATTCAAGCCTTGTTTCAAGTATCAAGTTATTTCCTAGCCTTGTTCAAGTTCATGGACTAAAGGACCTTGCCATCTCCCCTCACTTTGCCTGGCAAAGTGAGTGTTTCGGTTATTGGATTACAACTTTGGACCTTAATATTTCATATTGGACATTGCTTTTTTGGACTAATTTTGACCTTTCCTGAAAGGTCTAATTCTGGACTATTTTCTACACTTGTTTTTATTAACTTTATATATTCCTTCAATAAAGATATTAGATAGATTCTGGCCTCTGTGTATGGTTATTGGTGCCTTGCAGCCTGGGTCCTGACAGTCTGGACCTCAAGCTAAGATCTGGATCTTTTCAGATGTGGGCTCTGTGGGGATTGATTCCCAGGACTGCTTCCCCTGTCCTGGGGGGTGGGGGTGGGGGGGTCAATCCCCACAGCCATCTTGATTCTTCAGGCTCCTGGAGGTGGGAGGGGGCCCTCCTCTCCCCTTCTGGCATGCCATTTTCAAGCATCAGGAGAACTCTAGGGAGAGGCCTGTGCTGCCCTCTGGTAAGTTTTTTTTGGGGAAATGAGGGGCTGGGCATGGCTGGATGCCATTCCTGGGGGAAGGCCCAGGGTTGTGGGAGGGGATTGGGATTATTTTAACCCACTTCCTCCTGGGTTTTAGATAAGTGTAGAAGGGCCCTTATATATTTGTATATGCCACTTACTGGTACAAGGTATTTTAAACAAAACCTAACAAAATAGGAATATTAAAAAACAAAAACAAAATATACAAAATTCAGAGCTAAATTCTCTTTTCCTGTGCTGTAGGGTACAAAATCAGTTTTTTTGGGTTCTATTCCATGTCCACACCAGTAAAACAGCAAGACGTTATAAATGTCTTGAAAAATAATAACTCATTTGTTCCCGGAGGATCTTTGGTAGGTTTCATGGTAGGAACATTTTTTATAAATACCTAAGGAAACCGTTGAAACTGCTTTGAAGAGCATCCACTTATTCCCTTCTCTTCCTTGTTTGGTCACTATTACAACAGCTTTTGCAAATTTAGTTTAAACTATTTTAAATTCCCATTTTACTTCTTACCCCTTGCTTTTCCATTTCTGGTAGCCTATACAAGTTATAAAAGTAATTAATCTGAATATGATCACATCCTTGTTCAACTGAGAACATACCCTGTTTCCCCTAAAATAAGACATCCCCAAAAAATAAGACCTAGTAGAAGTTTTGCTGAATTGCTAAATATAAGGCCTCCCCCGAAAGTAAGACCTAGCATAGTTTTTGTTTGGGAGCATGCCCGGCGCCCACCAAACAAAACACCATAGCATGCAGGATTGGTAAATGTACATACCAGTTGTATATGGAAATAATGGTAGTAACAAGAAATTCTTGACAGAAGTCACAGTTTGTCTGGTTTGGTTATGTTGGTTTGTGATGACAACTACTGTACAGTATAGAATAAATGTTCATTTTTTTTGTTCAACAATAAATGTGAATTCTTCTTCGTGGAAAAATAAGACATCCCCTGAAAATAAGACCTAGAACATCTTTGGGAATAAAAAAATAATATAAGACACTGTCTTATTTTCGGGGAAACACGGTAGATAACTTATCTTCATAAATAGGAAAAAGTTACATGGTGGGTCACATGAGCTTTGCTGGTGCCAGTACTTGCCACATATTTCTTCTGTTCATTTTCTTAACAACTAGTTTCACACCTTGTAGACATGGCAGAGTCTCAGTGCCCTTAAACCTATTTTAATAACTAAATTTGTTATTTGAATACTAAGCTTCTGTAAGCATAGAATATTTCCGTAATGATATAAAAACTGAAGACTATTTTGTTGCTCATTTTTGCCATTTTAAGGTAAACTGAACATCTAATCAAGCTTTTAGTTATTAATATCGTATTTCCTGAGGAAAAAGAAAATATGCAATGGCATTACTTTTTCTTATTTTTTATAATGAGCTGAACAAATGTTTCAAAACATAACAAAATATGAGGAACTATAAGACCTGAAAAGGAAAAAAAATGATAATAATGAATGGCTACAATGCAACTTTAATTATGTTCTTTAATAACAATCTCTTTAAAAGAAAAAACATTCTGGAGACAAAACAATAACTGAATACAGCCCAGACCCTTGAACATGCAAATTATAAAAACATCGGAGAACAAACTAAAATTCTTCCAACACAAATAAATGGAACATCTTATTAGTAAGTTTCAAGTTTTAGACAAATTGCTATCTCATTTGGTTTACTGTTCCAGAAATGAAACACAACAAAAGAGGCAGTGGTAGGAAAAACATGAAGAAAGGTCAGAGTACAAACTTGAAGGGCTTATTAAGGGTTTCAGCAGAATATGCTAGGTAAAATTGCATTCTCTGAAGTAGGAGCTTAGGATAATTCTTCAATGATATGCAGAGCCTTTTATATTATCTATTGTGTGTATTGCAGAAAATGTAGTTTGTTATTTACCTCTTATTGAGGATTACTACTTCAAGAAACTTTAATCTCCATAACCAGTTTTCCAAGTGCTTCAATTAGAGTTGAATAAATCATCTACAGCAACTCCATGATATGGAGACATTCACTTGGAACTTTGCATAGTTTTCAATAGGGTGGTATGTATGTGTTGTAAAATATCAAAAGAAAAACATGCAACTGTAATATATGATTTCACTAGTAATACCTTCGTCTTCAACTAAGTAGAAAGACCATGTGTGGGCTCGTCTATGTAAGCCCAATAACATACAGTGGCTAGGAAGTTACTCCTGGATGTCTACACAGTGTCCAGGATTATGGATGTCACATGCTGGCATCTGTAGAGGCACCCATACAACCAAGTAGAAAGAGGGGAATTCACAGATTAAGTCACTAGTGCAGATAAACCCTTCAATAGAAGGGATGCAATTAGCAATATTTCATCTGGGATGCTAACTGAGTAGTTTAAATCCCCATTAGTGGAGTCACACATTAATTCCATAATTCCACATTAATTCCACATGCAGCTCTTTCATTAAATCATAACGGTCTGCAAACAAACCAATCCACCAAAAATGTGCAGCCAAATGTGCATGTTCATCCATGTGCTATGTTCACATGTCTACATGAAATGCTAATTTCTAGACATATCTATGCATATTGTATATCTGTGTGAAGAGTGCATACTCTCTCAATAGCCCCCCATGCAGAAGACAGTTTTGGAAGTTTAACTCAATGTAAATGTTTCATATTAGATAAAGATGTTCAACCACTTCCATGAAAGAATTAATGCATGTATTAAGACACCAAACAATTATTTTTAGTCTAGAGCACGCTACAATCTTCATAAATATGATTTCCAGTTTAGTGGTAATGTTGCATGCAGGGTCCTAAGTTTAATCCCAAGGAAGGGTGGATAATAATCCTGCCTGAAACCACAGAGGGCTTCTGCTTGACACAGGAGGGTAGGTATGGGCAACATCAGATTATCCAGGACTTGGTGAAGAAGGACCTGCCATGGGGTACAACATTTTTGTTAAAAGTGTGTTGTTAAAATCCATATCCACTATTCCTATATTCCCAAAGGCCTTCAGGAATGGAAAATGAATTATATGTGCTGATGAAAACTTTGTGGGGGCATAACCTGTAGAAATGCCTTATAAGCTACATGCAACACAGAGTTTGTAATTTGCCATATGTGGTACAGACAATACTGTGCCAGATGGATCAGTGTTCTGACTCATCATGAGCAGTTTCTATGTTCCATCGGTGATGACTGAAACATCCAGCTTTTGCCATGGGTTTAACTCAGGAAACCTGAATTTTCATTTCCCAGTTCTACTAACTGCCTGAATTATGTGCGGTAATTGAATCTAGATGTCTGGTCCTTATGCTAGTCTTATCATAATCTAACAGCTTCCTGTAATTAAAGTAATATTTGACACGGGGCTTGGCAGTCTGTGGCTGGAGAAACATATAACTGTGACATGTTTGCTAAGCACTTTGAGGAAAGAATTGCTCACGTTCATCTTGACCTGGATGCCAGTAATTTCTGCAAAAAATTGTAAGCCAAAACCAGACTGTCTAGTCCAGTTTTATGGGATAAATTTTAGTTGTTGTCTCTGGAAGCCATGAATAAATTGCTTCAAGGCATCCAACTAATCAGATGCCTGTTTGAATTCTGCCCTTCCTTGATCATTATACTTAGCAGGGAGAAACAGATTGGTTGGGCTTATAGAGTTGAAAGATGAGGTGGTAAAGTCTGCTATCAAAACCATTTTCAAAATCCCTTGGGAAAATTACAGTACAGAGCAATGGGAAAAATGAAAAGAAAAGGGGAGAAAAGTACATTATTCTTTTCTCTCTCCAGGTTCTCTCTAGTGTTGTCCTGGTAGCAGCTAGAGCTAGGCAATTGCAACAAGCTACAGTGAGAAGCCAGCAGTCAATAAGGAAAAAAAAGCAAGCTTTCCAATGGGGCAGGAAACAAGATTGCTGGCAGGGTTAATTAAGACCATTGTCTTCTATGCAGAAAAGGATTAAAATGAAATCATTAATAAATACAGAGAAATTTCTACCCATAGCAAAGAAGAAATGGCTGCTTTGCCCAGCAAGGCCGATTCCTCCTAAAACCGATGAAGAAGCTAGCAAGAGGAAGAGGGACAGATTGGAGTTCTAGAGCAGTGAGATCAGTGTTACAATGAGCGAAGACTGCATATCATCAGAAGAATGATATGCATCCTGTAATTAAGGCTAGCTGCTCTGCTATTGCTTTGAAGGTTTTTTTTTTTTTTTTCGTGTCAGGAGCAACCGGAGTTGCTTCTGGAGTGAGAGAATTGGCCGTCTGCAAGGACGTTGCCCAGGGGACGCCCGGATGTTTTGATGTTTTACCATCCTTGTGGGAGGCTTCTCTCATGTCCCCGCATGGAGCTGGAGCTGATAGAGGGAGCTCATCCACGCTCTCCCCGGGTGGGATTCGAACCTGGCAGCTTTCAGGTCAGCAACCCAACCTTCAAGTTGCGAGGCTTTTATCCCCTAGGCCACCGGGGGCTCCGCTTTGAAGGTAAGGCGAGACTAGGTGAGTGATGTTGGCTTTCTGTTGAAGCTTTCTGAGCCAGCGGCTGAACTCAAGTCGCAGTTGGGTTCATACAGAAGTGAGGAAGCAAGAAAAACCACCCCTACACTAAACCACATTGTTGCAGTACATACAACAAACAAAACAACATTAAAAACACATACACACAGGGAGGTGGATAGCAGTCTGCCCATAACACACACTATAAGGATCCTGCTTGGTAACTTCACTCACAAAGAGATGGAACACAAGAAAAAACTTGTCAACACTTGTGGCATGTTCAGCTTCTTTGCACAACAACTACATCTGCACCAAGTGTAAACAAATGACTCTGATGGAGCAGAGGATCTAACAACTCGAGGCCCATATTAAAACAATTAAAGACATTCAGACACTCGAGCTCTTCTCGGATACGGCACAACACACTGTTCTAAATCCGCAACTTGCATCACACCAACACCACCATGATAAGGAACTTTATGGGGAGATCAATTCAAATGTAGACAACCTTCAGGGTTGGAAGGAGATCAACAGTAGGACCAGGCAGCTTCCACAGAATACTTCTGCTCAGCTTGACTTAGACAACAATTCTTACACCACTAACATCTGATCAGGAAACACATCTTGTGGAGGACCACGGTTACTTAATATCACTTAGTGGGCCACCCTTGATCAATGCGCGGGGGATAGCCCTGATGGGGACAGTGCATCACCACATCACACTTACACAATCATGCAGATGGTCCATCCCCAATCGTAGACCAGGCACAACAGGAACACCCTTGGGGAAGTGATGGGCTCTTGTATGCATCTCAATGGATTGTCATTGACGAATGCACTGGGGATGTCAAGGAGGAGAACAACACTTTACCCCTACAAAATCCACTTCAACAGGAACACTTTTCAGGGGACCTACACACTATCTTGCACAAAAGGGACCCTGCCAATCCTCAAAGGAAACAGGTCTTGGTAGTAGGTGACACACTCCTTAGAGGAATGGAAGCGATCATTTCCAGACTGGGTGGGATGGCTTGAGAAACATGCTGCCTCCTGGGGGCAAAAATACACCATGTCACTCAGAGGCTCACCAGGCTCCTAAAGCCCCATCACACTCTCCTCCTCATGTTGATTCATGTAGGAACCAATGATACTGATAGGCATACCTTTCAAAAGATCACAAATGTTTTTCAAGCTCTTGGAACAAAGCTAAAACATTGTAATGTATATGTGGTCTTTCCATCCCTTCTCCCCGTTGTAAGATGTGGCCCTACAAGGGCCAGAAAAATAGTACAGGTCAACAACTGGGTCAAAAAATGGTGTCAGGAGGAACGCTTTGGCTTCCTTGACCATGGCCTACTTTACCAGGAGGATGGCCTACTGGCAAGGGATGGGTGAATCTCACACAAGTAGGAAAACACCTTTTTGCTCACAGACTAGCAAACCTCATCAGGTGCACTTTAAACTAGGTCTGCTAGGGGAGGGGGACAATAGCCTTGAGAACAGTATTTTACCCACGACCACAGGGAATCGCCATAAGGCTAAATGGAGGGTTGCACAAACACAACAAGGACCAATTCTTTGCTTACGTTGGTATGAAAAGGAAGAACAAGGAGGCGATAGGGCCTCTGTGAGAAGAAAATGGGGTGATGGTGACAGGGAAAAGGCAGAACTACTTAATGCCTTCTTTACCTCAGTCTTCTCACAAAAAGAAAGCCATCTTCAACCTCAGCAGCATGGAATGGGCAAAGTATTAGGGGAAATCCAACCCCAAATAGGGAAACAAGTTGTCCAAGAACACCTGGCCTCTCTAAACGAGTTCAGGTCCCCAGGGCCAGATCAGCTACATCCAAGAGTATTGAAGGAACTAGCTGAGATTATTTCAGAACCACTGGCAATTATCTACGAGAGTTCTTGGAGAACAGGAGAAGTCCCAGCAGATTGGAGGAGGGTGAATGTGGTCCCTATCTTCAAGAAGGGAAAAAAGAACGACCCAAACAATTACTGTCCGGTCAGCCTCACGTCGATACCAGGCAAGTTTCTGGAAAAGATCATTAAAGAAATGCTCTGCGAACATCTAGAAACAAATGCTGTCATTGCTAATAGCCAACACGGATTTACCAAAAACAAGTCATGCCAGACTAATCTGATATCTTTTTTCGATAGAGTTACGAGTTGGGTCGATACAGGGAATGCTGTGGATGTAGCCTACCTGGATTTCAGTAAGACCTTCGACAAAGTCCCCCACGACCTTCTGGCAAGCAAACTAGTAAAATGTGGGCTAGACAAAACTACAGTTAGGTGGATCTGTAATTGGCTAAGTGAACGAACCCAAAGGGTGCTCACCAATGTGTCGTCTTCATCTTGGAAAGAAGTGACGAATGGAATGCCGCAGGGTTCCGTCCTGGGCCCGGTCCTGTTCAACATCTTTATTAACAACTTAGACGAAGGGTTAGAAGGCACAATCATCAAGTTTGCAGAAAACACCAGATTGGGAGGGATAGCTAACACTCCAGAAGACAGGAGCAGAATTCAAAATGATCTTGACAGACTAAAGAGATGGGCCGAAAATAACAAAATGAAGCTCAACAGGCACAAATGCAAGATACTTCATTTCAGCAGAAAAAATGGAATGCAAAGATACAGAATGGGGGACGCCTGGCTTGACAGCAGTGTGTGCGAAAAAGACCTTGGAGTGCTCGTGGACAACAAGTTAAACATGAGCCAACAATGTGATGCGGCAGCTAAAAAAGCCAACAGGATTCTGGCCTGCATAAATAGGGGTATAGCGTCTAGATCCAGGAAAGTCATGCTCCCCCTCTATTCTGCCTTCCTGGAATACTGTGTCCAATTTTGGGCACCGCAGTTGAAGGGAGATGTTGACAAGCTGGAAAGCGTCCAGAGGAGGGCAACTAAAATGATTAAGGGTCTGGAGAACAAGCCCTATGAGGAGCGGCTTAAAGAGCTGGGCATGTTTAGCCTGCAAAAGAGAAGGCTGAGAGGAGACATGATAGCCATGTACAAATATGTGAGGGGAAGTCATAGGGAGGAGGGAGCAAGCTTATTTTCTGCTGCTCTGCAGACTAGGACATGGAACAATGGCTTCAAACTACAGGAAAGGAGATTCCACCTGAACATCAGGAAGAACTTCCTCACTGTGAGAGCTGTTCGACAGTGGAACTCTCTCCCCCGGGCTGTGGTGGAGGCTCCTTCTTTGGAGGCTTTTAAACAGAGGCTGGATGGCCATCTGTTAGGGGTGCTTTGAATGTGAGTTTCCTGCTTCTTGGCAGGGGGTTGGACTGGATGGCCCATGAGGTCTCTTCCAACTCTATGATTCTATGAAGGGGATCAGCAGTAGAAAGAACTGTTTATACGACATGGAGAAAGGAATCCACCTGTCTAAGGGCACTGGTGAAAAAAAATGGTACCACATGCATATTTTGTCTGTGTTAAAATCGTAAGGGGAGAAAGGGTGGGCAAAGGCATTTGCAAAAATAATAATAAGAAGAAGGAGGAGGATAAAGGCAAATTCAGTTGGGTGTTACTTTAACAACTAGCTGGCAGGTTGTACAGTCTTTATGAGAGTAGACTAGGTGGCATGGCCAGTGGCTTGGAATACAGCTGTCATTCAATATGAAGTTGCTTTCCATAAGCAGGTGTCCCAGAGTGCCAACACTAGATAGGACCGTATTAATAATAAGCTGTGGTTGGTTGAGATGGATCCGTACATGAGAGGAAAGCCAAAGGCTCTCAAGTCCTCCCACCGGGCTAGAAAAAAAACACTTTTAAGCTTTCTGGTATTAAGACAAGATCATACCCATGGGTTATGCAGTTAGCTGTGCAGCATTAGAGGGATTCCTCACATTCCTTGAGTGGGTGGCTAAGTCCAAGTCAAGTTCACATCCTGCCTGGATGACTTTCTGTTTGTAGGAAAGAGGGGTAGCAATGGCTGTGACAGTCTTTTAAGCAATTTTCTGTCCTTTCTTTCTACAAACAATCTACAGATCTACTAAGAAAATTCAACAAATGCTATTTTCCTCAAAGGATAAAAGGGATTGTCTAGCCACTGCAGGAATCTATCATATACTGTGCAGCTGTGGACAAGTCTACATAGGGACCTCCAAACACAGCATCCAGACATGAATCAAAGAACATGAAAGGTACTGAAGACTAATTCAACCAGAGAAGTCAGCTATAGCAAGAGCACTTGATGAACCAACCTGGACACAGTATGTTATTTGAGAACACAGAAATTCTAGACCACTCTGACAACCATTATGTCAGACTACACAGAGAAGCCATTGAAATTCAAAAGTATGTGAACAATTTCATCAGAAAGGAGGAAACCATGAAAATGAACAAAATCTTGTTACCAGTATTAAAAAATAACAGAATTAAGACATTAAATAATGAACATCACTCAGAAACAGGAGAACCCCAGACAGCAAGCAATCAAGTGCCAGTTAACAAATCAAGTGCCAGTTAACAACCCCCCCCCACACACACACACACAAACAGAGGATGTCCAGGCAACAAAGACGAGGCTATCTCTATGCAGATACCCTCACTGATAGACTCTGCAGCTTCATTACTATTCAAATGCTAATTCAAGCTTGCCAATTGCAACATCCACACTTGCTTTGAACAGACAAGGGTTCTTTCTCCCACCCTGGACATTTCACTGGTATATATACACTTCACTTATTTCAGTGCCAACAGAACCTCTGAAGATGCGAGGCACAGATGCAGATGAAATGTTAGGAGAGAATGCTACTGGAAAATGTCCATACAGCCCAAAAAATTCACAGCAACCCAGTGATTCCATCCATGAAAGCCTTCAACAACACATTGAGACAAACATGTTCAAAAATATACTGGAGAAATAAACATTCAGTGTGTCCTAAATAATCTTAAAGGCACCAGGTCCTGTCTCATCTTGAAATCTAAGCAGGATAATACTTGAATGGGAGAACTCCAGTGAATATCGAGTGCTGTAGGCTAGAGGAAGGAAAAGGTAATACCACATCTGAGTATTTGTTCCCTAGTTATAATTATAATCTTCTGAAATTCATTGAATGTCCATAAATCGAAATATGAATTGAAGGCACATGTGAGGATGAAATAGCCAAAGGTTTACCCTCCAGTGTGAGATTATTGCGTGGATAGGAGGACATACCTTCCAACATGAAACCAAGGAAGACTCAAACACGTGGTTGGGTAAAAATTGGCCATAATTTGTTTATTGATAACAGTAACAAAGGGTTGGCCTACATGCATGGGTTGCCTTATAAGGGCGACCCCAGCCAATAAACAGTGGGCCCCAGCCCACTGGCCAGAGGAGGGGGCAGGCTGCTGTTTGTCTACCTGTCCCTCAGTGGTGGGAATTTTCCCACCGAGCAGGGGGATTCTGGGAAGGAGAAGCCCCCTGCTGCCACCATCTTCATGGAGAGGCACCCCCACCCCACAACGGACGCTCCCGATAAGTTCGGAGCTGCTTTTCTTTCTGAGTGATTTACAGCTCATATAATTTGAGACTTTTTTGTTTTTTCTTGATGGCTGTGTTCTTCTTTGTCATCCCCTTTACACATGCACACTCCACTGTTCTGAACTTTCCATGCCTATATCAGGGATGTGTGTAAAATATTTTTACTTTGGGTGTTGTGATGCCTCATGGGCCTTGTAGTCCTGTTCCTAGTACTATCGTGGCAGATGAAGATGAAAACATGGGGTTTTCACCGGTTCAACAAGAGCCGGAGTCCTTTCACCTGCCGGATGTTGATGTTTGTCCTCAAGACTTCAGTAAACCAGACCTTGGGCATTCCTCGCCTCCATTTCTCAGGAAGGAATCTTACTCTAGAGACAGAGGAGTCAGAGAAGCAAATCGGAGGAGTTTACGGATCGCTGCCAAACAACAGGCTGATTAGGCCTGCTTCCCTTGGGAAATTCTAAGGAGTCTTGCATCTGGACAGAGTTGGGTTTCGCTTCTTGTTCTCTAGGGAAAGAGATTTGTTGGCGGGAAAACGAGACCCAATATAGGTGTTTGACGCGGGAGATTCTTTGCGGAGTCAACAGATCAGCTTCAGGAGTGAGATCGTGTGTGGACTTCGTAACCCCAGTTTCTTGCTTCCCGGATCAAGCATTCAAGCCTTTGCCTCGCCTTGCTTTTAACCACGGACCTCGTTCCAGGATTTCACCGGTTGCTTTGTATTTTAGTCACGGACCTTGTTAAAGAACCAAGTTATATCCAGCCTTGTTCTAGCCTTGTTGTCAAGCTACCTTGGACTCTAAAGACTCTGACATTTCCCCACACTATTGCTTGGCAAAAGTGTGTGTTTCAGTATTGGATTAAGAACTTTGAACTCTAATATCATTTATTGGACAATACATTTTTGGACTATATTTGACCTCATTTGAAAGGTCTGCTTCTGAACTATATTCTTCACTTGTTTTTATTGCTTTTATATATTTCCTTAATAAAGATATTAGATAGAGATTGGCCTCCGTGTAAGGTTATTGGTGCCCAGCAGCCAGGGGTCTGACAGGTGTTTAGGTGTCAAGATGTGGGATATTTTTTCTTTGTATTTATATTTTTTCTGGGGCTTCCCAAACCTTATGACTCTGGACAGTGGGACTCTGTGTACTATAAAAGTATGAATTTGAATGAACATTTCTATGTATTTTAGTAATCTGACCCACTGATTGTATGAGAGTTTGAGCATGTTGTAGAAAAATGAATAATATACACTTACTTGGGCATATTATGACAGTACTTGGGCATAGTTCAGCCAAGTATATCATATATATTTGTGTCTCCTTTCTTGTTTGTGGATACATGTATTTCCTAGCGAGTGAGCATGACAGAAACATGTTTAGCACACAAGGGAACCCAAGTCATTTTGAAAAAAGAATAGTTATCACCTGTTTGCTTCTGTTTCTGCTATTTATTTTCCTACAAAATATTTTCCATTTGGTTACAGAGGTAAAAGCATCTTCCCATGGAACAATTAGAATCAGAGAACCATATGGAGCTGTGTGCTTTTGCTTCAGCAGAGGTTGCTACATGGTTCCCTTGGATATAGAATTCCCATAAGAAGTATAATTTAAACTTTCAGCTGTTCTTTGCATATTCATTGTTATAATAAGGGTGCCTTCTTACCGCACTAATAATGCTTTGCTAACTAACTATTCACAATTTACTTGCACTTGAAAATAACCCACTCTAGGCTATCCAGCTGTTGTGATGAAATTTCATCTGTGCCTTTTTAGCGACCTTAATGAACAGATAATCATCTTGAATTCATTACTAGATCAAGAACGACAACAGAAAGGTTCATATATTTTGTTCAGAACTGTTTCCCCTTCCAGCATCAAATTATTTATCTTCTCATCAACACTTTGAGAAAGTTTTCTGAAAGATTTTGCGAAAGGCATTTAAACTTGTCCTGTTCTAATTATACACTGTAACTTCTCAATATCTGTTCGAAGATCGTGCTTATTTCTAATGTGCTTTTCTTTTTCTTCTGCTCTTCTGTCCTCCACTGCAGTTCTCTTTTAAATATCCATTTTCTTTATTAATTATCCTTTAAAAAAACATACTGCCAACTATATTTGGCAAGTATTAAATCTTGTTATGTAGGGAATGGAAAGATAGCAGAATCTTGCCCTTCTCTGCAGATTATGTGAAAACTGCTGCAACTTTTTCTAGTTTCTCATAAAAACAACAACAACAGCTGAACCAACTCTGGTGTTGCTGGGCTGCACACATCCCAGTTTTCAGAAATAGTCTCATAGAGGGTATGATGTGGCCCCCAGCAATTATTGTATTGCAGTTCCTAGCATTCTCATTTTTGGCTATGCTAGCTAGTTAGGGTTGCTATGACTTGCAGCAGCAACCTCTGGAGGATTTTGAGATTCCTGCCCAGATTTAAAGCATTAGTCATTAATTAAACTTGCTATTTTAGGCTTAAACTACAAACAGCACTCACTGCCTTTATATAGTTTCTCTTAGAGATGAAATGAGAGAAATGCATGCATGCTATCATTTCCTTCATTTTTTGCTCCGATAAAGAAGAAAGTAACAAATAAATGGCCAGTCATATACCATTTAACCTTATCTAATCAGCAGTGACCTTTTTAAAATCAAGGTTTGGTATGTTTGTGCATATGTATGTGTGGGATGGGGGATAACAGTAATTTTGTTTATCTTGTAAAAGAAAGAAAGCATGTTTTGTGCATGTGTCCAAGAGGAAAGGCAGAGAGTGAATTCATCCTGTCTTCCAGATTCTAGAAAAAGTGAGTAAGAAGAGGTGAGTTCATGTTCTAAGACTAAGTTAGACTAGAGTATAAGTTGTTGTGAGGTGAAGTGGCCTTTCTGAAAAGCAGTTATTGAACTCTCTTTTTTAAATAGTCTTTATTAAGATTTAATAATAATACAAAGTTAAAACAAAGATAGAAGAAGTTAAAGGTTTGAGATAGTCAGAAATTTAGATAGAAAAGAAAAGTGAAAGGATATATAATAAGAAAACATATAATCAATATACTCTATAGTTATTTGGTATTATAAGATGCTTAAGTAAATCTATAAAATGGATTATATAATCGTTTAAAATAACTATTGAGATTTGATGTTGAATTAAAAAAGAGAGTTAAGTGAAAGTAAGAATAGTGAAAAGAAAAGAGAAAAAGATGTGTTTTAATTTGGACTTCCTGGTATCATCCTGAGGTCTATTCCTTTACATCTTTTTTTCTTTTCACATGTTTCTCTCCCTCTTCTTCTCTCCTTATCTTTGAATCTTCTCTTCTTTCAAATCAAAATCATTTTGTTCTTTTGTATAAGATATTCAGTTACTTGTTTCCAATCTGTTTCTTTTGTTTTTATTCCCTTATTTTTTGACATGAGGAAAGTAAGTCTATCCATATTTCTAATCTCTAGTATTTTTGTTATTCATGTTTCTATTTCTGGTATTTCATCTTTTTTCCATATTCTAGCATAGCAGATTCTCGCTGCCATAGTAATTAGGAATAGTAATTTATCTGTGTGGTTTTTTCCCCAACCTCAATTCATGTATTCCCAATAGGAAGGTTTCTGGTTTATGCAGTATCTCTATTTCTAAAATTTTCTGGGTCTCATTCTGTATTTTCTTCCAAAATTCTTTCGCTCTGTTACAGGACCATCATAGGTGAAAATAAGATCCCACTTTTTCTTTATACTTCCAGTAGCTTGTATTTATGTTACTATAGCACTTCCTGAATTTCTTTGGAGTCATATATCACCTATATGCTGATTTTAACCAGTTCTCTTTCAGGTCGGTTGAGTAAGTGTATCTTAGCTTAGTTATTGAACTCTCTTCAGGGAAGTGTTCTTGGCCCCACATGCTTAAATTTTGGACAACTGCTTTTCTGCATTTGTTTACTTGGGCTTCTGAGATAGAAATCGTACTGTTTTAAAATTATGTGTTATTGTACCTTGTTACCTTACTTTTATGGCTGGCATCTTGTGTACAAATGAAATACTTTCTTTATTATGTTGTATACCACCCTGAATAGCCTTGGGAGGAAAATGGTGATGATGTGTGTATGTATCTAAAGTTTTTGGATCACCCCACTATCTTGGCCCTCTGAATTTACATGGAAAAAAACTGCAATAAACTTGATCACATAATTAAGCTGATGCATTTTCACTGCTATATAATTGTGCCTTTGGGCTTTTGTATGTTCTGTTATAGAGATGCAAATGATGTATTCTGCATATCACTTTTATAGCAATAAAGTAATTACTTTTCAGAAATGATTCATTATATTGGGCAAAATGCTAATTTTCATTGCCAGAGGATATACAGATAACTGTTGAAGATGTTGAGATTCAGAACGGAGGGATGGGTACCTTTAAATGTCATCTGAGTAATTTGAAACACTGAGCGGGTTGTTACATTTAAAAACTATGTCCTGAAAAGCTTGTCTGAATGCATTATCATAACTCACTGCAATCACTTTCCTGAGAAGTCTTGAAAGCTGTAATCCATAAAGTATTTACTGAAGAGTAGCTATAAGAACCAGTGTGGTGTAGTGATTTGAGTGTCAGACTAGGACATTGGGAAACCAGAATTTGAATCCCTACTTGGTCATGCAAACTTATTGGATGACCATGGACAAGTCACATTCTTTCAGCCTTAGAGGAAGGCAAAGGCAAACTTCCTATGAAAAAAACATTGCCCTATGGTAGCTCTGTCTTATGTCCCCATATACATTGCCATATAGTCCAGTTTCTGAATGCAGATTAATTGCAATGAACTGGATTATATGGCAGTGCAGACTCATATAATTCAGTGAAAGCAGTTACACATTCTGAAACTGTATTTTATAGCAGTGTAGATCCAGCCTATGTGTCATCATTAGTTGGAAGCAGCCTGAAGGAAGATAATAACTTTTAGCAAATTGTGTCTTCTAAAGAAAATTAGCAGACTTTGTTAACCTTATCAAATTTTGCATGTAATCATGACTTTCATATGAATCTCACTACTTGGATATTCTTAACAAGAAAATAAAATGAAATCCGCCATAGTGGAATACATGATAAACCTAGCAGGGCACAAAACATTACAGTATTTGAAAATACAGAAATTCTGGACCACTCAGGCAACTACTTTGTCAGACTACACAGAGAAGCTATTGAAATTCACAAGCACATGGACAATTTCAATAGAAAGGAAGATACCATGAAAATGAACAAAATCTATATTGAAAAACATTAAAATTCAAACAATGAACAAGGAACACCACCCAGACACTAGAAGTCTCCATACAGTAAGCAGTCAAGGGCTTACTCAGACAAAGGATGCCTCCAGGCAACAAACAATTCAAAGAGAACAAAGGCCAGGTTACTTCCAAGCCTGCTAATTGCACCATTCACACTAGTTCAACAGACAAGGTTCTTTCTCTCACCCTGCACACTCCACATATATATATACCATATGTATATATACTCCACATATTTGACTACCATCAGATCCTCTGAAGATGCCAGCCACAGATGCAGCTGAAACATCAGGAGGAAATGCTGCTAGAACATGACCATACAGCATGGAAAACACACAACATTCCAGTGGTTCCGACTGTGAAAACCTTCGAAAATACAAAGAAAATAAAAATTGAAGCAGTGCTGTCCAGTAATTCAGTGAAATAGACTTGGACTAGAGAAATATGTGTTCAAATTCAACATAAATGTGATGGTTAAGATCCTTCATCAAAGGTATAGCCATTTTGTTTTAGCTACACTTTGATTCCATATTCAATCACTACAATCCATCTTAAAAGTCAAAAAACCACCAAGAGCAATGGTTGCTTGTCCTATTGTCAAATGGGGCACTGTAAGATGATGTGACAACATCCTCTCAACAGTTAGTGATGTGTTGTGATGGTAGAAAGGGCAGCAACATTCATTGCCCAGCCTCATGGGTAAAAAGGGGGAGGAAAGTGTGGCAGCTCCGTTGGAGCTGCCCAAAACAAACTTTCCTTCCTGTGGTAGTGGAGGAAGCACCTTCTGGCATTTCCCCTCTGATGATGCTCAGCAGTCCCTATCTAGGCCCAGCCAAAAGCTGCACAACCAGGCTGTTTTAGCCCCATGTGAAGAGTTCCTTTGAGCTGAAGTCAGGGAGTTGAAGACTGGAAAACTCATAGACTGGGAGAAGAGGTTAGGAAAACATAGAAAACAAAGATTTTCCGGTCCAAGGGGGAAGATGGGTTGTACAACGGTAGTGTGAAAGTAATTAGAACTTTATATTATTTTGAAATTCAGAGCCAAGGCATGTGCTTAAATCACTAACAAAAGTAATGCAGTAATTTTAACCATATAATGGTTCATTTTGATTTTGTTCAATCAATGTGCATATATGGTGGCAAGCATAAGAAACCTACATTAGGGTATGGGGAGAAATAGAAGCAGACTTTTTTTGGCAGAAGGTGGCATCACTTAATGCTGAATTGAGGCACTTTTCTTTGCCTACTGATATTTCCATGTAATCAAAGCAATCTTCAATTAAGAAGCTACTTAGGTAGATTCCCAGGTGGTTCTGATCATACCAGTGTCCCAACAGTATGCGAGTTCACATGTATGAGTTCACATGTTGCTCTTTATATGCATGGATGTTTGTGGACAAGGGCAAGCATAATCTCTGATGTCAGGTTTGATACTAAACATACATTACCTCTCCTCCAATGGTGCATGTTCATGGACTGAGCTAAAGCCATAATCCTCAATGATGCTGTTATGTGTTGTTAACCGCACTGAGTCCCCACAGTGGAGAGAGGGTGGGATACAAACAAAATTTATTATTTTATTGTTATTATGCATGGTTGCAGTAACTTTTTTTCAAGACATGGGCTCATATGTTGTCCCCTTCATACTAGTAACAAAAGGTTTATGCATATTCCAGAATAATGTTAACAACAACAACAACAACAACAACAAAAACAAAAACAACAGTCAAGAAGGGTGAGCAGAATAAAGCGCAGTGGGTTATGATTTGGGGAAAATCTGTTCATTAGGCTTACCAGATGAAAATAGTAGTTTTAAAAGATGTTGCTTGTCAAACAGATTCCTGAGTCTGAAATGTTTTTCATTTCATACCACTTATTTTATATGATATAAATCTCGTAGAGTGCAATCCGATCACATCTACTCAGAATTAAGTGCCTTTACATTTAATTGCTCTTGCATCCAGGTAAATGTGCAGAACATTGCAGTCCTAATTGTTTACCCAAGCAAAAATGGTTTAGTTTCTTCTTGACCCAAAGGTGTCTCATCACTGTGAGTTTTGAATGAGGCTGATGTGATGCTTGCTGAGTTATTGTGGCATTAATCACATTTACTATGTGCCAAACTACAATCCTCTTGTTCTTGGGCACCACCCTTGGGAGTGCAAGGTCACCGTTATCAAACAGCAGTGTCTGCAGCTGCTCATGCTGAGTTGAATTTGAAACTTACTTCCTTGACAGAGGTCAGGAGAAAGCAATTGAAGTTAATTTTATGAGACATCTGTTATATTTGTGGTTATAGTAATTTGTCAAAATTGCCCTCCAAGTTGAGAAAAATGGCAAAGATGGCAGAAACTCCCATTGTTGCTGTGGTTTCACGCATATTTCATTTTTATGAATTGTTTAAAGACATTATTCCTAGAATAATATATTTACAAGTAGTAATGTATAAATATACAGATATAAGGTGTCTTGGTAATTAGCAAACTGTGTTTGCTAGTATAATTCTAACACTAATCTTATCTTTTACCAGGTTAGATTACTTGTCCCTGTAGCCTAATATTACCAACTGTTATCCTCCCAGATCTCAGGTTCAGATCTTCCCCATCATCTCCTTCCAACCAAAGAAGCCAGGGGACTGTTACATGAACAATATGTGTTTTCCCTAAAATAAACTACACTTTTAATTCTGCACATTGTATTATAAAATATTACAAATCATATACAGGCCAGGCATTGAGGCCAGCCAAGTGCATGAGAACTGAAGGAGCAAAACAAGGGTGACTATTGATCTCCCAGTGGGTTGCAAAATCTAAATAGAGGACTGTGTTCAACTCAGGACCCTCCTACACTGATTATCTGCTTTGAACTGGATTATCTGGCAGTGTAGGCAAACAATACCAACAAAGCCCATTCCAATCTCTCATTTCCAGGTTACTCTCTTCATGGGATGAACCAGAAAAGGAGGTATATTCCAATCCAGGGCAAAAATAACGCTGTTTTTATTCAAAGATGTACCTCCCCCCAATGACTTAATTTCTGGACTTAACACATTCCAAAAGGAGCGACCAGAGCTCTTGTTACATCTATTCAGGTTACATGAAGACTTCCTGATACAGCTAGGATTGTATGTTGAATTTCTGTGTTAAATCCTCTCTCTTCTATTCCTTGTTCCTTGCTTGTTATTTCTTATATTTAGATTGTAAGTGTGAGTGAAGTTAGGTCATGTTGCCTATTTTTGTTATCCATTTTGTCAGCATTTAGGATGAAGTATGTCGAGGCCCTGTGAAGTAGTGGTTTAAATGTGTTAGACTATGATTCTCAAACACAGGATAACAACCTCTGAGTCTCATTGTGGGGAGAAAAAGCAGGGTATAATAATAATAATAATAATAATAATAATAATAATAATTATTATTATTATTATTATTATTATTCTCAGTTGGTCATGGGAAACTATTGGGTAACCCATGGCAAATCTCAACCTCAAAGGAAAGGAAAGGAAAGGAATGGAAAGCCCCATCTGACCAAGAGAGGCCAGGAAAACCCTGTAATGTTCCTTTGCATCACCATAAATTGGAAACAATCTGAAAGTAAAGAACAACAATAGTAATTTTAGTTAACTTTTTTTAAAATAGTTTTATTTCCTGTAAGTTCTGCAGCTGAACATGAGTTGGAACATCTGAGGACTAAGGGGAAGTTTGCAATATCTTTGCTACTAGGTGTCTTCAACATCTGCCACAAGAGCCAGAAACAGTGAGAGATATCACTATCAGCACAATGGGGAAGCCAAGACCTATGAACAACATCTGGCTGTTTCCACATCCATTTCCAGATAAAAAGAGTAGCAATTGGAAAACCTGGGGACTAAGAAGATAAGCATATATCTTTTAGCCCACTGATCCTGTTATGTTTATTGCTTAGAACAAAGACTTCTATTTTTCATTCCCATATAAAAGAGGAACATGGAGACTCTGTTACTATACACAGCTGATGAGCTTCATTTGATTTAGTCAGTCACAACTTATAGACATTGATCAAGTTAATTCCACTACATTTGATGTTTCAATTAGGATTGGAATGGGCTGTTATGCCTATTGTCATATTTGTCATATTTTGTCCCCTTTCCACCTTCAAAATTTGTTGTGTGCAAATTCTGGGCAGATATTTTAAGAGAAAAAATGTACATATTTTTGTGCATATTTTGAACAGATATAGATTACAACACAATTGACATACATTACATATGCTCTACAATTTTTTATGCCTCTCTCTGCGTTTTTCAAATGTCATAGAATGCTTCCCCCCTCAGAAAGGTAACTGAATTAATGCAAGTGGGGTGGAACTTATTTATGCAAGCACTACTGGTTGAACCTTCATAGGTATTCCACTTCGAATTGTTAAACTGTATTAAATTATCTTAGCTTGCTTGTACTATATCATATGGGAGTACCGGAGATGTCTGGCTACTATGACCACACAATGGTTACTGTTTTTAAGCATCTCAAATATTGTAGGTAAAGTATCATGAATTAATGGCTTCTGAAGCAAACAATAAATAAATGTGATAATGTCACATAATAATAATATTATAACAATACTTTATTTGTAACTCGCCCTATCTCCCCAGGGGGACTCAGGCGGTTATAGTGTTTTTCTTCTACAGTTTCCGAAACATGTTGACAATGCTATGTTAACAGTACAGAATACACAATACCAGAAAATTAAAGAGTCTGAAAAAGTGTGATACCCAATCATTTGGTCTGCATGGTAAATCCTGACCACAGTTCAGAAATTCATTAACTTGGATGTATGCTGTTTTAGTGCCTATATAGGCAACTGATGAACTGGTGCTCTGATTTAACTGGGCATTGGGATCACTGTATTTGTGCCAAGTTATAGATGTGGCTGCATGTCACAGAAAATACCCACCTACATCTTGGACTGCCTTGTCACAGTTCATTTGTGGTTTCGCTTTTATCTGAACAGTTAGCATCATTGCTTTTCCATTAGGAGTAGTAATACAATCTTAAGGGTAAGTAATTTTAGCATCTACCAGATGGTGGCCTGGACAGAAAAGATGATAATGCAGAAAACATAACAAGCACTAGAATAAGCATGGGAAGCAGGTACTTGACAGCTGCAAGTGATGTGCTTGTCGGAAAGGTAAGAATATCCCATATTTTAGCATTGGGGGACATATATGTTTTGGCTGAAAGTGTAGGATTGTTCAGCAGAGCTCACTGGAATTTTGTTTTTCTTGCATTCAAGAAAAAAATGCTTGCACATACTTACTCAAGGAAATTAACAAATAATGTTTGATAAATCAAACCAGATTATCAAAGATGTGCATGCATCCAAACTGTTATGCTACTATTTATTATTTATTTATTTATTTATTACCTGCATTTATACCCCGCCCTTCTCCCCGAGGGGACTCAGAGCGGCTTACATTCTGCCACGAGGGCCAGCAACAAATATACTATAAAACAAGACAATTGAAACATGATAAAAAGTATACAAAAATTAAAACGCTGCAAGGCAGCGATATTGCACCATTCTCAGTCATTCAATACTGCTACAATTGCAGATTTGCGACCCGATTACATCAGCCAATGAGCTTATTCGCTGAATGCCTGGGCGCAGAGCCAAGTTTTTAGTTTTCTTCTAAATCCCAGGAGGGATGGGGTTTGCCGGATATCGCTGGGGAGGGAGTTCCACAGCCGAGGAGCCACCACCGAGAAGGCCCTGTCCCTCGTCCCCACCAACCGCACCTGCGAGGCAGGTGGGATAGAGAGCAGGGCCTCCCCGGATGATCTTAAGGTTCTAGCGGGCTCATAGGAGGAGATACGTTCGGATAGATAGGCAGGACCAGAACCGTTTAGGGCTTTGTAGGTCAAAACCAGCACTTTGAATTGGGCTCGGTAGCATATTGGCAGCCAGTGGAGCTGGCCTAGCAGGGGGGTTGTACGCTCCCTGTAAGCCGCTCCCGTTATTAACCTGGCTGCCGCCCGCTGCACCAGCTGGAGTTTCTGGGCCGTCTTCAAAGGCAGCCTCACATAGAGTGCGTTGCAGTAATCCAGCCGGGATGTGACCAGAGCGTGGACCACCGTGGCCAAGTCAGACCTCCCAAGGAACGGGTGCAGCTGGCGCACGAGGCAGAGTTGTGCAAAGGCTCTCCCAGCCACCGCTGAAACCTGAGCCTCCAGGCTCAGCGATGAGTCCAGGATCACCCCCAGACTGCGAACCTGCGTCTTTAGGGGGAGTGCGACCCCGTCCAACACAGGCTGTAACCCTATTCCCTGTTCAGCCTTGTGACTAACCAGGAGGACCTCCGTCTTGTCTGGATTCAATTTCAATTTATTGGCCCCCATCCAGTCTGACACGGCGGCCAGACACTGGTTCAGGACCTGGACAGCCTCCTTAGTGACAGGTGGGAAGGAGTGACAGAGCTGGACATCATCTGCGTACAGATGACATCTTACCCCGAAACTCCGGATGATCTCTCCCAGCGGCTTCATGTAGATGTTAAACAACATGGGGGACAATATCGACCCCTGTGGGACCCCACAGGACAATGGCTGTGGAGCCGAGCAGGTGTCCCCCAGTGACACCATCTGGGATCGTCCCTCCAGGAAGGACCGGAGCCACTGCAGAACAGTGCCTCCAATGCCCAACCCGGCGAGTCGTCCCAGAAGGATACCGTGGTCAATGGTATCGAAGGCCGCTGAGAGGTCCAGCAGAACCAGCAAGGACACACTCCCCTTGTCCAGTTCCCGGCAAAGATCATCGACTAAGGCGACCAAGGCTGTCTCGGTACCATGCCCCGGCCTGAAGCCAGACTGTGCCGGATCTAGAATATCAGTACATACCAAGTACATAGCTCAATTTTGTGAGGAAACACAAAAGAGTGTCACAGAAAGCAACATTACTGATCTTGAGGTTATGAAAAAGCATGGCAGAAAACTTCCCTACTGCCTCCCTGTTTCCTAATCTCATCATTCCATAGAGACCATGCCAACATGTTCTTATCAGTCATTTCCTGCTGAATCTGCATTCACAATCACTAAAAGGATTAGAAACCTTATACCACTTTGCTCATATCTACTCATTTGTGATTATACATAGAAAAATGGTAAATAAAGCACTAAGGAATATTGGAAGCAATGGTTCCAATTTAAGTAGTATAGAATGGCAGAGCTCCAGGGGACTACTCAGCAGAAGGAGATGGAAGTTCCCCAAATGCAGTAAGGCTTATCACATGCTGAAGCATATTAAGTATTATATATTCTTTTCTAAAGAGCACTCCTCCCTCAGATCACTACATCTAGATTCTAGAATTATCTCAATGGAAATAATTGTCTCCTGTATATAACCTAATCCCATACTTGGTTAAACATACCAATATACCACTATCTGCAATCTCTGGCTTGAATCAGTCTATGTCGGAATGTCTCTCGGTGGACAGAAAAGTCCATTAAAGGGATAACTATAACAGAAAGTTTGCAGTTGTTACCAGAGATAATACTTTTCACTCCTGTTTCTACTTGACAAACAAAGAGACAGCTAGTGGTGGTGACTTCATTTCATGTGATAGCCTGATTTTTAAAGGCATTATCCCACGTGTTGATTTTATTTTGCAGACAACTCAGATTCTGATTTGGAAGCCACTAGCTGCCACTGGTCAAATGAGAGGTATGCCAACGGGAAATTATATCTTCAGGTAAGACAAAGCAAGGACTAATTGTAAGAAAAAAGTGCAAAGCAATGCAGAAAATAACAACAACAACAACAACAACAACAACAACAACAACGACTTTTTAATCCTGCCACTATCTCCCCGAAGGGACTCAGGGAGGCTTACATGGGGACAAGCCCAGTCAGACATAGTTAAAAATATAGCACAGTAAATTTTATAAAAACAATAACATAGAACAACATGAAACAACCATTCACAAACAACCAATAACCTGACATAGTAATCAATACTAAACTCAGGTGAGCAGGGGCTGGTGCAATACAATTGCAAGGACAGGGCTAATGGATAAAGTGCAGGAGCCAGATGATAGGTTAGGGGTAGTAAAGGTAACATAACGTTAAGTCCAGTCGTGTCCGACTCTGGGGGTTGGTGCTCATCTCCATTTCTAAGCCAAAGAGTTGGCGTTGTCATGTGGCCGGCATGACTGCATGGAGCGCTGTTACCTTTTCGCCGGAGCGGTACCTATTGATCTCCTCACATTTGCATGTTTTCAAACTGCTCGGTTGACAGAAGCTGGAGCTAACAGCAGGCGCTCACTCCGCTCCTCAGATTCGAACCTGTGACCTTTCGGTCTGCAAGTTCAGCACCTCAGTGCTTTAACACACTGTGCCACCAAGGGCTCCAAGTTAGGGGTAGAAGGACAATATCAATTAAAACATTATAACTAGAGGGCAGAAAACAGTAGAAAAATGCAAGAGCACTTTCTTGCCTTCAATACTTTCACTCAAGTCTCTGCCCAGTATTTTCTTAGAATTCAAAGAAAAAGTTCACATTTATCATGAGATTTTAAAAGAAAAGGGGGTGAGAATTCATTAGCACAAAAATATTAAGCAGGCTGTCAAGGACAGAACGCCACAAGGTTCAAGATAACAGAGTTTATTGGATTACAGAACTCAAAAATGCCCGTAAAATACAAGGGCCAGGCAGTATTAGCCTTTAGGAGCAAAAAGGGACAAGGAAAAACGTTCAAAAGATAAACCGGATTAAACCGGAGTTTAATCCGGGTAAAAACAAACTGCTTGCTTCAGCCTGGGGATAAACAAAACAAAAGCCGAGGAACAAAAGATACAAAAGAATGCAACTAATTGGCAGCAGATTCCTCTCTGCTGCCAACACTGTGCTTAGAGTAACTTGCGTCGCTCCCACACACACAGCAGACAGGATTTCCAACACGAACAGATCAGCCAAGGATTGTAGCAGTAGAGTAGACCCAGTTCCTTTCCGTAGATCAAAGCCAGAAGCAGACGTTTGTAGTTTCCAAGTCCAAGAAGGGGGAAGACAAGCCGTGGTCAGTTCAGTCCGAGTTTTCAAAGCAGGAGATGGCGTCCGTCAAGAAGACGACGGAAGGTCAAGCTAATAAGAGTAAGCACAGGTTTGCACAAACAAATGCCCACACAATTCCTCCCGCCGTCTGACCCTGAATTCCAAAACAACTTACGTATCAGCACACGAAAACACACCAGTCTTCAGGAAAGCGTCCCACACAGATCCCAAGCGTTCGTCCAGATTACCTTACCCAACGCAATTTGCAATTGCTCCCAAGCCCCATTTTATGCCAGTTACAAATCCTCATCACTGTCAGCTGTCCTCCTTAACCCGGGCGTTTCCTCATCACTTTCCTCATCAGAGCTGGAACACCTCTGACTACGCCCCACAGCATCTCCAGCTGTGGATCCCGTCCCATCCCTCCAGCTATACCATGGGTCTAATCCTGAAGGTCCCCATTCATCTTCTATCCCATCATGGCCAGTGGCACCCAATTCCTCCCTCACCCGAGTCCAATCCATCTCATCCTCCTCCGAGCTAACCAGCCCCTCCTCCATTCTCTCCGTAAACCCCTCAAAAGACTCTTCGTCAGATGGTGCTGCAAAAATGTCTCGCAGTCTTTTTCTTTCTCGCTCCTCGAGAGTATCTGACTCTCGAGGAGTCTTACGCCCACGTCTGTCAGTAACAGAGCCATGAGGCTCAATCATAACACTATCCCCTCTCACAAAGGCCTCCTCCCCCGATGGCGGAGAAGTGGCAGTGATACCCTCCGCTATAGCACCACGACGACTGGAGGTATCGAGTTTCAACAGCGAACGATGAAAGACTGGATGGACCTTTAAACTAGACGGTAAACGCAAACGAAACGCAACGGAAGAAATCTTTTTAACGATAGGAAAGGGACCCAAATACCGAGGCGCAAACTTTCCCCCAGCCTGTTTAATATGTTTGGAAGATAACCACACCAAATCCCCTTCTTCCAACTCCTCCCCTGCCTGCCTGTGGCGGTCAGCCTGAGTCTTTTGCGTTGCCTTAGCTTCCAACAGTAAGCGACGGGCAACATCATGCAATGCAGCCATTTCCGAAGAGCGGTACACAGGGTCCGAAGAGACCACATTGGTCGACGGCGCCACACCTCCCCGTGGGTGAAAACCATAAGTTAGCTCAAATGGCGTATGCTGACTAGACGTGTGCACCGCATTGTTGTAAGCGAACTCCGCCACCGGTAACCACTTCACCCAAGCCGTGGGTTGATCTAAACAAAAACAACGCAAATACTGCTCTAAGAGCCCATTAACCCGTTCCGACTGTCCATCCGTTTGCGGATGAAAGGCTGAAGAAACGTTTAACTTAGTCCCTAAGCACTCATGGAAGTGTTTCCAAAAGCGTGACACAAATTGCGGAGCCCTATCTGAAATAATCACCTCGGGTGCTCCGTGCAAACGATAGATGTGCTTGGTAAATAGTAAGGCCAACGTAGGGGCCGCCGGAATGGTTGAACAAGGAATAAAATGAGCCAGTTTGCTAAATAAATCCACCACCACCCAAATACAAGTATAACCCCCAGACTTAGGCAAATCCGAAATAAAATCCATGGAAATGATTTGCCATGGCCTCTCAGGAACAGGTAGAGACGAAAACAACCCTCTAGGGCGCCCAGCAGGCGTCTTACTCTGCTGGCAAACAGCGCAGCTGTCACAAAAGCGCAGAATGTCTTGCCGCATCTTTGGCCACCAGTAGTTCCTGGTGATAAGCTGTACGGTCTTGAACCTGCCAAAGTGCCAAGCCATGGGTTCGTCATGGTGGGCTCTAATCACCTCCAACCTGAGGGCCCCCACTGGTACGTAGACCTGCCCCCTGCGTACCAATACTCCGTCTTGATCTTGTAGATGCGGCAGTATTGTACGGTTACCTGCTGATAGCAGCATCAGTTGCTCCTGAGTCCACACATCATCCCTCTGAGCCTCAAGGATCTGGTCATGTAACCCGAGCTCATTATCTACAACACATAGAGAGGCAGTAGGCAAGATGGTCTGACATACTACCTGCTCATTGGTCTTAAACTCCGGCTTGCGGGATAAAGCATCGGCCCGCAAGTTTGCCTTCCCCTCCACGAACTGCACCTTGAAGTTAAACCTGGAGAAAAACAAAGCCCATCGGATTTGACGCTGGTTTAACTTCTTTGCTGTTTGCAAGTGTTCTAAATTCTTGTGATCAGATCTGACCACGATCTGGTGCCGCGCCCCTTCAAGCCAGTGCCGCCACACCTCAAACGCCACCTTAATCGCCAACAACTCCTTCTCCCATATGGTATAGTTCTGCTCGAAGGGTGTTAGTTGCCGCGAGTAAAATCCACAGGGACGCAAGGTCCCTGAGGAATCCTTCTGAGACAATACAGCCCCCAACGCGTAGCTAGAAGCGTCCGCTTCTACCATGAACGGTTTGTCAACATCAGGATGTGTTAGTATGTTGTCCGATTGAAAACTAGACTTAAGTTGTAGAAACGCATCGTGAGCTTCCCGCCCCCACACAAATGGCTGTTTCTTACGCAGGAGCTGCGTCAGAGGTACCGTGAGCTTTGCAAAATTCGGAATAAACTCCCGGTAGTAATTGGCGAAACCTAAGAACCTTTGTACATCCTTCTTAGTCTTAAGCTCCTGCCATGAGTTGACGGCGTCAACCTTATGTGGGTCCATTTTAAGTTCCCTACCTGACACTACATGACCTAGGAACTCCACTTCAGGCACATGAAAGACGCACTTGGAAGCCTTGGCGAAAAGCCCATTAGCCCGCAGACGGTGCAGAACCTGCTTGACATGTTGACGATGTTCTTTCTCGTCCTTAGAAAAAATCAAGATATCATCCAAATAAATCACTAAAAATTGGTCAATTAGGTCCCTGAACACATCGTTCATGAACCTCTGGAAGACCGCAGGAGCATTGCAAAGTCCGAAAGGCATGACTCGGAACTCGTGGCATCCGAAACACGTGTTAAATGCCGTCTTCCATTCATCCCCTTCCCGTATACGGATTAAGTTATATGCCCCCCGCAGGTCAAGCTTGGTAAAGACCTTGGCCCCTTGCACCCTTGATAACAGTTCTGAGATTAAAGGTAGCGGGTACCTATCCCGAATGGTGTATTTGTTTAGGATCCGATAGTCGCAGACCAGCCTAAGTTCCCCAGTCTTTTTGGCTACAAAGAATACTGGTGCCGCAGTTGGAGAGCTAGATGGGCGAATAAACCCCTTGGCTAAATTTTCATCTAGAAACTCCCGCAAAGCTTGCCTTTCCGGTACAGTCAAGGCATACAGCCTTCCTGCTGGCAATTTCGCACCTTCTGCTAGCTTAATGGCGCAATCATATGGCCTGTGCGGTGGTAATTTGTCCGCTTCTCTTTTACAAAATACATCAGAGAACTCCCCATACTCAGCAGGCACTCCCTCCATATCAGATTGAGTAACATTCAGAGTGCAACAATCCTGCCTCTTTAAGGTCAATTTACGTGTCGCCCAATCTACTTGTGGGTTTACTACAGCTAGCCAATCCATCCCCAGGATCACATCATATCTAGGCAAGCTCGTAATATCCCACACAAACGTTCCCGTTACTCCCTGCACCTCCCACATTACTGCTGAGGTTTCCTGGTTAACCACCCCAGTCTCCAGCAGTCTCCCATCTGCTCCTTCCACCCACACGTCGCATGCCTTGCGCACTCTAGGAATGCCATGCTTCTTGGCAAACTCAATATCTACATAAGAGACCGTAGCCCCTGAGTCCAGCAGTGCCAAAGTAGAAACAAGTTCCCTTCCCCCAACAGATAATGTAATGGGTACGAAAACATGCTTCCTCCCCTCAGTCGACTGCTTGAGGAGCCCTAGTGCTTTGGACTCACGTCGCACTAGGGCTGGCCTTTTCCCGAAAGCTGAGAAGGTTTCACATTACAGTTTTTGGCAAAATGCCCAGCATTCCCACAGTACAAACACAACCCCAGCTGCCTCCTACGGCTCTTTTCCTCTGTAGACAGCTTTTTAAAGACCCCAAGCTCCATAGGCTCTTCCCCCATCACCACAGGTGCCCTGGTAACATGCATGGGTGGCGCACACATTGCTTTCGAGTGTTTACGAGCCTCGAACCTTGCGTCCAAACGCAGCACCTTAGCTACTAAGGCGTCCCAATTTTCAGCCGGCTCCAAGCGTGCTAATTCATCCTGGAGCATATCACTTAACCCAGCAGTAAATAAAAGCATGAATGCATTTTCCCCCCAATCCAGCTGGTGGCGATACAAGTTAAACTTATTTAAATAATCCAAAACAGTCCCCTTTCCCTGTTTCAACCGATACAGAGCCCACCCAGCATTCTCCGTGCGGAGAGGATCCCCAAAAGTGTCAGTTAATAACTTTTTGAAATTATTCAAATTGTCCTTGACTGGGTCATTTCCCAAAATTAAATTAGTGGCCCATTGTCCTGCGGGACCGGTCAACAAACTCAAAATAAATGCCACCTTGCTAGTGTCTGTAGGAAAAGCATGAGCACTGAGCTGGGAAAAATAAAGCTCCACTTGTGCCAAAAAGGTTGGCAACTTGCACCTGGTTCCGTCAAAGCGTTCAGGAGTCAAAACATGTCCTTTCACAGCATGAGCTGCTTGACTGACGGTAAAAGCCGTTTGTAATTGGTCAAATTTGGCCCTTAACTCATCCATCGTCTTCCTGACGGGTTTATTACTGCAATAAACTTTTTATGGGCGTTGGGCAATCTGTCAAGGACAGAACGCCACAAGGTTCAAGATAACAGAGTTTATTGGATTACAGAACTCAAAAATGCCCGTAAAATACAAGGGCCAGGCAGTATTAGCCTTTAGGAGCAAAAAGGGACAAGGAAAAACGTTCAAAAGATAAACCGGATTAAACCGGAGTTTAATCCGGGTAAAAACAAACTGCTTGCTTCAGCCTGGGGATAAACAAAACAAAAGCCGAGGAACAAAAGATACAAAAGAATGCAACTAATTGGCAGCAGATTCCTCTCTGCTGCCAACACTGTGCTTAGAGTAACTTGCGTCGCTCCCACACACACAGCAGACAGGATTTCCAACACGAACAGATCAGCCAAGGATTGTAGCAGTAGAGTAGACCCAGTTCCTTTCCGTAGATCAAAGCCAGAAGCAGACGTTTGTAGTTTCCAAGTCCAAGAAGGGGGAAGACAAGCCGTGGTCAGTTCAGTCCGAGTTTTCAAAGCAGGAGATGGCGTCCGTCAAGAAGACGACGGAAGGTCAAGCTAATAAGAGTAAGCACAGGTTTGCACAAACAAATGCCCACACAATTCCTCCCGCCGTCTGACCCTGAATTCCAAAACAACTTACGTATCAGCACACGAAAACACACCAGTCTTCAGGAAAGCGTCCCACACAGATCCCAAGCGTTCGTCCAGATTACCTTGCCCAACGCAATTTGCAATTGCTCCCAAGCCCCATTTTATGCCAGTTACAAATCCTCATCACTGTCAGCTGTCCTCCTTAACCCGGGCGTTTCCTCATCACTTTCCTCATCAGAGCTGGAACACCTCTGACTACGCCCCACAGCATCTCCAGCTGTGGATCCCGTCCCATCCCTCCAGCTATACCATGGGTCTAATCCTGAAGGTCCCCATTCATCTTCTATCCCATCATGGCCAGTGGCACCCAATTCCTCCCTCACCCGAGTCCAATCCATCTCATCCTCCTCCGAGCTAACCAGCCCCTCCTCCATTCTCTCCGTAAACCCCTCAAAAGACTCTTCATCAGATGGTGCTGCAAAAATGTCTCGCAGTCTTTTTCTTTCTCGCTCCTCGAGAGTATCTGACTCTCGAGGAGTCTTACGCCCACGTCTGTCAGTAACAGAGCCATGAGGCTCAATCATAACACAGGCAGTGGGCCAGAAGAAGGGCTTCTCCACTGCTCTACTCTTCACTGTGCTTAAGACTGCTCTGCTATGATCATATATGAAGATATGGCCTTTCACATAACCTGGAACCAAGCTATATTGGGCTTCATGGATCAAAAACCAGTATTTTAGTTGGAGGCCAGAAATGTTACAATAGTTGCATTAGCTGCTTAACCCAGGCAACAATGTGCTCCCTATAGCCAGCCCCAGTTAACAACCTGGATGCAGCTCTTTTGGTCAAGTGAAACCTCTGAGAATCTTTCAAAGAAACACATAAAACATTTTACAGTAATCCAAAACAGACGTAAGCATGGGCAGTAATACAACAGACAGATTGAACTTCTACAAGAATCGACATAGGTGGTGCACTGACTTTAACTGTACAAAAGCACTCCTTGTTACTGCTGAAACATGGACTACAAGTTCAGAACTGAATCCAGGAACACCACCAAACTGCAAACCCTTTTCAAAGGGAGTGTAAACTCATTTTGCACAGTCTGAAATTCCTATTCCAAATATCAATTTTTCAACTGACCAGAAGCTCATCTGTCTTGTTTGGATCAAGCTATAGTTGGTTTACATTAATCCCATTCATAACAGCGGGCTTATCAGAGGAACAGCTTCCTTGGAATTAACCAAAAAAGTAGTGGAGCTAGGCAGCAACACTGTCAAAGTGAAAACATGAACGGTGGCACCATTGCTGTTTGGGTTCAAGGGCAATTCTGTCCCTGGACATTAAAAAAAGAGAGGGATTATATACTTGGATTTCTGATAGAGTTAACTTCCTACAGTTAAAAACAAATTTACAAGACAGCACCAACTTTTTATGATCTTGCAAAAGTCATGTGTACACATGTGAAATATGTCAGATTTGTTACTTTGGATGGATGATTGGATGGTTGGATTGGTTTGGTCTTCTAAGAAAGTAAATCAAAGTAATAACTGAGGGAGGGAGAAAAAAGGAACCAGCATTTGAAGTCTACCAAATTGGAGTGAAACCTGTAAAGAAAAAGTACTCCAGTACAGCTCTCCTGGAAATTTGGCTCCCCGCCTAAAAGCTGAAGCTATACAACTTCCTAGAATGCTATTGCTGAAACATAGAAATATTATTTCAGATTATGTATTGTTGAACTTTTTCACTTCTATAGTCCTGGGCAAAGTATATATCTTCTGCCTGTTCATTTTCCTCTTCATTTCCCTCTTCCCTTTCCCTTTCCCATTCACTAGACCAGGGGTCCTCAAACTTTTAAAGCAGAGGGCCGGTCCACGATCCTTCAGACTGTTGAGGGGCCGAATTATCATTTGAAAAAAAAAAACGAACAAATTCCTATGCACACTGCACATATCTTATTTGTAGTGCAAAACAATAACAATAACAATGAAAGACCAATACAATATTTAAAAATGAAAATAAATTTAACCAACATAAACCTGTCAGGATTTCAATAGGAAGTGTGGGCCTGCTTCTGGCCAATGAGATAGTCAGGTTAATTAGGATTATTGTTGTTGTGTGTCTTCAAGTCATTTCAGACTTTGGGCAAGCCGAAGTCCAAAATTATTTATTTATTCATTTACTACATTTATTTACTACATTTATATCCCACCCTTCTCACCCTGAAGGGAACTCAGAGCAGCTCTATGTACATACAATATATTATATTATTAGCATAGCACAATATTAGCATTATATATTACTATATTGAACTATACCACTATATGTAACATTATATGTAATATATAACATATAATTAATATTATTATATGGTATTATTATTAGTATTATATTGTATAAAATGATAATATTATTATCAATATCATATGTATATACAATATATTATATTATTAAAACTGATATAAAATATTATATTATAAATGAGGGTGGGGGCCAGGTAAATGACCTTGGAGGGCCGCATCTGGCCCCCGGGCCTTAGTTTGGGGACCCCTGCACTAGACAACTGCTTCTTACAGCCTTCCCTACCAGAGTGGACATATACTTATGAAGGACAGTTTGAAGAGCAATCACAAGGTGCTTTACTTTATAAAAATGTCCTCTATTAAACATCCTGTCAGATCCAATTGTGTTTTTAAGACAAAGAAACAAATGAAGGTTGTCTCTCCAAAATTAGTCCTTTCACAATTAGCATCTGAGCTGCAAACTGAGCAGGAACATAGGTCTCTTGCTCAGTCCGATAGCCTTCCTCACTATAGTGAGATGCATTGTGTTGTGTTAAATTATAGCAATTATTTTTAAATTTGCATTTTCATAAATAGACTATAGAATATATATGCAATTGGTAATGTTTATTTAAAAGGTATAATATTTTGAAATTTTGCATATGGTAATTTTATGTAAATATATGCTATCCATTGTTCCTTTTTTGGTAAATGCATACCTCTGTATTCTACTTCATCTTTAAAGGCACAGCCCCCACCATTTTACACTCACTACTTCTTTACTTTCTCCATAGGCTTTTTTGGATGTGGTGATGTCCTACCACTCAATAGAATATGGACATTTATAGCTATGGGAATCACAGATCTATTTTTCTACCATACTTGTCTTTGATATTCAAGGCAATCTAAATAGTCACTGCTATGAAAATTAGTAGTAGCATTTCTCCCCATCATTTTGTTTTAGTTGATCAATATTCGTAAATATTTGCAATATGCAACTAGAGTTTTGTTCTACTGTGTTTCCCCAAAAATTTTATATTAATTTTTGCTCCCAAAGATGCTCTAGGTCTTATTTTCAGGGGATGTCTTATTTTTCCATGGAGAAGAATTCACATTTATTGGTGAACAAAAAAAATTGAACATTTATTACAGTAGTTGTCATCACAAACCAGCATAACCAGACAAACTGAATCCTATCAAGAATTTCTTGTTACTACCATTATTTCCTTGTACAACACTCTATGATACGTACATTTACCGATCTTTTGTGCTCTGGTATTCTGTTTGGCGGACATGCTTCCAAACAAAAACTTGGCTAGGTCTTACTTTAGGGGGAGGCCTTATATTTAGCAATTCAGCAAAAGCTCTACTAGGTCTTATTTTCTAGGGATGTCTTATTTTAGGGGAAACAGGGTAGTTGATCAATATTTGCAAGGTCTTGCAATATGCAATTTAATTGAACCTTTATGGTTTTTTTTTTTTAAAAAAAATCTCTTTTCTTATAGAGGAATTGATTGACAAATATGTCATTTTCTCCAGTAGTATCTATGAGTAGCATCTATTGGTCAGACCTTAGACATCACCTATAAAACCCACAAAGACTTTCTGGAATCCTGAATGTCAGATATTTCTTTTCTGAGCTGAAAATAACAAGGCTGTGAGTGCTGAATGTTTGGGCCCTGAAACCTGTTGCAATAACTTCATGTTTGTCACTGATGCTATGAATTCCCAAGTTGCACCTGACATACAGACCTAAAGTTTAGCTGCTTCCATCACCAACTCTGAAACCAGTTCCATGAAGTTGGCCAAGTAGCCTGATAGGCAGTTAGATGACTAGTACACTAACTACCTCTTCACACAGGCTTAATTTTGGTGGAAGCGATATGTTTTTCCACTTTCACCATGGAGCCCGCCTGCTCCCATCATACACATTAAAAGTACTTCCGGGTTGTCTCAATGGTGAAAGTGGGGGGGGGGGGGGACTCCAGCCACTGCCGAAAAAGTGCCAGCGGTGCATGACATGAGACTCCTCAGCTCTCCATACGAAAAGATGGGTCAAGCCAACTTAAAGAGGCTTCCCCGGTAATGAAGTAGGGGGAAAGCTGGAATGATGTGGGGCATGGGGTGACAGGTCTCCACCCCCCTGGGCGGGAGCTGCCAAAATCACCACAATTTGCAGTGATTTGCAGCTATTTTGGCAGTGCCTATGACAAGGTCCTAACACAATCCAGATCTGTTCCTGGTCCTCCAACTGAAATACACAAATTTAATATGATTCAATTCTCTAATAGATAATCTGGTTATGTTAAGAGGAACTTTATAGACCACAGCTGCTCAGTAACACAATATCCTGAGCCTGAGCTCATGTCAGGTCATTACAATCTCAGACTAGTTATACCAAAACATGTTAGATCTGCCTCCTCATCTCAGGGGCTCATGTTTTATGCATTGTGGTTTCAATGAGCTGGTATGACACAGTAACAAGGTGAGATTTTTCAGGAGGCTTGGTTGACTCTCTGGATTCTCTGGGGTATCAAGATGAATGGATAGTAAGGATATATTAAGCATACACCTCTCCTTCCTCTATAGTGACATTTCACCCTTCTCTCACCATATCTCCCTCTGCCCTAGTTAATGTCAAGCCATTTCATTTAAACATTATGCTCAAATGAAGCATTCCCCACAACAACAATAAAAACAGATTACACAATTGACAACTGATACAGTTTAACAACTACTACACAATGATTCTTAGTCTGTACATTCTGAGTAGGTAGAACTGAATAGTTGGTCAAACTGATATAACCCTTCCTGTGTCTCTGAAATGTGCAGAACTTCACACCGAATCAGAAACACTGCCAAAATCCCTCATAGATAGCCTGAACAATTAATATATTTTTATTTTTTAAGAAATATTGTTATTGTTTGTATGTATGCTCCCAAGTCACAAATGTATCTTCAAGGACATCTGAGTCCATTTCTATTTGCTTTTCACTACGATTATTCACAATATACCTATCTTATATAAAAGTAGGTTTCAGCCTTTCTGTATATGAATTGTTCTATAATAATCTGAGTGCAAGAAAAGTTGTTCATACATTTGGTGTTAAGTGTCTGCCAACAGAAATGATTTTTTTTCTTTCCCTATATTATTTTTATATCCAGCTAAGTGTTTATGGTAGTTAAATTTCTCAATCATGCTGCTGTGTCAAGTGTAATGGAAATTTTATAGACTAATATTTCATATTTCATTCTAGTGGCATACTGAACGAGAACGTTTCCCTCCATCTTCCAGAAGGCACAAATACTTGATAATAGAAGGAATGATCACATACTAAGAACAGTGCCAACCATCACCTCTTTTTAGGAAATGTCTTGTAACTCAAGTAATATTTTTTAAAAAATACTATATTCATCTAGAGCATATAACAGATCATCTGCTTCTCATCTTCTTAAAGAAAAAAAAGGTCTGTCAGCATTTTTAGTGCTATTAACTGCATGCAGAGAGTTCCTGAATCTCTCCTGTCATTTCACTACCCTTTCTTTGTATGTTTTGAAATCTAAGAGCGAGAAATGTCTGTGATTTATTCAGTGGATGATGCTCCTCTGCTGTATTCCAGATTCCACCAACTAGGATGAAGTAAATGTCTCTGTAAAAGTATAGGTCAGTCAAAGTTTCATTCTGGCTAAATCAAAAAAATATGATTTAGCCAGAATGTTAGCTATCAATATTACCAGCTTGTTCAGTTAGGACAAGACAGTCTCAAGGTTTATGATGACTATGCTGCTTTAAATAAATATGGGTCTATTAACACAGAGTAATTAAGGGAATTGCCACCAATATTTTGTGGAACCAAAGTCAAAGGTGTGTGCACTCTACAATTCTGCCAGAACACATTTCTGTTTCTTTCAACTATGCAGATAGAGCAAAAGAATAAATGATTCCTAGGGAAATGATTCCTTGGAAAAGATACCTTCTAGCATGCAAAGAGAGATGAATGACAATAAGTTTCCCAATACATTAGATTTAAAAATATTCTGTTTATGAGTTTTCAATGAAAATGTTTTCATTGACATGAAAGTTTTTTCATACTTCCTTGCCTTCATTGAAATAACATTAAAATCATAATCACTGTATTTTCCCTGGAGAGGTAATGTGAAATTTAATCATAGGAGGCATTTATAAAGTACAGTTCTGGCAGCTGAAATCAGTAGAAACTTCAGATAGCTTTGACAAAATTGTGATCCACCAAGTGATAGCATGTAACACATGGCAAATTCAATAAATCTCATTTCTCCCTGTTGACCAAAAATGTTGTAAGTTATCAATCGTTTTCTGAGAAATGAGAAATTAATGAAGCCTGATGAGAGCCATCCTATTATTGTTATTGTTGTTGTTGTTGTTGTTATTATTATTATTATTATTATTATTATTGTATTCACTTTATTTATAGTCTGCCATTCTTTTGATGGGAACTCAAAGCGGCTAACAATCCCACACTTGAGTCATAGTTTAAAAAGTGCAACACAAAAGTTAAAGAAATAATTAAATAATACAGTGTGGTAAACACAGATCTAAATATAATAAATACACATTAAATTGCCTTTAAAACTCACAGTCCCCCCCCCCCCCCAGCAGCCTGCCCCAAATCATAGCCTTAAAAATGTTGTGAAAGGAGGTGTACATGGGTGGGGAGGCTTGTCTGTAAAAAGCAAGATGGAAGAAGGATGAAATAGAATATGTAAGCCAGAAGGAGAATATGAATGCCAGTTAGGAAAAGGGAATGGAGAAGATCTGAGCTCCATTTGGGGGAATTGAGAATGTGGAGAATGTTTCTTTGTCTAAAACAGAAGGGTTACTGTGTACTGTGGTTTTTTACATGTGGTAATTTCACAGCAAAACTCTTTTTGTATAGAAAAAAATATTCACAGAAAGTAATGTTTTCTGAACAAAAGGATCATGTGAAACGTTTCAATAGAATAAGTCCCAAAATGTGAAAACTCTCATCAGTCTTCTCATTGGGTTTTCTCGACATTCTAAAAGCACATTTTGATCATTTTTGTCTAAATGGTTTTGATTTCCTTTTTTTCAAATTAAAAACGAGAAAGTGGATTTGAAATCATTGTGTGAGAGAAAGAGTTAGAGAGAGCAGCTATACTACAATGATATAGTCCAAATTGTTTGTTTAACATTTGTTTTCTAGTTTCCTTCCTTAATTTTCTTCCTATTGCCAACTAGAGAATTTCAAAAGACAAACTTCAAAATGTAATCTTTCCAAGATTTGGTTGAAACATATTTCCTGTTCCAAAGGGATTGTGAGCAACACTAATACCCAGATGGCTGCGGGGTGGTGGTGGGGGGGAGGATTTAGCTGCAAAACCTGTTCCACTATCAAGTTAGTTGTGCAAGTAATGTATACTTCCGATTCAAAGCAATATTTGATTCCACTGCTTAACAAAATGTCTTTTGATTGGCTCAGCAAGGATTGTTGAGACTTTTATTTGTTTTTGAATAATTTATCAACATTCCAAATGTTTTCATATTCCTAGTGGGGGCAAGGAAAAACTTTAAATACAGGAGAAAGCAAATATGTGATGATTTTCCTCCCTTTAGTGCTTAGTCACAACTAGCAATGTGTGTGTGGAGACTAGATATGAAGTGCCAGGAACACAAGAGAGTCTTTGAAGCTCTTGCATGAATACACTCCTGGTTCAGGAAATCCTAAGGCAATCATATTTTCCATGCAGCACCACATACCTGTATGTGGCTAGAATATATGGAATTAGTACAGGCATGGACAAAATTCAGCCCTCCAGTAATTCAATTCCCACTGGTAAGCTGGCTGGGAGTTGAAGTCCAAAATACCTGAAGGGTCAAGGTTTGTCTATGCCTGAGTTAGTAGAACTTTGTTTATCCATGGAGTATGATTTGAATGTTTAAATTCTATAACAAAGAGATGAAACCCTGAGTGGTACATTTGAAATGTGTTCAGGCCATAAACAAGTAAGGATGCATGCCAGTGATTCAGGAACTCATTTCCAGGTTCTCTCTGAGTGTATGTAGAAGTTATTCTATTTGTTGTGGACTATAGGTAGGACTGATAGTTTGCTGGTCATTTGACCAATCACACCCTATTGCATGTGATAACCCATATTCCATTTGTTAAATCAGTATAATCAAAACCAAGCAAAACCCTGATGCCAGAAACTGTAACATCCTGATGATTATATGGTTATGGTGATGGTTTGCTCATAGTTGCAAAACATAGCAAGATGCTTCTGGATAAGCTAATGATGGAAATTTGTATGGGCTTAATAGATCAGCCTTATGGGTTGCATTTAGCTAACCAGGTAAAATGCACCCTAGAACCTAGAGAAGAGAAAGATAATTTTTCATTGGCTATGGAGACAGCAAAATATGCTAAATAGAACCAGTAGTTCTTGCCACCATTCTTGTCAAAGATGGCAGGAACCCCATCTGCACAAATGGAATTGTCCCAGGAACTTTGTTGCTGCTATAACTTGTGCAAAGTTCACCAACAGCCTTCAGAAAGGCATTTTATTTTGTTTTCCAAACCCTGTCCAATTTTTCCTTAAATCTGCATAACCAGTAGGCTCATCATTCTCAATGTGGACATTCCACTCCTTACCTTGCTCCAAATGATGTAATGGAACCAAAACACATTTATGCTCTCCGAAGCATATTTTCTTATTTGATGTACTAATGCTTCATAAGAACAACACACTAACACACACACACATCTTCATTTAAAGAAGCAGACAGCTGAGGGGGGGGATGTGAGTTTCTATGAATGTCACATCCCCATTTGCCATGGCAGCCACAGTACAAATTGTTATGGTTTGCAAAATGCACTGTGCTGAGTGTGTTAACTGGAAAATGAAGTGCATGAAGCTGTTTGGCTGAAACTGCAAAGACCTGGAGATTGATTTGATACTGTTTCTGTTCTGCTACTGCAGAACCAGTTTGGACAAGTTTTCAGTGCTGACTGACTGGTGCAGAGAGCAGTGTACTCAAAGAGGTCTTGCCATTTTGAGGTCTGTTTGCTGCTGAGAAAAGAGGGAGAAGAACTAGGATTGTATTCTTCTCTGAAGCAGATTTGTGGACTGAGAAAGGACTATTTATAACTGTAGACTTTTGTAAGTGATCAGAGGGATCATTATAAATACTGCTGTTTTTGATCTCTTGGAATCAGTAAAGTTCCTGTATTTTTGTTCTGCAAACCTGAGTGGCATGCTATTGTTCTGTGGGTGACTCTGGATTGTGGGCAGATATAAGAACTTCCATTTATCATCATCAATCTGTGAAACAAACCACTAATATATGCCTATGCCATGGAGGACATCAGAATCAAACACTTTAAACCATATTTAGTGTTGGCCATGTGCCACATCATCTCATCTTTCTGTTATTTAAAAGAGAGAGAGAAGCCCTACCTTTGCAGCAGTAGAATGAACTTTCTAGATTAGTGACCTCGAAAAATGAATAAAACAAATTTTAGTTCTTTTATTGAATTTCGTACTTGCTTGCTGCCCCATCCCCGTAATGGGGTAACATTGTCCCTCATTTGCCATGATTACCTGAGGCACCTGTTCTGAGAAGACAGGCTCTAACATTATCTCTGTGGTTTGTTTCTATTGCTGCTGGCTGCCTGCAGTTATTCTGCACTCTTTTTATCAGAGCTCTATAAACTGGGAAATGTAAGAATTGACAGTATTACATGGCATGCTTGTTATCAAGCAAGGCTTTTTGACTCAGACCTAGACAGCAAATAACTGTTGTTCCTTTAGCTGAATCAGGTCTGTCTGCAAGCTGTGCATGATTAAACTTTATATAAAAGAGGTTACATTCCAGTGAGTGTTACTTATGCATATACTACGCCAGCACTTTCTCCTTCTAAGATGTGACAAAGTAATATCACTCCTAATTCCTTTATCATTATTCTGTCTCTTCCTCCTCCTTTTTCATCTTTAGGTAAAATGCACATTTAGCAGGAAACAGAGGGTAAAATATGATCCTGATGCAAAAGCTGTTGCTAATGACATGATCTACACTCAGTCTCATTATTTTGCGAATAATAATGACAGCTAATTTAAGTGTAATGCACAAGCAATTTCTTAGAATATCCACACTAACAGTTTTTGGAGAACAACAATGCCAAGGCTGAGTTCAGAAAGCAAAGCATAATTTAGCAGATTTTCAGCTCAGTGAGCAAAGATAAAAATCCCTTTTGTAAGAAAATTACCCTGCTGAAATGTAAAAATCATTCATAATTCAGAATATATACAAACACCTCAAGACATTCATTGTAGTGCAAGGCTGTCATTTGCTTAAATGCAGAACTACATGGATCCAGTCCAGCTTTAGAAAAGGGGAAAAAAACAGATTTTGCCCATTTGAACATTTGGCTGTAGTAATGTTTATTGTGCTTGTAATGCCAGTTTCTACTGGATGAAAACTAATTGTAGTAAGGATAATGATAAAGAGGTCCTTTCTATGTTGCCTTAAGTAGTAGAGCCTTTGTGATTCAGTTACTTTTGGTTCTTCTTCTTGTTACAATGGAATTTTTAAGTGACAAAAGAAGAAGAATCCATGACATTTATACTGTAACTCATATTCTCTCAGCCTCTGAGATGCTACAAGATCCCTTTGCATCCTTCTAGGTAATGATAATTCATTGATTTGCTGATCTCTTTTTTGATGCTCATATGGGACAGAATTTGAACATTTAAGAGGAGTAGTGGTCTATAAGGAATACTTGTTTCCCAAATGTGACACATGCCTTTCTTCTATTTCATCTCCACACACTACAGAATTGTGTCAGAATATTGACACCATTCCAGACTCCTGTAAATCAGTAGGACTTTTGCCTTTCAGGCACTTTCAAATCACATGTACAGAGTGTACTATATAAGATGTGTACTATATAATGCTCTTTATCTGACCAGGGTCAGCCCTACCATTAGGGAGACTGAAGCAGCAACGTAAGGTAGCAGGTGATTGGAGTGGATTTTGGAGGAGATAAAAGTCTGCACCACATGACCAAATCTGAAGACCTTAACCTAATGGTATTTGAAGATGTTGTCCTATTTAAACAGTTAAGGTTCAATATCCAGCTGGTCCAGTAGCTTCTGAATGCATATGGTAGCAGGTGACAAATGTCAGCATGTTTAATGTGTTGTCGAAGGCTTTCATGGCCGGGATCACAGGGTTGTTGTATGTTTTCCAGGCTGTATGGCCATGTTCCAGAAGTATTCTCTCCTGACGTTTCACCCACATCTATGGCTGAGGATGCCTGCCATAGATGTGGGTGAAACGTCAGGAGAGAATACTTCTGGAACATGGCCATACAGCCTGGAAAACATACAACAACCCTGTCAGCATGTTTGCTCAGAGGCCTTTCACACAGCCATATAAGCCAGAATATCAAGGCAGAAATTCCCATAATATCTGCTTTGAACTGGGTTATCTGAGTCCACACTGTCATATATTCTAGTTCAAAGCAGAAAATGTGGAATTTTATTCAGCTGTGTGGAAGGGGTTTCAGGCCCCAAAATGAGTTCAACTAGTCCTTGTTCTGAGGATGTCCCACCATGATCTGGGGCTTTCTATAGGCATTTCCCCTTCACAAATGCTTGTATAGTATGGTTGTATAATAAACAATTCTATCAGCTTCTTTTATACCTTTACTCTGATACAAGTAGGTTTGCTCATACCAATAATCTGAAATCAGAACAATGGATCAATTTTTAGGAGATAAAACCCTTAATATTTAAGGAACAGAAATTGCAGGTTTTGCTAAAACCTATTCAGAACATTCCATTAAAGCCTGAACCAAGTTAAAAGCAAGTGCTTTAGAAATAACCTGTAACTTTGCTATTAGAAGATAGATCTCATCAACTGTGATGAGACAGAACAGGGAAAAGAATACATTAGCAACTCCATAAAACTTTTAGGTCAGTGCTTCAAAAATGTAGGTAGTATTCCATATTTTAACATCTTTAAAAATACTACACACACATCAAAAGGTACTGCTGTGATAGCAGAGGGCAAAGTGATAAGAAACACCAGGTTCAATTTCTGTTCCTATTAGGAAACTCATAAAGTAGTTATTGAAGAAGGCATACAGAAAGTTCAGAAACTAAGCAAACCTATACCACAGTGAGACTGAATCAAGATCACAGAAGAAAGAAGTAAAAGATATTGTTTCCTTACATTGGTGCCTACAATTCTGAAGGGAATACAAAGGGAAGAAAAGATGAATGAAGTAGAGTATTTGAGCTTGTGTCAAGTGGTGAAGCTGGTAAATATGAGGAGGGGAAATTTATAAAAATGTGAGGAATCTGAGACAGAATGTTTTTGGACTCAGAATAGGTTCATATAGGTTGGCTTTTCAAAATCTAGAAAAAGATGAGTAGAAGCACAAGTCAGCTTTAAGAGAAGTTACAAAAACAATTTGGTTTGCTGAAGAAAGAACCATCACATTATATTAGAGCAGTGGTTCTCAACCTGTGGGTCCCCAGGTATTTTGGCCTACAACTCCCAGAAATTCTAGCCAGTTTACTAGCTATTGAGATTTCTGGGAGTTGAAGGCCAAAACATCTGGGGCCCCACAGGTTGAGAACCACTGTATTAGAGGTTCTGGACAACATCCATAAGGCTTCAAAAGTGGTAGAAACAGAATGATGGAATAACATATCATGGTCGTAATCCACTTGGAGAATTCTCCTGTGAAATCACATGGGAATGAAGGTTAATTGTACAAAGAATACAGCAGTCTTTGCCAGGAGCACCCAAAGAATATCATCGTATCTTTCTCTGTTTCATCTTTGCCGTCCTTTTGAAGAAACAGAGACTCATTTTGAAACTCATAACCATTACAATAAGAAATCCCAAATGATATATACAACAGAAAATAATTATTTAAATGATTAAGGGCTTCTGTGAGCTCAAAGGATTAATTAACAACATTTATCCAAGCTAACCATTCCATCTTGTTATGGTTTTCTGCCAGTCCCTGCTTCTAGGTGGTAAGGATAGTCAGAAATATGATTGGCATGCAGAAATATTTAACAGATGAGTTTCCAAAAGTCAGCTAATTTTCATTCTTACATTTCCCTATATCATACTCTGTAAAGGTTTACCATTAGATTGTGCTTCTAGTTTAATTCCAGGGAGCAACATGGCTCTGCTTCCAGAAGTCTGGTGAACCTGGATTAAGGCAACAAAAAGGGTAAACCTGAAAGTGGATTGCAATTTGTGAACTGCTTCTTCTGTACACTGCATGACTTTGAGAAGTGGAAAAAAAGAGTGAATATGAATTCATTAATCATTCCTAATGGACTTAAAAATGAAGCAATCATTATTTTAAGATTAATTCCTTTAAAAGGTAGCAGGTGATAAATGGCAGCACTGAACTGCTGTTGTAATTGAATAGGAATTAACTCATGATATCCTAATGAATTTGAGTGAAGTCATGTCACCATATTCATAATTACTTAATTAAGACACAAATAAAAATTCTTAATTTAAAAAAGAGGATATTTTTATATAATAAAGACAATGCTCCACATCTTGCCTTGACACTCACTGACCACAGACCAATGCAAAATCATTTGTGTTTGGTCTGTTTGCATTTCCCAAAAAATCATCATCATTATCATAATCATCTATATCAGTGGTTCTTAGCCTGTGAGTCCCCAGATGTTTTTGCCTTCAACTCCCAGAAATCCTAACAGCTTGCAAACTGGCTGAGATTTTGGGGAGTTGTAGGCCAAAACACCTGGGGACCCATGGGTTGAGAACCACTGATCTAGATAGTAAAGGTAAAGGTTTTCCCCGACGTTAAGTCTAGTCGTGTCCGACTCTGGGGGTTGGTGCTCATCTCCATTTCTAAGCCGAAGAGCTGGCATTGTCCATAGACATCTCCAAGGTCATGTGGCCGGCATGACTGCATGGAGCTCCATTACCTTCCCGCCGGAGCGGTACCTATTGATTTACTCACATTTGCATGTTTTCAAACTGCTAGGTTGGCAGAAGCTGGAGCTAACAGTGGGCGTTCATTCTGCTCCCTGGATTCGAACCTGCAACCTTTTGGTCTGCAAGTCCAGCAGCTCAGTGCTTTAACAAGCTTTGCCACCAGGGGCCCATGATCTAGATATTAGTATTTAACATTAAGAAGAAATGAGCCTACATATTTAAATGAGAGCCATCCATTAATAATCCTGTCTCTGCAAAATGTTGTTGCTGATGCCTCTTGACCACTAGCCCTTTTGTCCTTACCTTTTAATAGTAATTTTGAAAAATAGGAAACCAGCAGACAACATGGTGAACATATTTATGAAGAAAAAGAAAATGATAGGTATTTTACCTGAGCTCTGATAAGCCCTCTTCCTACTTTCTCTCTCTCCATCTCATTTTTTTTTTAACTCAACTGCTAGAATACCAGTGTTATCCAGGTTGGATGCAGGTCATCCACACACACATGCACAAAAGCTTACCCCCTCTCAACATAGCTTGTTTGTCTTTTCAAGTTAATGGTAGCTTGTTATTAACAGAAAAAAATAATGTGTACATGTTGGTTTTTCTTGTCTTCTAACTTACAAAGTTGTTTTTATTTGTGTGTTTTGTCCTGTCTCTTGGAAATATTACTTGAGCATAACTGGGAGACAGTGGGATGACTATTTTTACAGCTCTCTTTTGTACCATAGCAACCATATTATGTTAATTTATATTTCAAGCTCATTTCACAACTAGTATGGTAAAGCAGAATAAGACTAGAGACCTTGTATGCTGCAAGTTCTCATTAAGTCATAAATGTCATCATAAAACAATAACTATTTCTCAACCTATTTTATCCCACTGAATTTGTGAGTCAAGAGGCTACAAGAAGAACCATGTATACAATCTTGCCTTCCATGGAATAATGTATGGGCTGTAGAAGTAATAGCAAGAGAGGTAGTGATAGTGGTTAGAAACTGTACCAAGAATTTTGATTGTTGGATGTCTTCAGAAATACTGATTCTTCCTTTTTTGAGTGGAATAGCATTGAGCTCTAGGGAAGTAATATTAATTCTTATTTCTGTTTTTGTCAGAGCTCACCTGAAATGTTGTGCCTATTTCTGGTCTGAGGAGGATATGATTCTGGTTGCCCTCCTTGAACATACCTCAAGGATAGCAATCAGGGTGATAAGCCATCCAGAAATCAAGGAATACTATGAGCAATAAGTGAGGACGATGGACTTGTTTAGTTTGCCTAAGTCTGAGAAGCCATATTTTAAGTATCTGAAGGTCTGCCAAGTGGAAGATGGAGAAGGCTTACTTTCTCCTGATCTAGTCTCTAGAATAGGATTGAAGCTAGTGGATTCAGGATAGAGGAAAAAGAATCTAACAAAACAATAGGAAGATTTCATGACAGTAAGAATACACTGTCGTTGAAGATGGTATGCTCTCATTCATTGGAAATTGTCAGTGATCCTTTTACTATGTATTCTAACAAAGAGTTGGACTAGATGATCATTGGATATACCTACTAACTCTGAGTCTATAATGTAAATACAGTGTAGTACTAATAGTGGCAATGGTAGTAGTAATATCAGTATATATTTCATATTGTTTTCATGTTGAAAATCAAAGGCTCTTAGTTTTATTTTCTTCTCTCTGAACTTATCGATGTCTGAAAAATAGCCTTTTATTATTGTTTTCAACCTTAATTGCCATGACTTTGCTTTTGCAGCCATAATATGTTTTAAATTACTTTATTGAATTTCACTGGGAAATTACATGTTGGCCACTGTTTAATTACAGCATATATAGTGTGGGTTTGGTCAAGCGTTGCCATTCTTTGAATTTATCATTCTGAATGGCCTGTTACCTTCCAAATTTGCTTTCCAATTCTTTTTCAGTATTCTCTTTAAAGCAAGTTTTAAAAATGCTTTTTGAACCTTACAATTTCTCAAAAGAATCCCATTGATAAGTAGCCTCCAGTTTATTTGAGGGTGCTAGTACTAATTTAGTTTTGACAGAAATTAGCCTGCAAAGCAATGTTGTGCAACTAATAGACCTAATTAAAGAAAATAAGAGGAGGTCTAAAGAGTCATCAGCTGAAATATAAAATCTTCTCTTGGGATGAATTTCAGTCTTTTAGACTGAATAGAAATCTTCTTTCTACTGCTGATTTAAATGCATTGATATACCTCAATTCACAAAGGTCATGTAATGATGAAGGCAATGTTATACTTGCTACTTAGCATATTGCTAAGTAAATGAAAGCAGAGAAACCATTCTGAAAAGGAAGAAGATTTGCATCTCCTCTTTGCATTCTTCAAAGGCTATATGGTTATTCCTTGGACATTCATGTATTTTTAGGCAATCTGGTGATGCTGTACCTATTCCAAGGTTGAAAAAGACATCACAGATGATTCTAAAACAATATGTATTTGCTGTCCCTAAGAAAACAAAAATTATTGCTACATCACTACATAATTTGATTATTGCAACTGAGATAACAAAATGAAAGCAATGGAGGATGGGTAGCTGTTATATAACCAATGCCCTCATACCATGGTAAATATCCTAAAATACGTAATATGCAGCTAAAACTGCTTCTGCACAACCACATCATCTGGATAAAAATGTGGATTAAAGAAATCCAGTTCCACTCCAGAGAGTCTCCACACACACTCAGGGAACCATGAAAAAGATCCTGCAGCATCCACAAAGCTCTCATCATGTTGAATCAATCCAACAGAACATTTGTTTTTCTTAGCCCCATATGGAGAAATGTGCCAATATGCAGCAATCCATTTGATGAGAATCAGCAACGGAGTTCATCTTTCAATTAAAAAAAAAGGGGGGGCGTGATTTCTTCTCTGGGTGGGAGGAAAATGGTGCTTGTTTTCACCTTTTCCTTCCCATATATCCTGTCACATCTGGTTCCTTTATCAAAATTTCCCAGAAGTGGTGCCATTTACATGACTGCTGTGCAGGTTTCCCCCAAATTTCTGCACTGCAACATCCATACACTGATCAGCTGCAGTGCATTTTATCAGACTTTCTCCTGACTGTATTTAACATGTATTTTCCATGTGAATGTGTGTTGCAGAATGCATTACGGGTGTGCTTTTTAAAGCCACTCTGCCTAATAAATTATATCATTCTGGAATTCACAGCATGTGCAGATGGGGCTTAACTTGTTGTGGAGACACCTATAGGCTACATTCTGCCTGTTATGCTTCACAATGATGGAGAAGAAAGAATTGTTCAATTCTATCACAATGCCAGAGGGTCAAGCTAAGCATTGTTGGAAGGCCTAATAGAGCCCAGAGTGTCCTGGAGCTTCCCTATGACACAACTGTCATGTTACAACTTCAGCAACAAGGAAATGTATACCACTGCTTGAAGATGTCATGTTCCACCCCATATATGCCACCTGGAATGGATTGTGAAATCTTCTGGTTTCCACAGGACAGTCAAGTGTTTCTACGCACTTCAACTACACAGAGTAGACTGCATTTAAAAATGGATAAATAGTAAGTGTGACTATTTTATAGATGAAACAATAATATGTGTGGATGAATATTGGTTTATCAAATCAACTGCAGGTGTTGTATTTTTAAAATGAAGAACACAGTCATCTACAAGCAGCTCTGTACATTTCAAATTTCCCCAAAGAGAACATATATTATTTTAGACACCAGACTACAACAAAATTGGCCATCATGCCATTAAACCTTAAACCTATGATGTTTAATTAAAAAGCCTCAATGAAAATAACAACAACAACAGGAAAAGCTGATACAATATGAGGATTTAAAGATCGAATTACAAAGACTCTGGCACAAGCCTGTCAAGGTGGTCCCAGTGGTGATCGGCACACTGGGTTCAGTGCCTAAAGACCTTGGCCTGCACTTGAACACAATCGGTGCTGACAAAATTACCACCTGCCAACTGCAGAAGGCCACCTTACTGGGATCTGCGTGCATTATTCGCCAATACATCACACAATCCTAGAAACTTGGGAAGTCTCCGACGTGCCATCTAATACAACAGCCAGCAGACTGTCTGCTGTGGACTAATCTTGTTGTGATAATAATAATAATAATAATAATAATAATAATAATAATAATAATAATAATAATGTAAAACAAGTTATCTACGAACTCTTTTTGTCAGTTTTCTTATCCTGATAAAACATAGTCATTTACATTGGTCTCATCCCATAGGTTATGCCATAGATTAAGTATTTAAGACAGACATTGCTCTCAGTGGAATTTTGATTGTACGTTTGAACAATGCTACTCAATTCTCTTGGCAACAATCATCACATGAAAATGCAGTAGCTTTCCTTCATAGTTAATGATGGCACTTTATATTACTAAAAAGCTAAGCTTGAACAAGTAAAAATAGATAGATTAATACTGCTTTATAGCACTCTCAAAATCCTTGAAAGCTAGTTCCTCTTCATAACATCCTGTCTTCATAAGTCCTTTGTGGGCAGAGTCATCTATATTTTGTTTAGCATAATTAGATCATCAAGAGACACACATTCAAACCAAATTATAATGGCTATATATTTTAATTAATACAATGAAATTCAAGCAAACTTCATGCATTGGATAAGAAAGCAGTTCATTTCAGTTACTCCAAAGTGTTGAATGTCATCCCAAGAACATTTTGTTACTTTTAACCAAAGTAATTTTTTCTCATAATGCAATTTTTTTTTTCCAGCGGGAATTTTTCAATACTTGAATATATTTTGCTTTTGGCAGAAAAAAAAATGGAAAGAATATTCAATTGTTATGGGGGGAAATGAAAAATAGGTTTCACAGGTGTAAAAAAAATGCTGTTCAAGAGAATATTTTACTCGTGAAAATTTTTGTCACTGGGTCTTATTATGTTAAAAATGTCATGACCTTCAGAAAACAGCATTCTATTCACATAAAAAAGATTCCCATAAAAATAGCTTTTTCTTAACGTTCATTAAAGAATCTGTGCAGAAAACAAGTTACCTGCACACAAGTTTCCTGTTCAGAAAACATTTTCTGCATATAAAATCCAGTTTTCTGTGTTGGGAATCTGCTTCCTGTACAGAAAAGTCTGCTTTCTACATTCTAAATAAAAGGCCAATTCATTTATTTATTGTTGCTTGTTTGTTTGTTGCATGTAATACATTCTGAACTACAGATTGTATTAAAAGACTATGATTTTTTAACAACTTTCTTGCTTGTGAGAAGGAAATTCATCAAGATTTGTTTCTCTGTTTTCTGAATGGAAATAGGATTTAAAAATGGGATTTATTCATAATCTAGTCAGTGATTGCATATAAGAAATATTCAGATCTCAGGAACTGATAGAGAGGATACTGTTCATGGTGGGATACAGTTGGCTGAATTATGACTTCTCTGGATTTATCCAGATAATAGCTCACCTACCTCATCTTTATACTAGTATCACTGCTATTAGATGGATACATTTACTTATTTCTAATCTGTGCCCAGAATAGCATATGTTCACTTCATCAGTAAGAGCTATCATTGCTCTACATTAATCTGCACTTTAAAAAAACTGAACCAAATATAAATATCTATTTAATACTTTTCATATAAAAACGTATATTTGTGAAAAACTAAGCAAAATTTGAGATCATATGTAAATTTGAAAATACATAATGCATATTTTAAATGTAGACAGATTATTGCAAAACAACACTTCTTCCAAGTGGTAAGTTGTAGTTAATCATTAAATCTACATTTGTTTGAGTGATTAACAAACATAGTGTAAAGCTTCAATTAATAGGCAGAACATTTAGGCCTTTACGCCAAACATTTTAACTCAGAATATCACAATGTGATATTTCTCTGTTTAGAACTGACAAACTCTTTCATTTAACCATGTTAAACATAAAATACATTTTCTGAATTCATAGACTTGGGATTTTAACACCACCTAGAGGATAATACATCATCCACTTACATTTATTTTGAGCAACTGAGAAGAGTGAGAGCTGATTTTTCTTACTGCTTAATTGAACTATTATGTTCTGTTTTAATCACTTCAATGCATATATTTTTTATTAAAATATTTTACTAAACATTTTAATTTTAATGGACACTCTCCTTGCAACATAGCTATGGAGCAATCAAAAATACATCCATGCTTGAGGAGAGAAAAAAATATGGATTTAGAGGCCTAACACCTTAAAGCCACATGGATTTTTTTTCAAGCACCATTCTATGGTTATATAGTGGGGATTTGATTATTTTCACTGGATGCTTTTTATTGCTCCATTCCAATGACAGTTGAACAGCCTGATGCTTCATTAATGTTTGCAATTGTTTTATTATTTATTTATTTTTATTTATTACAACATTTATATCCCGCCCTTCTCACCCGAGAGGGGACTCAGGGCGGCTTACAATAAACACACATATAAAAATTATACAGTACACATAAATCAGATTAAAAATTATTAATTTACATCAACATTCATAAAAATATTCTAAAATACAGATGGATTATTCTGAAATATAGATTATTAAATCTATCAAATCTATTTTAATGTTATCGTTTCCTTCCACAGAAAAGCAGGTGGTTTTTCCACCATTGGTGAAAAAGGTTGTTATAAAAGTATCACAGTATGGGTGCACAATTGGGTATGATCAGGTTCATCCTTTATGACCACCATACAATGAACTAGTGTGGAAACTGTAATGTGAAATATGTTCTGGGGAGAAATTTCATCTACAGTGTTCCCTCACTACTTCACGGTTCACTTTTCACGGATTTGGTGTTTCGCAGTTTTTCAATAAATTCTAAAATACTATTATAAATCATAAAAATTTACAATTTATAGCCTAAGGAAGGGAGGAAGGAGAAGCCAATGGGAGAGAAAAGGAGCCCAAGCGGCAACAGGAGGAGAAGGAGGTGATTTATTAACACACAATTGGTTAATAAAGACTTAAAATAGTGTATAACTACTAAAATAATGTATAAATATTAAAATAAATATAGTGTCCCTACTTCGTGGATTTCCACTTATTGCGGGTAGTCCTGGAACCTAACCCCAGCGATAAGTGAGGGAACACTGTATAGTATAAATTGTTGGGATATACTGGTTTTTTAAAGTAACAATCTGTAAAACAGACTTTAAAAATTGATAAGAAAATGACTATGAAGTACTTGAAACATTCAATATCATAGAAATATACAATGGGTTAAATATAGCAATTAGTCCTTCTGTGAGTAGAACCACTGGAATAAATGGGACTTGTTAATCCCATTCAATATGAAATGGAAATCATTAAGCTTTCCTAATATCGCTGAATTGCAATTCCCAGTGATTCTAGGGCCCTTCTAGACAGGTCTTAATCCCAGGAGGAAATAAGACTCTTGTAGCTCAAAGAACCAGGATTGCAGTGGGGATTGACCCCCAGGATTGCAGATTTGATCCTAGGAGTAAATTTCCACAGCACCCACATCTCAAAAGGTCTGAATCTTTCTAGGTGTTTAATTAATCTGGGATAAACTGGTAAATCCTAGTTTAATCTGGATTAATTCAGGTTTATTGTGAGGCGTCCCAAATTTTGGGTCTGTCTGGAAGTGCCCCTATATAGTATAATCAATGAGGAGGAATGTTAGCAATTACAGTCCAATGACATCATCACCATCACCATCACCATGCTACTTTATCTCCTTAAAAAGAAACCTATAGTGGCTTGAGACCCAAAGCATAAATCTCAGTCAGGCTGGATCTACACTGCCCTATACCCCAGGATCTGATCCCAGATTATCTGCTTATCCCAGACTATTTGGCAGTATATACTCATATAATGCAGTTCAAATAAGATAATCTGTGATCTGATCCTCAGCTATAGGGTAGTACACATCCAGCCTCATTCTATCTACTCAAGTAAGTTCCATTGATTTCAACCTTTTATAAGGGTGTTTCTACACTGTAGATTTTGATATCACTTTAACTGCCATAACTATGTACAATGGAATCCTGAGAGTTGTAGCCTTCTCTGCCAGCACTCTTTGACAGAGGCCCCATGTAATTGCCTTATAATCCAGTTTCTGAATACAGATTATCTGCTTTGAACTGGATTATATGGCAGTGTAGACCCAGCTAATGAAGGTTAAAGATCATGCTACTTTACATCTTCCATAATTCCATAGTATTGAGCCATGGCAATTAAAGTGGAATCAAACGTATTAATTCCACAGAATAAATGCACCCATATCTCAAGAGTCTTTATCAATTAACTTGATTCATCTTATTGTTTACATAGCACAACACTTTATATTATTTATAGTTTGGATTAAAACTCAAAGCAAACAAAGCAAACTAGCCATCCCACTGTTATTGGAGCTCCCAACTTCCATTCCCTTTCCATTTTCCATGTAATACATAGAATTTAAATGCAGAGGTTGGCAATTGTGACCTTCCAAATTGTCATAGCTAATAGCAAAAGACCTAAGAAAGTTCCTTCCATCACATTCAGAAGGCTAAAGTTGCTCACTCCTCATATGGCAAAGAAGCTCATTTTATTATGTTATCTTACAAAACACAATATATATTAGTGGTAGTTCTTTATATATGAAGAATTATTTTGCTTTTCCCTAGAATTGTCAAGATACATATAAGCATTACATGTGCATTTTATTTCCACTCTACAGTTGGGTGTAAGTGTTGGATCTAATGTAAAGTGAAATGATGCTGGTATAAAACACCATTCCCCTCTTTCTGATTTCATTTACTCGTAAACAGTGTTCAAACAGAATGGCATCTGTTCTTTTTATTGTGTAAAATGTGTGTGTGTTTGATATGCAGTTCTTTTGTCTTGATAAGTCTCATTATTGCTGTAGACCAAAATAATTTATCAAAAAGACTCATATATTATTTAAAAGTACGTGATGTTTCAGCAGCTGCTAGTTCTACAATACTATACATGTTTCATTGTCTGTAGAGTTTTTTTTTGGGGGGGGGATAGAATACTTTTATTTCATGTCAACAACCATCCATTTGCTTTGTCTCTCATTTTTTTTATTTCACTAGAAAACTATACTTATTATCTTTATATATTCAGTATTTTGACAAAACATAGAATTAAGACAAATTGTCATACAGTTCTAACACAATACATTATAGTGTGTTTAATTTAATTATATGGAGGATGACTTATGTTAATAATAGCATTTTTAAAAGAGATGATTCATGTATATCTTAAGAGTTTTGAAAATAAATCACTGTTATGGTCATGAAGACCATCAAGACTTGCCTTCCACACAGAGCCGGCCCTAGGTATTTTTCAAGTGTAGGCGAACAGAATTTTGGCACCCCCCCCCCCCAAACCAATCACTGAAAAATAAAAGCGTTGGATAAGTGAAAATGTTGGATAATAAGGAGGGATTAACAAAAAGTCTATTAAACATCAAATTACATTAAGATTTTACAATTAAGCACCAAAACATAATGTTTTACAAGACATCAACAGAAAAAGCAGTCTCGACTGTATGTTTTGCACCCGAAGCGACCGCTTAATTCGCCTCATTGTTGGACTGGCCCTGCTTCCACACAGCCATATAACCCAGAATATCAAGGCAGATAATCCACAATATCTGCTTTGAATTGGGTTATCTGAGTCCATATAACCCAATTCAAAGCAGATAATGTGGGATTTTATACAGCTGTGTGGAAGGGGCCTGAGTGATTTTATCTTGCAGGAGGGTGACACGCAAAAAGGCATCATTTCCTCATGCCAACAGGGTGTGAGGAGGAAAGTGAAAGTGGCCAGGTATATTTACTTAACTTTTAGGGTGAAATTGGGGTTTTTTGGGGTGGCTGCATTCCATCCTGATTTTAATCAGGATGGCATGTAGCCCCCCCCTCCCCCGGGAAAACCAATGGGGGGGGAGTGGGAACTCAAATCCACACCAAAGCAGATTATTTAAAACCACTTCTGCATAGACTTGAGTACTGGCTAGAAGTGCCCTAGTTTAATATGAGGAATTAAACATTAAAAGACAATTGCCTCACCAACTGTATTGACTGAGTATTGGTTATAAGTTTATCATCAGTCAATATAATTTGCAGGCTAATGAGATAAAAGAAAATGTGACCAAAATAAATAGTTGATACTATAGATCAGGGGTCCCCAAACTTTTGAAGCAGAGGGCCAGTCCACAATCCTTCAGACTGTTGAGGGGCCGAATTATCATTTGAAAAAAAAATACAAACAAATTCCTATGCATACTGCACATGTCTTATTTGTAGTGCAACAACAACAACAATGAAAAAACAATACAATATTTAAAAATGAAAACAATTTTAACCAACATAAACCTACCAGGATTTCAATGGAAAGTGTGGGCCTGCTACTGGCCAATGAGATAGTCAAGTTAATTAGGATTGTTGTTGTTGTGTGCCTTCAAGTCATTTCAGACTTTGGCCGAGCCTAAGTCTAAAATTAATTATTTATTTACTGCATTTATTTACTACATTTATATCCCACCCTTCTCACCCCGAAGGGGACTCGGAGCAGTTGTATGTACATACAATATATTATATTATTAGCATAGCACAATATTAGCATCATATATTACTATATTGAACTATACCACTATACTATTATATAATATGTAATATATAGCATATAATTAATATTATTATATGGTATTGTTATTAGTATTATATTGTATAACATAATATTACTATCAATATTATATGTACAGTAGAGTCTCACTTATCCAACACTCGCTTATTCAACGTTCTGGATTATCCAACGCATTTTTGTAGTCAATGTTTTCAATATATCGTGATATTTTGGTGCTAAATTCATAAATACAGTAATTACTACATAGCATTACTGCCTATTGAACTACTTTTTCTGCCAAATTTGTTGTTTAACATGATGTTTTGGTGCTTAATTTGTAAAATCATAACCTAATTTGATGTATAATAGGTTTTTCCTTAATGCCTCCTTATTATCCAACATATTCGCTTATCCAACATTCTGCTGGCCCGTTTATGTTGGATAAGTGAGACTCTACTGTATATACAATATATTATATTATAAAACTGAGGGCGGGGGCCAGGTAAATGACCTTGGAGGGCCGCATTCGGCCCCCGGGCCTTAGTTTGGGGACCCCTGCTATAGATACATGGATTCTGAACTAAAGGAAGTAATAGTTAACTTTAACAATGTTGTGGAAGAAAGTCAGTGGAGTGCAGAGTAATTTGGTTTTTAAGAAACTTTTTAAAAATAAGAAATAGATAAGTAATAGTCAGAAAGTTCAAATCATAGGAAAAATCCAGACCAAATTTATGTGCTAAGAAAGCCAAACAACCTCAGAATTCTCATAAATTCCTCTTTATTTTCTTTGAATATTTAAAACTGCACATAGGGCACTTTGGGTTCTTTGGGTTGTGAGGACATGATGATTTAAAAATATACAAACAGAAAAGACAGGGAAAAGATAATCTAGAAACAGTATATAATAAAAGTAAAATTATACCAGCAGGATATAATAAAAAGTACTAATTGCATTTAAAACCAAAATTCTGGAGAAAATAAAAGATCTTCACCTGATGATGAAAATATTATAATGTTTCAGATGAGATTGTCTGGGGAAAGTATTCCAAATAATTATATCCGAGCATCTGCACACAAATGTAGTTAGGAAAATATGTATGCATATTTGCCTTCCTGCATTAATAAACCTGGTAATTATTGCAAAGGTAAATTACAATTTAGATGGAAGGTAGGCAAACTGATACACAAACAGACCTTTGCTCTTTGCTGTTTGCTGTCTATATGGATCCAAAATACATGTTAAGACAAAAAGTATTATTAAAATACTTAAGCTATGATATACATTAGTAGACATAATCTAATCAATCTGGCCACTGTAGCTTCCATCATGCTAATTTCAGCAAAATCTTCCTTTCAAATGGCCACATATACAGTTTTGTAAACTAATTACAGCTTGTGAGAGGAAAAAGATAATTAAGTAAGATCATCTTTGTGAGATGGGTATGTTGAAAGTATTAAAGTGTTTCCTACCATGTTTAATAAGGTCAAGGCTCCCGCTGTTGCTGGAAAATTGGAAACAGTTTTATTGTACAGATCCCTTCAAAGATGTCTCCTACATCACACAAACACAAATGAGGAAAGTACCTGAGGACTTGTTAGCGGGAAAGGCCAAAGCTTCAGGCCTTGTCTAAAGGAGGTCACTGTATCATGCTTTCATTTAAACATGAGATGATCCTGTAATTGCAACACTTGTCTAATATAGGAAACTGTATTGATTGAATAGAGAAAAGTATGTTGCTCAATACTATGTTAAAGTATTTTCCAAATTTCATTTGTAGCTGAATTTTAAGGACATTTTGAAGTCTCTTGGTCATGTGAAATATCTTTTGGAGAAAATTTTGAAAAATAGATTTATAATTAAGTAGAGACATCAGGATCAATACATAAAATGTCTATTTTCTGTCTATGGTTCTGAAAGCAGGGAAGTAGGGATAGCCGAAAGGCAAAAGCTTGATGTTTTCTAAAGGCTGTGCTGGGGAAGAGCTCTACGGATACCCTGAATTGCCAAGAGGACCAGTGAATGGTTCCCAGAGCAATTGAACTTTCCCTAGATGCAAAAATGTTCAAACTGTGGCTGTTGGATATTAGATCGATCACAAAATGACATGATTTATTACAAGTGGTTATCTTGCTTGGTAAAGTGGTAGGTAGGTGGCGTAGAAAGTGGAGCAGAGAATACCAAATTGCAGGTGGAAGACACAGCCAAGAGTGTTCAGGACTAGAGCAGAATTGTTGACTGCAGGAAAGTCTGGGAGGTCTCTCGTGCCTACATCATTCATATCAAAGCCAACTAATTAAGAATAAGAAGAGTTCTTACCTAAAGGGATCTGAATATTCCAAGGTTGTTAGATTTTACTAAAACAGGTTGGAGACACTTCTTTAAGTAACAATTATGTAATTATTAAAATTACTTAATTTTGAGTGGAATACTACTGAAACAACGAAGTGCAGAGAGGGTGAAAGAGATTCAAGGGGGAGAAATTAATGTAAAATTCAAAGTGCTGATTTACACATAGAGATGAAATTTAAGACATAACGAATGATGCCTATTTATTATATAAATTACATATACCATAGTGGAAAACTGTGAGATACAATATCTGCTTTCCTGCTTATTCTACTGTCCAGATATTAACTATTGATCAGCAACTTTAAAGCTTTTTCTATCTATTGATCAGCAACTTTAAAGCTTTTTCTATTGATCTATCTATCTGTATATATGGGCTGTGCAAAATTTTGATTGTCGTAAGTCAGATCTAATTTGTTAGATTCATACATACACCGCAATATCCAACATGCAGGCATCACCCAGGCCAAAAATTTAAGAATTAAAAAAATCACCTGGTATTTTTTCATAAGTTATATAAATGTTGTAACTCTGTGACACAGTTTTAATTCACACAGCATCAAAACACTACCAGGAGGTGAAGCCAAATATGTTGCCATACCTCTCAGCCAATCAGGTCTGAAGGAAGGGGGGGAGGTGGATCCATGGCCATTGCTCCATTCTCAAACGCCACACTGCAGCCTCCATTTGCGATCAGGCAGGGAAAGGGAAAAGTGCTCTGCACCGGGTTCAGTTTAGCTTTGCAGGCAGACAAGGTAGTATTATAGGCAGGCAGGCACTGTGCCAGAGAGAGAGAAGAAAGGAGATTAGCGTACTAAATTTTAGCTTCTTTAGCTGAGGCTGACTTGAGAAAGAAGAGTGAAGCTTTGCATGCTATAGGATTGGTACTGGTAGGCACTGCTTGCTTGCTTGCTTTGCTTTTTCTTTTTCTTTTTTGCGGTGGGTGTGTGCTTTTTGCATTATGACTGTTTTGTCTTTTTGCTGCATTTTAGAAAATGTTTGATGGCTACTGGGCTGCTGAGTGCACTGCTGAGCTATTTGTCTGTGTTGCCAGCTAACAACCACCACACAAATTGTTTCAGTCAGACACAAGCCTTTTTTGACACACTTTCTAGTGCGACTGCTCTGCTGTCTCTGTGCAATTGAGCCAAAAAGCCCATAACAAGATGTTTTGGTCAGGAACAAGTCTTTTTTGAAGCACCCCCTACTGGCAAAATTACTTAACGAAATAGTAACAAAAATGTGTTACTTCATGATAGTAAATGAAATGGACCTCTTATGATACATTAGAAACACTTTAGAAATGATTCATGAGCAGCCCTTAATTTCATAATGACAATTGAAACAGTTTTTTTATTGATCACACAGCCTTCCTCCTGTCTCAGAAGACATCCTCCCAGAATGGCTTCTGCTCCTCCAGAGGAACAGTGGACATGATCTTCACTGCACGACAGCTCCAAGAAAAGTGCAGGGAACAAAATCAACCTCTGTACATGGCATTCATTGAGCTTGCAAATGCTTTTGACACAGTGAATCACAGAGCAATTTGGACCATCCTCCAAAAAATCAGGTGTCCTGACAAATTTGTGAACATCCTGCAGTTCCTCCATGATGATATGATGGACAGAAATAGCTTCCAAAGTGACCTATTTGAGGTGGAATCAGGTGTCAAACAGGGACGTGTTATTGCCCCAACCTTATTTTCCATCTTCATCGCTATGGTACTTCATCTTGTTGATGGTAAGCTTACCACTAGAGTGGAAATCATCCATCAGCCCAATGGCAAGCTATTTAACCTCAGCAGATTGAAAACCAAAACAAAGGTCACAACAACATCTGTTATAGAACTCCAATATGCCAATGATAATGTTGTCTGTGCGCATTCTGAAGAAGACCTACAAGCCACTCTAAACACCTTGGCAGAAGCATACGTGAAGCTTGGCCTTTCATTGAACATTGAGAAAACCAAAGTGCTGTTCCAGCAGGCACCTGCCAATGCCTCTGCAATGCCAGAAATACAGCTTAATGGTGTAACATTAGACAATGTTAACTATAGAATTGCATTGATGGTTTATCGATATTATTATTATAATACCTCTGTTTTATATTGGGTTTTTTTTATTTTGTTATATTGTAAATTGTATGTATGTTGATTTTACCTGATTATGTAGTTCGGCCTTTGCCCTATGTAAGCCGCCCTGAGTCCCCTTGGGGAGATATTGGCGGAATATAAATGAAGTTTTTTTTTATTATTTTTATTTCCGCTACCTTGGCAACCACCTCTCCACAAAAGTCAACATTGATACTGAAATACAACACCGCCTGAGCTCTGCAAGTACAACATTCTTCTGAATGAAGCAGAGAGTGTTTGAAGATTGGGACATCCGTAGGGACACCAAGGTGCTTTTTTTTTTAAATATATATATATAAAGCTATTGTCCTCCCAACCCTGTTATATGTCTGCAAAACATGGATGGTCTACAGATGTCACACTCAACTCCTGGAATGATTCCACCAACGTTGCCTCTGAAAAATCCTGTAAATCTCTTGGGAAGACAGGTGGACAAATGTCAGCGTGCTGGAAGAAGCAAAGACCACCAGCATTGAAGTGATGCTCCTTCGCCATTAACTCTGCTGGACTGGCCACATTTCCCGAATGCCCAATCACCGTCTCCCAAAGCACTTACTCTACTCCCAAATGAATTATGGAAAATAGAATGTTGGTGGACAGGAAAAGAGATTTAAAGATGGGCTTAAAGCTAACTTTAAAAACTGTGGCATAGACACTGAGAACTGGGAAGCCCTGGCCCTTGAGTGCTCTAGCTGGAGTTCAGCTGTGACCAGCAGGGATGTGGAATTTGAAGAAGCACGAATGAAAAGCAAAAGGGAGAAATGTTCCAAGAGGAAGGTGCATCAAGCCAATCCTGATCAGGACCGCCTTCCATCTGGAATCCAATGCCCTCACTGTGGAAGAACATGTGGGTTAAGAATAGGACTCCACAGTCACCTACATGCCCACCACCAAGACACCACACTTGGAGGACCATGATACTTGGATAATGAGGGATCACCTAAGTGTGTGTGTGTGTGCATATAAATATATCTCACGCGCATACATACTGAATTTGAATTTGGTTGGGATAAGCTCACAGAGTATGGATTAAAGAGAAAATTGCCCTTTGCAGTTTAGGACTATATCCACACAAATCATCTGGAAAGCAAGTAGATTTTTTTTCAAAGAGTCATGACAATTCCCATAGGAGTACTGACATCTCTATGCTAAATATAAGTAAAGCTGCATCCTCATTTGTGAAATACTTGAATTTGTCAATTTTCACTGATAGATCCTGCTGAGAATCAAATAACCAACACCTTTACTTACAGCCTTATACAAATAAACAACTGTTAATTAATTCCCAGCCTGGCTGAGAAGCAAATAAGCATGTCAGAAGTGATGCCGTGGTAAAATTGCTAAATTCCTTTCAATATTGATCCCAAAAGAGTTGGTGTATATGGAACAAACAATGGTGAAGAGAAAACATCAGATAAATACTGAGAGAATCCAGTCTAGCTGTAATCTTAAATTAAAGTTACAAGTTGCTTATTCCACTGTGAAAATCTTAAACATATTTCCCCCAGTACACTTAGACTCTAATGTGTCACATTAAAATATTCGGCTTCTGAATTCAATTGCTGCTTTTTTTTTAAAATAAACATAGAACCCATAGAATCTTATTTATTAATTCATTGATGATGACAATGAAATTTCATTCCAAATGGTGCTATGTCCTATTCAGTACTTCTGCTTCTGTGTACAATGAATACACTCCTAGGATGGTTTGTGCTGAGGACAAAGATGAAGGGGAAGGATTCAGCATCTGAGTCAAGGGCTAACATAAATCAGCAGCACAAGCAGCCTGACACTAGGGAACCCACCTCGGCTGAGCAGGAACAGTAGCCTCTAGGAGATAGGGATACAGAATCAGGACAGGAAAATAACAACAACAACACATTTATAACCCGCCTTCTCTCCCTGGGGAGACTCAGGGTGGTTTCCAAAGAATGGCAAAAAGGGCAAACATTCAATGTCTGAAACAGACAAACAACAATCAAGACATAAACATGAAATAAAATGATCTCAATATAACTTATAGAACTAACCAAGAATTAACCGAGGATTAAACTAAATAAACATAATGTATCAGGAGCTTCAGGAAGCAAACCAGGAACTAAGTATTCCAGCTAGGCTGCAATTAAGGACTGATGTTATTCAACTGAGGAGATCCAGTCTTTTGAATGAGAGGATGGTCAACATGTGGGATCACTTGGAAAAGCCTCTTGTGGTGCCGTGGGTTAAACACTTGTGCTAGCAGAACTGCTGACCGAAAGGTCAGTGGTTTGAATCCGGAGAGCAGGGTAAGCTCCCATCTGTCAGCTCCAGCTCCCCATGTGGGGACATAAGAGAAGCCTCCCACAGGATGGCAAAACATCAAACATGCATCTTGCAGACTGCCAATTCTCTCTCACCATAAGAAACTTGCAGTTTCTCAAGTTGCTCCTGACACACACAAAAACTTGGGAAAGTGGCATAAATAGCAGGGGGCTGGATCAATTAGGTGGTGGAAGTAATGTCAGTGAAATTGTTACAACCTGATTCTCTCCAGTGTGTAGAATACGTTTTGGCATGCAGTTTTGGTGTTGGTGAGATTACTTGGCTTTGAACATTTTGGAAAGTACTTTGGTCTACTCATGTGCCTCACCTTTATTTTAGCTGACTACTTTGGATTATGATACAGTATGCAGCTGTTTAATAATAATTTGGTGGAAAGGGCTGTGTCAGAAAGGCTGAAAATGCTATCTCCACTCCTCCATTACCTTGGGTAGTTTTAAACTGGTCACTCATCCTGGGACTGATCCAGAATGGTGAATGCCATTTGCATCATAATGGTTTAGACTCTGGGCCCTGGCCACCCAAGTACTATTCACTCCCATCTCCTTATTATGGTGGTGAGCAGACATGGTATGGGTTTTGCTGGTTGCTTCTTACTTGTGATGATGTTGCCCAGGGCATCAGAACCACAAAGGAGAGGGGAGAAGTGGAATTGCCTCTTCATCTACCTTCTTCCTTCTCCAATTGCCCTGTCATTTCAATTAGCATATTCCCAGGAGATGAGCGATCAGCATCACTCATGTTGCACCTGTTGGCTTCTGAAATGAAGAGAACAAAATGAGATGGTGAGTGCCATCCCATCTCACCAGGCCATCCAAGCCCAGTGAACATGGGATGGTTATGCAATCAATTGTAGATGGTTCTGCCTCAAATCTTGCCCAACTATTCATATGGACCCAAAGTTCCAGTTTGCTCTGGATTCTGTGGGAGATATCAGAACAACCTGTGACTTTGGCTAATGTGTTTTAAGGCCATGTTAAGTAGCTTCAGCTTAACCAGGATCAGCTCCATATGTTGTTTAGCCACTTTGATACTGCTTGGGGAGAAAGGCGAAATAACAACAACAACAACAACAACAACAACAACAACAATGGGTGCCGTACCAAAATATCTCAGCTGGCATTTGGAAACAATAGGCATTGACAAAATTATGATCTGCCAACTGCAAAAGGCCACCCTACTGGGATCTGCACGCATCATCCGAAAATACATCACACAGTCCTAGACACTTGGGAAGTGTTCGACTTGTGATTTTGTGAAACGAAATCCAGCATATCTATCTTGTTTGCTGTGTCATACAATAACAATAAGAAGAAGAAGAAGAAGAAGAAGAAGAAGAAGAAGAAGAAGAAGAAGAAGAAGAAGTCACCACATAGATTATTCATCAGCCCTTTACCCTAAATGATATAGATGAGCCCTTATCTTTGCAGTGTTCATGTTGTGGGTAAATTCTAAAGGGGAGTCCTCTTCTATCCATAGAAGCTTCTGCTTGGAATGTTAATAATACTCAGTAACTCTCTCATGTTTGAGACAGGGTGTCTCAAAACATTCCGTTTTTGATAGTGTATTTTTAAAATACCTTTGCAACAGCAGACAGCATTTGATGTATACTTCTGGAACCAGATTAAAAAATGCTCATATATGCTTATAAAAATGCTTATAAAAAATGTTTTTATAAACATGTGTGATAATTATGTCCTTGCCTGAAGAAAACAGATCCATTTTCAAGATAAAGTATTAGCTTGTATTTTACCTTAGACTACCTTTGGAGAAGAGTTTTGTTGTTGTTGTTCTGATTTATTTTATTTCTGATATGATTGGCGAGGCATATTGCAATATCAAAAAGGCATAGATGAGAGATTGAGAACCTTTATCTGTTGAGACTGAATTCCAATTTGGAAAGGGTCTCAGAAATTGCATTTGAACAGTGTGTAGGTCTATGGGTAGAGAGTTTGGCCAAAACATTATGAGTTAAGCCAGTTATAGATCATTTGAGATCATAAGGCGAGACCAATATTCCATTATCAACATCATCACAAACATTGTTTATGGGAATGTGAGAGAGGATCTTCTCAGTGACTAGCTCTAGACTCTGACCAGAGTGCTCCTCTCTTTTTTGTCTGTGAGTTGGTTGGTTAAAACCTTTTTATTTAGACAGACTTAAAACACAAAGTGTTAAAGTTATGAACCAGGTATGTTATGTTGTCAAAGGCTTTCATGGCCGGGATCACAGGGTTGTTGTATGTCTTTCGGGCTGTGTGGCCATGTTCCAGAAGTATTCTCTCCTGATGTTTCACCCACATCTATGGCAGGCATCCTCAGAGGTTGTGAGGTATGGGTATGAGGTATTTTGTCCATACCTCACAACCTCTGAGGATGCCTGCCATAGATGTGGGTGAAACATCAGGAGAGAATACTTCTGGAACATGGCCACACAGCCCGAAAGACATACAACAACCCCAGGTATGTTATATTTTTAAGCTACATTATTTTATAAATATGTTTTATCTTTTAGTGGCATTTTATCATTTTAAATTAGAATTATAGAATTATAGAGTTGGAAGAGGCCACAAGGACCATCTAGTCCAACCCCCAGTTATGCAGGAACACACAATCAAAGCCCCCCTGACATATAGCCAGCCACTACTTAAAAACCTCCAAAGAAGGGCAGCATGCTGCAAGGCAGGATATTCCCCTGCTGAACAGCTCTCATGATCAGGAAGTTCTTCTTAATAGGTGAGATCTCTTTTACTACAGTTTGAATCTATTGCTATGCATCCTATTCTCTAGAGCAGCAGAAAACAAGCTTGCCCCCTCCGCAATATGACATCTTTTCAAATATTTAAACATGGTTATCCTATCCACTCTCAGCATTCTTTTCTTCAGGCTAAACCTCATTCCCAACCCCTGAAACCTCTTCTCATAAGACTTGGCTTCCAGATCTTTGATCATTTTGGTTGCTCTTCTCTGGACACCTTTAGCTTGTCAATATTCCTCTTGAATTGTTTTGCCCAGAACTGGACACAGTATTCTAGGTGAGGCCTTATCAAAGCAGAATAGAGTGGAATCATTACCTCCCTCAATTTAGTGCCCTTCCACACAGCCAGGCATGGGCAAACCCAGGCCCGCAAACCAGACACTGCCCTTTGGCCTCTTCTCTCAGGCACCTATCTGCCTTGGCCTTCCACTGAGCATGCAGATGCAGTGGCCCACAATGTCCCCAGGCTGAGGGCTGAGGCAGAGACACGGTGCTGGTGAATGCTCTGCAGAAAGCTCTCACCAGTGTCAAGTTTCTCCTCCTCCTTTGAGCTTTGGGAAAACGGGCTGCCTTCCCTAGACTCAGAGGAGATGCTAGGTAGAAATACGGTGCTGCTGAGACAGCTATCGCCAGTGCTGTGTTATTCCTTCTCCTCTGAGCCATGGGAAAGGAGACCTTCCCCAGACTCAGAGGAAAACTGGGGGAGAAAGGGTTCTCACCAGCTCAGTGTTTCTCCTTCTCCTCTAAGGCTTGGGAAGGCAGAGGTGTGCCTTTCCCAGGCTTAGAGGGGAAGCGGGGGAGAAATCTGGTGCTGGCGAGAATGCTCTTATGAGTGCAGTGTATCAGAATCGTTTGATTAAATAAATTGTCTTCTTAATAGTTAGAAGATGCCAGTAAGAAATGTTTGCCACAAACACCAACAAATGGCCAGCAATAAAACAAGCTCATCGCTTTCCTGGGGATGCAAAGGAATCAATTGAAGGGTCTGGGAATATCAAGGACAATAAAGCCCCAGTCAACAATTACCTTAAATGTAAGAGTTGGAAATTTCATTTTGTTGCAGTTTGATTTTGATCGATTGGGCCACATTGAGGCTTCAAAGGGCCCAGATGGTATATTGATAATATCAGTTATAACCGGACATTTGTCTTGAACTGTTTTGATAAACATTTCATCAAAAGCACCATGCATGAGAAAAGACCAGATGAAAGGACAAAGAGCTGAGAACAGTAAAACACAGAGGTGTGAAATTTCCCTGGAAAATTTATAAAAACCTAATGGAAGTTGCATCCTGTGTGGCATTCTCTAGCTATGCTGCCCGACAGTACCTTTGTTTTGCAAAATAAATGGCTGTTTGTACTCATCTCCTCGCATCAGAATCCATTATTGGGGAAACAGGTTTCTGAGGCTCAAAAAGGGAGCCTAGCCTCAACAACCATTTCTTGTTTCATAAAGTAGAATTCATTTCTTCTCTCACTGCAAAGCACAGCTGAATTCCATGCAACAGTTTCCTGGTGTTGATGCACAGTACCCCAATATGTATAGTCTCTTTACTTTCCAATCAAAGACTAGAAACGAGAAAATTAAAAATACAATAGTTTAATTCTGCAGAAGAACTAATGGGTGGTTGCCAAATTAACAAAAGAGGAGTACCATGCTTGACTGTCATGCATCATGGATTTTATAGTATTAGACTAATGCAAGCACACACATTCAGAATGCTTTCCCAGGTATCCCTTGAACTGTTCAAAGCTGCCAATTTCTTTTTCCTCTCTTTCCTGTCTGTAATTTTCACTCTCAGCCTATTCTTTAACTCAGATTTTTTTTCTCTCTCTCTTCCCCCTCTTTCCCTCTTCCTCCCTCCCTCTCCCTCTCTCTCCTTACCTCTCTCTGTTCCCTCTGTTCTGTAAACAATTATGTGTTCTGAAAATAATCTTGTTTTGGAAAACATTTCCTGTGCATTTTCCCCTTCTCCTATCACAATCTGATGATCTCCTCTTCACCACTCACCTAAATTTCTTGTCCTGGTCCTTAGCAGCACTTATCTATCCCAAATTCCTTCATCTGTCACTCCTTTTTGCTCCCTCCCTCCTCCTCAGCACATTCCTAAACTTCTACTTCATGGTTGTGAAATCCCCCTTACATTTCCTGGCCCCAACACTGGGTTGCAAAAAAGACCTCAGTGTCTTGCAATATTGCTTAGGGTGCAAGCCACAACTTCCCACTTTAATAGCCTTTTATTTCTGTTCCATGGTGATGGAACAAGTTTGTGTGCTAGATGTGGAAACTACATAGAGCTCATCTGAACTGTAAATCACAGATTCCTTATTTCCAGTATAAAACTAACAAACAAACAAAATAAAGAATTGTAGAATATTATACAGAGCACAATGGAAAAGCCAAACAACATAATTTAATCCATAGTTGCATAAAATGAACAAGCTAGTTTCTGAATCTGGACATCCATTTGGTTTAAGTCATCTCCCCATTCAGGGAATCCAATATGCAAAAGGCCAAAATACCTCAAAAGTACTTGTACCATTTCAGTTTGTACAGGTATATCAGGACATCCTAAGATGACTTTAGAGCAAAGAGGGATACATGTTGTTAAGGTTTCCAAAGGATATTATAATCATACGTAGTGATTACATGAATATTCAGTGAATCTCTACAGTTATCTTATATATTTAGATACAGAAACTATCTATTGAAATCTTTTCAGAGAAAATTTTCACCCACTGTTGCATCTGTGTCATTAATATTTGCAAAGTAAGGAAAATTGCCCTGAGTTAATCAATTTGCATGAGCAATCCATTTTGTGTGAGCAATCAAATTTACTGATTCAATTGATGGCTCATTAATGTCCCTTTAAAGTAGGGATGCTCACTAGGGACAGTAGAGTATCACAAATTTGTTCTCGCATGTGAACAGGAAATAAATGCTATCTAAGGAAAATACATCATATGAAATGTGCATAGCTGAGTACACACAGAGGCATGATAAATCTACAGTGTTCTTTCCAAACAGTTTGTCTTCACCATGTTCCAATTACAACAGCCAAAGCTGAATAAATTTCCAATGTGGTAATTGCAAAAGTGGTTTTCTTTAAAGAATCACTAAAACTCAAAACAAGTTTACAAGGTGTTTAAAAATTGAGTGCAACAAGCATGAAGAGAGAACATCATTCATGGGAATATAATGTGGACACAAGTTTATTTATTTACTGAGTAGGAAAGTTCAGTAAATGTGTGGAAAAATGTGGTGCCATGTGTTGTATTTTGATTTGTTGTTGTTTGCATTGATCTGTATGGAGAGGCAGCTAAGAAAAATTAATAATACTTATTATTATTATTGATCAACTGCATGGATTTAGGTTTAAATATCTGATTAGCCTACACTTAGAAATGGCCGAACAATTCAATGAAATGCTGCAAACTGGAAATATCAGCAAATGGATAACAACTGGGAAGACATATCCAGCAAAGGGATAATACCAGGAAACTACAGGCCAATAACATGTCTGCCTACTAGGGTTGTCCGATCGATGGAAAAATTGTTTCAATTCTCGTTTCTAAAGTAGGGGGTGCCGGCTCTTCGTTGTAGAAATTATTTCTAAATGTTTCACCCAAAATTTTTGGATATTTACGAAAATTCGTAATGTTTCTAAAATGTTTCTAAAATGGCGGACGCGCATGCGCAATCGCCAAAAAACAGGAAACCGGGGAGGACTTTTCTGGGGGTCTCCCGCCCTCATTTCTTGAGCTATTCTCATCAAATTTGGTACAGTGGGAGAACACATTCCACACTCTTTGCTCAACAAATTGCCGAATGTTTCCTGTCTCCTATGATTTTTGGCGAATTTTTATAACTTTTTGTAATATACTATTTTTTTATATTTTAAGAAACCTGTTCCTGTTTTGAAAGTCTTACTTCCTGTTCAATTGGGTTCTTCACTGTGAAAGTCCCTCTTTTCTATTTGTGTATATTTGTTGCTGTGGCCAGAAATCAGCAAAAATGGTGGTCATTTGCAGAAACTGGAAACCCCCCGCTCCTATCTAAAAATAAGGTGGTGATATTTCAGCTTCCTAAGACATGGGAGCTCATGTCCCACTCCCTTGTGACCTGAGCCCCACACCACACACCCTGCCCCTGTCTAATAAAAAGCGGTGGCCGGGGGGGGGGGTTGTGCAACAAGGAAAAGGGGTGCACACACTCCTTTGCAGGCTTGGAAAGCCTTATATGGGTTTTATTGCTTTCTTCCAGAAAACTTTGCAAAGGAAAGGCAAAAAGTCTACCTCAAAAAGAAAAAGCACCCCAAAAGCCCCAAAGCTAGCGGTTACAGGGAGGGACGCAGACTCCTTTGGAAAATAAAAATTCCCAACATCCACAGCAAGGACTCTGCCCCAAGCCCCAAGCCAATTTCCCCCCAACACAATATCTAACCGGCAACAACCAGCCACTTTGCCCTCTCAGCTTCACGGCGCGCGCGCGAACCACCCTCTCTCCTCGGTATCCCAACCCAGAGAATGGCTTGGCTCTGTGCGGAGGCGATTTTTATAGTGATTCTACACGTCGACGGGAGGATGCTAGCCCCCACCTTTTTTAGCCATCGTGGAAGACTCTGATTGGCAGGGAGTGGGAGCCATGTTAGGCTGCGCTAGGCTCCCGTTCATGTTAGGTTGCAGAAACAAATATATATATATATATATATATATATATATATATATATATATATATATATATAATATTTTAAAAAAAAATTTGGAAGGAAAAAAATTAACGAAATTTTTAAGACACAATTACAGAATGGGCCAACGATGGATCGTATTACATTGCCAGTTGCGCCCAGGGAAAACGTTTCAATACTCGTGTCAAAAAACGGGAACATAACGAAATTATAATGGTATGACAATTTTTACGACGATATGGACAACCCTACTGCCTACAATGCTCAAACTGCTGACAGGCATAATAGCTGATCAAATCCAGGATCACTTGGAGGCAAATAACATCTTGCCAGTAGAACAAAAAGGCAATGAAAGAAGTAGGAGCACAAAAGATCAGCTTCTGATTGACAAAATGATACTGAAGAATTGCAAAAGCCACAAAACAAACTTCTATACAACTTGAATTGATTACAAAAAAGCATTTGACTCACTACCATATAGCTAGATCATCAAATGTCTGGATGTCATTGGGGTTTGTGAAAATATTAGAATGTTCACTGAAAATGCAATGAGCTGTTTGTAGGCAACAAAAGCTATGGAACTGTTAACATCAAGAGAGGAATTTTCCAGGGTGACTCTCTGTAACTGCTGTTGTTCATTATTGCAATGATTCCACTTTCAGTAATTCTACAAAAAGCAAATCTGGACTATCAAACGGTAAGAAATTCACCAAAAATTTCCGACTCATGGTACATGTATAATCTAAAGCTTTATAGAAAATCAGAAACTGAAATGTAGTCACTGACCAACACATTCAGAATCTTCAGCACTGACATCAGGATGGAGTTTGACCAAGACAAATGCTCCACAGTGTCATTAAAGAAAGGCAAAATTACTCACAGCGAGGGCATAGAGATGTCAAATGGACAAACCATAAAGTGCAATCAGCCTGAAGCGTAAGTATATGGGCATACTACAGCTGGACAATATCAAGCATGAGCATGTGAAAAAAGTGGTCAACAAAGAATATGTCCAAAGGGTCAAAAAAAATTGAAGAGCAAATTAAATGGTGGAAATACGATCAAGGCTATCAACACCTGACTCATTTCCATCATCAGATACACTGCTGGAATTGTGAACTGGATGTAAGCAGAGCTGGGTGATCTGGACAGAAAAACAAGAAAACTTATAACAATCCACTACTCATTACATCCATGTAGTGATGTTGACAGACTTTACCTGCCCAGAAAATTAGGAGGCAGAGGTCTTCTACGAATGGAACAAACAGTAGAGAAAGAGAAACATGCACTAGCAGATTATGTGAAAGACAGTCAAGAACCATCATTGATGGAAATCAATAGTATAAAACTGCTTAAAGTGCATAAGACAAAGAGTGAATACCATAAAAATAGAATGCAGAGCAGAAGAGAAAATTGGCAAAAGAAGGGTCTCAATGGACAGTTTCTGGAAAACAACTGAGAGCAAAATTGACAGGGAAAAAAAGGATGTGGCTCACAAATGGAACTTTCAAAAAGGAGACAAAGAGCCTGATTCTAGCAGCCCAAGAACAGGCAATCAGAACAAATGCCATCAAAACCAGAATTGAAAAGTAGGTGACAGATCCCAAGTGTACAATCTGCAAGGAAGCAGACAAAATGATGGATCATCTCCTCAGCTGCTGCAAGAAGATCGCAAATATGAACTACAAGCAGAGGCATAACAGCATTGCTCAAATGATCCATTGGAACTTGTGCCACAAATACCATCTGCCAGTGACAAAGAACTGATGGGATTGCAAGGCTGAAAAAGTTACAGAAAATGAACACATCAAACTACTCTGGGACTTCCAAATTCAGACTGATGGAGTTTTGGAGTACAATACTCCTGACCTCATGACCGTGTTAAAAAACAAAATATGGATCATCAATGTTGCAAACCCAGGTGATAGCAGGATTGACAAGAAGCAGCTGGAAAAGCTGACACAATATGAGGATTTATAGATCAAGCTACCAAGACTCTGGCACAAGCCAGTAAAGGTGGTCCCAGTGGTGATCGGCACACTGGGTGCAGTGCCTAATGACCTTAGCCTGCACTTAAACACAATTGACGCTAACAAAATTACCATCTGTCAGCTGCAAAAAGCCACCCTACTTGGATCTGCACACATTATTCGCTGATACATCACACATTCCTAGACAAATGGACAGGACAAAGTGTTCGACTTGTGATCCAGTACAACAGCCAGCATAGTGATCTTGTTTGCTGTGTACTAATCTTGTTGTGTATTAAATAATAATAATAATCATAATCATAATCATCATAGCAAAGTGTGTTTCTAGTTACCAGTTGATGGGAAAATGTAATATTAATGTTATTCAGGTGTGTCTCAAGCTTCCTAATCAACCAGTGTTTCCTACTTTGGGAGATAAATCTTTTTTAAACAATTTAAAAATATCACATTTTCTCTTCAATGAACAGATCTTCCAGAGTTTTTATGCATTTTCCAATTCTGATTGATATTTTGGAGAATTTAAGAGGAGATAAACCTGTATAATCTATAGGGGGGGGGATAGCATTTTGTGTGAAATCATATTTCAGAAAAACAGCTTTGGCAATAAAATCTTCAAATGCAAAGTAAATAAAGAAATATCTCATGAGTTTATCAAAGCAATGTATCATTTTTGTCAGACAAATTGATATCTTCAAGCCTGAAAAATTCACAATGGTGATAACTAATCTCATTGTGGTAGATGTAGTGATTTAAGCCTTGTGTTAAGCCTTCCCTCTTATGGGCTACATCAATTTTCTTAAGGTCTCCATCACCTGGCCATTTCTACCTAGGGATTATGGCAGACCACACAACATGTGTTTGAGGCCAAGCATCTCAAATGCTTTGGATGTCACACAAAGCTTGTATCACCAATACCTTGCCTTTCAAGTTCGTTACCATCCAAGTGGATTATCAAAACATCTAGAGGGGACACTACCCCTAGCAGTCCTGGTGCCCTCGCCATTCAACATTAGCTATATTAGCCAACCCCAGGTGCTGGCCAAAAGGCTCTTTTCGAGCATGACGTTCAGCCCAACAAACAGAAGAAATGTCAAGAATGTGATCAACCGGGGTGGGGGGGAACAAAATGTCATTTTAGCCTGAATTTTATATCAATACCTAGAAAGGTTAGAATGTGGGCCTGCCCATCTGTTTTATCGTGCACCAAAGCTACTCCGTGTGTGTGAAAGGTCTGTAAAAGTATTGTGCAGTGCCACTTGCCAGATTTGTCTACATTTTTCCTTGCCTATTACTGATTTGAGTTTGTGTGAATTGCATGGTAAAAGTTGCCCTTGATAAGGAATGTGGAAACCATTGTTAAACCCTTGTTTAATGCATAGTTGCTTTAATGTTGCTTTTTGTAAAAAATAAATAAATGTATCAAGCCACCATCCAAGTTTTACCAGATTAAATAGACTGGAGCCCTTCTGGAATTGCCAACTGCCCTGGGTGTCGCATTGCGACTGTATTATCTCTCTGTCCACCCGTCGGCTGACGGACTTTGGCACAGTTCTGTGCAACATGAGCACTGTGGCAAATGGGGTAAAAGTACTGGAAGCTGCATGCTTTCTTCGAGCAAACTCAATGAGCTGCAAAATCCCAACAGAGCAATCGCTGCTGTGGTTGCTGCTGTTGTGATGTGCCTTGCTGACTAAAGGGTTGAGCCCATTTTTCATTTTGGATTGTGTGACCGCTGTCAGATCTTTCCCCATTAATTGGGCAGGATGTGTTCATAACCTGCATCCAAAGCTGGCTATCTATGAGATCCCACCTAAGTGTGGGGTATTTAGCAGCTGCAACTCACAAACGCTTTTCATACTGAAGCCATGTTTTGGCAACAAAATCAACATATGTTCTGTTTCATATATAATATGGAGCTATTGAAAAAGGGGAAGGCTTGGCCTGGATAAGTTTTTACAAAGACACCCATTTAGATAAGATAACTGGCTAACCAATAAGCCCAGTTTCTATTGATCTTTTTATTTTTGACTTTCATTTAATTCATCTTTCTCCTTTTTTCAAGTTCCCTGAACAGAAATGAGAAGATATCTACATATTCACCTTTTTAGGGTTTTATCCATTGTCTTCTGAGTTAAGTGCCCCTCCCCAAAGCTATTAATTTGAGGAAGCTCCCAATTGGCCCATGGTGGGTCTATCATTGGTTTTGGGCTGAGCCAGTGAAAACAGAATAATTAGGCCAGCTCAGGTGGTTGTCAGGTATTCTGCTGGCCAAAAGCTGCAAGATAGCTTACCAGGACTTGCTGTTGAGACCCTCCCGCTTGAGTGTTGGTAGGTCCCCAGGGCCACTGTCCAGAGCCACCAGCTCCAGTGACTTCAGTTCCCTTCTCACTTGAGCTGGATGAAGAAGGCATCAGTTTTGAAATTGCTAGGGCAACCTGCATTTTCAATGCCCCATCTGCTGTTGAGTAGGATTTTATCATTATTGTTATAATATTGGAGTAATAGATCTGCCTGCCCATGTTATTCAATTGGTGGGCTCTCTTCCAAACATCAACCATGGCTAACATAGCTTAGCTTCAGAAAACATACTTAGCATCCAAATAAAACATGATCTGGTGCCTTAAGGGTGCCAGGACATATATCCTAATTATCTCTTGTCCTGTAATGTCTGACTGAGCAATTGTTAAAGTATGTTGTTGTATTCTTATTATCACCCTTGTCATAAGCAATATTTGTAAGTGAGTCACAAGACATGCAATTGGCCTATTTTGAAACCATTAAATGTAAATTAAGTCAGCATAAACCATAGCATGTTTGTTTATGTATGCACTGTTGCAACCAGCTCAGGCCACAAAATGGCAGACACCAATTTGTCTAAACATGCTTCCAAAATGACTGCCAGCATGTGAGCCCTCAAAGATGGCTGCCGAAAGTAGAAACTCAATACCTCCAAACCAATTGTTAGGGGTGTATATATGTGTGTGTGGGGGGGGGGGGGGTGCGGGGGGGCATGTGTCAGTTTCAGGCCAATAATCCTGGCTAAAGGAGAAAGCACAGTGGTGGTTGGGGGGGACAAGTCACGCTGGATTACCTGGCTACACAGCAAGCATGCACTCTCTAAAATGGCAGGCTGATCCCAGATAAGTATGTATGTGCATAAAATGACTGCTGTTGTATGTCAGCCTATTGTTCCCACTGTAATGCCTGAACCTGAAGTTCATGAGTCTTTAGTTGAGAGGTCTGAGCAGCTAGAAGATAGCTGATGTTCAGATGAGAGGCCAGGGATGGAAGACCTTTCACCAAATGTTGATAGTGACACAGATGCTGTTGATTTAGGTGTTAGTGAGAATTTAATTTTGAATCGAAGGCAATTTTGCAAGAAAGTTAGGGAAGTCAGTGTAAGATTCAGGCAATCCACTCATTTACAACAGAAAAAAGATAATTTTAATGAGCTAGCTTCCTTCAAGAGCAAAAGGAATGCATTTCTCACGATTGGGGATTAAGAGCCTTTTATTGACTGGTTCAGCTTTCGTTTTCCAGTCGAGGCATACACACACACACATATATATATTCCACAATAAACTGTTTGCTGTATATTCAGTTGGTGTGCTGTTACAGTCAAAAGGATTTCTGTCTTGGAGTGCGACAATTGCCGCCAATGGGAGGCAGGTGGCAATGAGGCCAGCCAAGGCCAACCATGCCAGACCCTTGGTTGCGGGTAGCAAACTGCCTTTTTAAAAAAAGCCCTGGCAAGCCACACAGGGACTCCAAGGCGGCAGTAAGCCCCATTCCCCCCAGCCGCATGGCAGCTCAAAAAAGGGAGTGGAAAGAACCCTAGAGATGGCCCCTGCCACAGCTGGTGGGCTCACACAGTCTGGGCAGCTGCCCCCAGCAGGAGGAGGCCAGCCTGCTGCCTCCATGAAACAAGAAACTCAGTAGCAGGAGGATACTGCAGCAACAGCCCAAAGAGGAACTTGGGAAATGGAGGCTCCAAAGACAGGGAAGAGGTTGCAGCTATGACCTGGGGAAAGCAAACAAAAAGTGAGGCCCAGGGGGCAGGAAGAGGTTGCATGGGGAAAGAAGTCACAGCCAGGGCCATACAAACCCAAGGGCCATAAATTGTGAGTGGCAGCACGCCTAGCCTGCCAGCCCAAAAAAGGCGCAGAGCAGGGTCACCCCCACTGGGAGACATGGTGCCCAATGATTCCCTCCCCAAAGGCCAGCCTAACAGCCAAGAGGAGAAAAAACAGTGAAAGGGACCCACCAGTGACCAAATGAGTGCCCGAAGGAGTAGCACCTCAATTTCCCAAGCACCCAAACTGGCTACTTACAGGTACTGAGAGAGGGGGACTGAATGGCTGGTGGGTGAATATTCACTGCTACAATGCTGGTGCTGGGAGGAATGGGTACCTTAAATGCTGTGCTCCACCCCTTTACAACTAGTCTTGGCAGGGACTATTTACTTGGTCTCTATTCATTGGTGTGGGCCTTCCCATCCAGGCTGGCCAGAAGGGAAAACCTAATTATTAGACTTGTGCAGTTTGGCCAAAAGGCATGCCATTTCAGGTTCTGTTTTAGGATAACCCCTCATTCTATTTTTACCGGAAAGTTATTCGAATTGGGAAGAATTTTGTTTTCATTCGGCAAAGATTTGGCCTATTTGCTACAATGGGAAACTTTAGAGGTTCAATTCTCAGTCATTTTAAGGCCTATCTACATGAAACTGACCTCATTTTAGACCCCATTTACAACTGCAGGCTTGCCAAGTATCAGAATAATTCACCAATCTACCAAGTTTTTACCAGAACATTAAAAAAAATAAACCGCAAAAGAGGGTTCTGGGAATTGTAGTCACCAGCTGTGTCCATTTTCAGCCAATCAGAGCATGGACACAATCAGGCTTTTTATTGGCTGAGAAACAGAGAGAAAGAAAAACTTCAACTTCTAGCATGCTCTGAGAGGAACTCAAAGACTTTTCAATGCCTGCCTCATGCAAGTGCTGCTGAGAAAGCGAGTTCCCAGCAGGGCTTCGGAGAAGCCTAGGAACTTTTCCAGAAGAACTGGATGCTGCCACTGCTGCCAGGAAGGGAGAAAGGGCACTGCAGTTAATCCCATCTTCTCCCAGAGCCCCTGCTGCAAACCCCTGCCTCAGGTATATTGAAGTATTAACTCCATCCTCTCTAGTAGCAGAAAAATCCTGCTCTCTTGATCTGTTTTGGCCAACTTTCTGGTCCCCCTCCCCCATCCTGTTGAATCACTGAATTTTACAAATCACTTTTGATCAAACAGATCCAGGACAACTAATCATGCATTATTACAATTATTACAATTGTGATCTATCACTGACAGCATTATCTGTATCATTTATGCCAATGAATGGCCAATAGGTATAGTGAGAAAGCAAGAAACATTGCTAGAATGGGTTCAGACTTGCTAGCGACATTAAAACAATAAAAAATAAGAGCTTTGTCTATGCTGAGAGCAAGTGAAGGAATAATTATATATTTGCCACAAATTATGACTATTGTATAAACAAGATGTAGAGATGCTAACGTAAGAAAGTGAGATGGAGGAACTACTCAACTGCTCAATATTTTCTTTGTTTCAGTTTTCTGCCAAAAGGAATTGAATATAAAATGAAAATGGAACAAATGATGCAGCAAGATGGCTGCAGCCTAGGATAGGTTAACAAGTAATGCAGGAATGCGTGGCTAGTCTCCATGTCAAGATGAACTTTACTCAAAGATATTAAAGACACTGTGCTGTAGTTTTCAAACCACTCTCAACAATCCTGTAGCATTCCTGGACTACAGGAAGATTTCAGCAGACTGAAGGAATGTTATACCCATATTCAAATGGGGAATTAAAGCTTCACTGGAAGCAAAGAGGAAATATAGTTAAGCCCAGACCTATTTAAGATCTAAGGAAATCTCAAGAGATGTGCGTCTCTTGCATTATATCTAAGTGTAACAAGTGTGTGACAACATATATCACAAGACTACCATCCCCAGGATCTCATGATGCCTGGTGCTTGCAGCCATCTTGGAATCATCTAGACCCAGCAAATTCAGCTCCATATTATTATTGTAGTTCTTAAAGTATGACCATTGTCCATTTACACACCAGAAGCAGCTTGCAGTTTCTCAAGTGACTCCTGACACACACACAAAAATTACCCACTACTAGTTTGCAGCCCTCTGGTCACTTCTAATCACCTATTGGGAACAGAAAGGATTTTTTCCATGTCATTGTAATATTTCCTTCCTTTCCCTGTGGATTATTCACATGTTTGGGGGGATAAAATAATTACTAATATTGACATTCATGATATATAATATTGCTTGCATTTTTCATGATCTATGCTTCAGGTATGCGAATGGAGGCAAGTACATGAAAAGAAACTGTTGAAATGGGCATGGAGTGCTTTATGGATTTGAACAATGGCCTTTCTTGTCCACCAGCTGTTATCTTATGCAAAAATTCGGACAAAACCTTAAAACTCATGGGAATACACCTTAATTTTCAGCATCACTCTTATTTTAAAATATCCTTCTAACAACAGAGGAGAATGTGACATGACATGACATAGTGCTTTAGTAATTTTATGTTCCCCTGTGATTCATTTTCTCATTTCTCATTACACACAAACTTTTATTAATTAAAAGTAATCATTCTATTTTAGTGTTTATTCAGTTTCAGGTGTTTGGGCCAGTGTAAATATGCTCCAGAGCAGCCTCAGATCTGGCGTGTCCATGCTGAATCTGGGTACATAGTTCACATGGCTGAGAGTCACAGCTGCCCTAAGGAGCGGATGAGGAACACAGCAGTGATCTTTCGCTGTGTAGATATTAGTGTCCAGTTTCGATAGCAGACTGGGTTGAATCACTCGATTTTGTGTCCATACTGCCTGAAGCCATGGGATGCTATGGACTTTGCCCAAAGTGGTAAAAGATGGTCAAATACAACAACAAAAACAAAAACAGGATACTCACCAGAAGTTACTGTGCATCATGAAGACAATCAGCCTTCCATATGGGGTGATTTTTTTTGCTACTGTAGACAAGCTCCAAGTCTCATAGTTTTAGAATTATAGCAGAGAGAGATTCACATTCTCCTTTATTATTTTAGACAGCACAAATGTGTCTTATTGTTTTCAACCAAAAAAAGGATTTGAACATCAGTTTTGAATATCTCATAATCCTTCTGTAGTCACATTTAGCATTTTCAGCTCACCTTCAGTTGTAAATATTCATTGATAAAAATCCAGACTGTTATTTTTTCTGATCTCTCTGCCATAGCTTTGATAACTTCAGAAGTGCTGCTGCCGGTGCTCTCGGTGCAAACTCTACTTCTTCATAAGCACACTAGCTTCTGTATAAAATCCATTCACTCCCTTGGGGAGTCACTAGCAACCATGAGTATGTCACATCCTTTAAGAGAGCCCAAAGATCGCAAGTGGTGTGCGCTTTATTGATCTCTCCTACTGGGATTTCCCTTGCAATTCACTCCTGACTTAAGAATCCTAGTGCTATAACCATAGGCAGTAAAAAGCAACAGGAGATTAAACTCCTGCTGGAATATGGAGGGATAGACACATTTACCATCCTTTGATAGGGGTTATGGGAATATGTGACATGGGGAGACTTTCTAAACAGCAACCATGCTTTCTTGTTGCAGTGCATTTTATCTTTAAAAGCAGCTCTTCAAAATCTTTACTTAGCCACCTTTAAGCTATCTTGATTGTAATAAATTGTTTGCTTTCATGCAATCTCTGTGACCTCTGCATTTCAGGAAAGGGAGAAGAACCTATATTTTAATACATTCAAAAGAAACCAATTTTGTCCAGGCTACTTGCACTCATACTCAAAAAAAACAACAACCAGCAAACTGAAGGCTCTATGGGGGTGGTTCACCAACTAAGATGGTCCACCCCAGGATCTGGATGGTTTACTAATTATTGTTCTTGATATCAGGAAAGTCAATGTTATCAAAGGTCTGCTTTACCTTTGTAATGGGGAAATAGCCTGGGTAGTGATTTGAGTGTAACCTTCCACAAAGTGGAGCCAAGTGAGCACCCTCATTCACTAGGGAGCTGGTGGCAATGAAACAAGTGATACTAGAGCACTGATAACATTTATAATAGATTTGCCTGAATGCAGGTAAAAACCTGTTAGAACGCACACATTCTGATGATAATGAATAAATACTTCTTTGTCCACAGATTCACCCAGTCAAATAGTTTCAAGTGGTCAGGGCTTTTCTATGCTCTGCTCCATCAGAGAAGAAAAAAGAGAACACAATGATTCACTATGAAGCATCTGCATAATATTTGGAAGCTAAAATCACTTCAGATCTTCTTTGACTGGCTGAGAGGATGATGTAGGTGATACACAGTCCAGTGGATGTAAACTTGGATTCTATTTGTCCCATCCTATAGGATAGGGAGCCCCCGCTGGGTTGCCAGTTTGAATCCAACCTGGGGAGAGTGCAGATGAGTTCCCTCTGTCAGCTCCAGCTCCATGCAGTGACATGAGAGAATTCTCTCACAGGGATGTTAAAACATCAAACACCCGGGCATCCCCTGGGCAATGTCCTTGCAGGCAGCCAATTCTCTCACACCAGAAGTGACTTGCAGATTTTTCAGGTTGCTCCTGACACGAAAAAAATCCTATAGGATACAAAGAAATGTGTGCAGCCTGGCTTCCAGTTTTTAAGGCTGATCAGGTGGATCAGATAGTATCCCATGTTTCACCAATCATTCAAGCCCTGTCCTCATGGCTCATTTCATCCAGAATATGTCTTCTTGGGTCAGTGGGTTTTATTTGTGTGCTGAAGACCAAACAATTTCATCATTTTATTCCCACTGCAGTTTTGGTAAACAAATTAGAGTTCAGTATTTCTTCTGTGAAAAATTGGCATGCAGAGAATTTTTTTTGTAGAGAAATTGTTTTCTGTGCATGTTATTTGCGCTTGGTACAAAAATTACATAACATATCTGTGTATAAAATGTCATTTTCTGTGCCCCAAGGTCTCTCTGTGTGTTTGTGGATAGTTGTATAACATTGGAAAGGTTCTTGTGCCATTTCCTGCCCAGGATATTCCAACATTTAAGACCCCTCCTTTATGACCTCGACTGAGGTCCCTTTAAAAAAGTAATTAATTACAGTAATAGGCCTAAGTCCCACCTAGATTGATTAGAGAATGCAATTTTTGCAATTCCAAACATACAATACTATATTTTTTCTGATTCTCAAGGTTATATTCTCAAAATGGCTACTTTTGTCAGCCTATAGTACAAAAACATATTTCTGCCTGCAAGTGATATAAACTGCATGAGGAGACACAATACCTATACCATGTGATATGGCTACACCACCATTTAGTCAAACCATCCTTCTCTATGAATATCAAAGCAATTAAAAACTAACAGGTCCACAACAGAATGACTGAGGTAATAGCTCATTAAGCTACAATAGTAGAATGACATAGTTACACTTTTGGTGTAGTGAAATGGAAATATAGCATTTTCAAATAAGTCACTATTTGTAGTTAATTGCATTCAAGTTCTACTCACTTTTTTTAGACATATGGACATAATGAAGCAGCTTGTGCCTTAGTGTTTGTTCATGTCACTTCATGTCACTGAGGGCCCTTCCAGACAGACCCAAAAAACAGGGCCTGTCTCACTGTTAATTGAGGCACCCAAATGATGCCTCAGGGTGCACCCAGGGTGCATAATTCAATGAATTAGTCTCTAGTGTTAATATTGTATGTTTTATGTTGATTTTAACTATTGTTTTTACTGTAATTGATGTTTGTATTGGATAACTGTTTTATTGCTGTGTTTTGATATTTGATTGTTTTATTGGGCAAGGCCCCATGTAAGCCGCCCCAAGTCCCTTCGGGGAGATGGGACGGGGTATAAAAATAAAGTTATTATTATTATTATTATTATTATTATTATTATTATTATCCAGACAGCCCCTAGAAGCAGGAGCTTACACTTCTTCAAGTGAGACATCCAGATGATGCCACACAAAAACACAAATTCATTCACCACAAATCAGGAACACGCTGCTATGTAGATAATTAATTTGATAATGGGCTTGTTCTGCGACTTCTTAAAAGGCATGTGTTGAACCCACTATGACCACTGGCTGGACTGTCCCCTCAGAAGTCTTGGACTTCTGAAGGCATAGTCCAGACAACCATCACATGTTTTCCATGGTGATTCAGCCAGGAAAATCGCAAGGGCACTAACCCCCTCCCCAAAACTCCCACAAACCCCTCAAAACTAAAAAGGAAACTCACCGGGAGCCATTTGGATTCTCCTCCTATGTTGGGGATAAAGGAGCCAATAGGGCTACATTCCAGTTTCAGTGGAAGTGTAGGCTCATATAACCCAGTTCAAAGCAGATAATCTGGATTCAAAAACTGGATTATATGATAGTGTAGATCACTCTTAGAAAGACATTTCACAAAGCTACTTCTAATTGAAAGATAGATTCATGTGGATAAATGCTTCTGTACAGAACAGACAGATAAAACAGTCTGACAATGATAAGTAACCTATTGAAGCATTCTTCCTGGAACACTTGCTGCTAGTTTTCCAATGTGGGCAACTCTTTTTTGTTCCCTCTTTTAAAACTGGCGATCAGTTAAGCATGTGACACAATATACAAGTAGGTTCATTAAAGAATCTGCTGTTTGTGGGAACTAAATCAAAGAGATCTCTTCCTACATTCATAAAACACTCATCATAATGATGGATTTTTTAATAGCATTATTTAGAACACCAGTTTTGAGTGACTTTTTCATGTGACCTTTCAGGCAAAATTAATTACAGCTTTTCAAATACATTAACACTCTGTAAGGGCACCTTTGACATAAATAAGTAGCAGGTAGAATAATAACTAGCAAATAAAGTAGGCCAATATTTTTCCACTAAAGGAAGATAAATATCATATGAGATGATGAGTGCCCAGATTTTACAATGAATGTTTTTTCCCTGACCTAACAAAATAACATCATTTATTACCATTAAGCTGCTAGCAGAAATGTTTTAAAGGCAGCTTGCATTTTACAGTTCCCAAAGAATGATTTAGAACATCAAGTCTATGTTCCTTTCCTACTTCACTTACAATTAGTAGGTTAAAGAAGCTCTAACCTTTTCTGGAAACCTAATTTATTAAACACTGTGACAACAGGTCTGGCATCATATTCAGAACAAAATGCATTGGAAGCTTTTTTCAGCATTTCTATATAACAAATTATGTGACTGATCAATTTTGTTTTAATAGAGAAAATGGGTCATACTAATAAGGCATTTTTCATTCATTTTAATTGTGGACACTGGGATGTCAATATTACACATCATTTCTAAAGGAAGTAGAGAGGAGGCGAAACAATAATCAGGTTCAACACCATTGCTCACTATATCCAGCAGACCTGCTTAAACAATTAAAAGAAATCTGGATATCCAAATTTCATAGAACTTCATACTGATTCGAGATTAAATAAATGGTCACAAATATTTAAGGTTCACCAGGATTTCAGTTGATTGCTTCTGAATTTCAAAATATCAAAACTGGCATCCATTTCTATCCTTTTAATTGCACATTTCACCACTTCAGAAATTAGTTTTTATATCAACTAGTATCAAGTTATTGATATTACTCAACATTTTAATGTTAATCGTCAAAAAATGAAAAAAATAATAATCTCAAGAGCTATAAATATTTACAGAACACAGTAAATATTTACAGAGCACAATTCTGAAATTAGAACATGCATTACCATTTTTAGGTCCTCCCAAGCTAGAAAAGGGGGCAGCTGGCATATAAACCAAAGCTGGTATAAGCACTCATGACCGTTGCATCTACCTGGGGTGACATTTGAAGAGATGGATGCAGGCTGTGAACAGTCTTTCAGAGGAAGCACCTCCTCCTAGATTAGGACCCTTGATGGAAAGCACCTCTGTTTCGTCTGGATTCCAGTCTCAATCTGTTTTTCCTCATCCAGCCTATTACTTCCTCCAGGCATGAATTCAGAGGAAACATGCTATCATTAGCGGAGGCTTTTTTTTGAAGACATATTTGAGTGTCATCAGCATACTGATAACACCCCTCCCCATCCATGCCTCTGGATGATCTCTCCCAGCTGCCTCATGTAAATATTTAAAAGCATTGGGGATAGAATGGCATCTCGCGGGATGCCATATAACAGCACCTTCTTTTGAGGAGCAGCCATTCCCAAGCACCACCATCTGGAATCTGCATTGGTATGACTGGAACCATTGCAACATAGTGCCTCTGATTCCCAGCCCTTCCAGGCATTCCAGAAGGATACCATGGTTTTTGGTATCGGAAGCCACTGAGAGGTCTAGATGTACTTACAGGGACACACTCCCCCTGTCGATGTTGAGACAGAGATGATTCACTAAGGTGACCATAGCAGTCTTGGCTCTGTATCCTGCAATTGCCTCCTCAATCACCTTGCCCAAGGAAGGTTAGAGACTGTTCTATAATTAGAAATGACCAGGAGATCTAGAGAGGGATTTTTTCAGGAGTGGTCTGACTATTGCTTCTATTAAATAGGATGGAAAGTTCCCCTCCCTGAGAGATGCATTAATGATTTGTTGTATTTGAGAATGAATTCCATATCCTCCCTGGATAACCAGCCAAGAGGGACAGAGATCAAGAAAGAAGGCTGTCCTCCTTACTAGCCACAGTAACTTGTCCATCTCAACACTACTCACCAATTGAAACTAATCCCACTCACAGAGTTGTTGCACATTTTGTTGTTAGCCTCTGCTCCAGTGGCAGCATCTAAGTCAGCTCTTATGCAAGAGATTTTATCTGCGAAATGGTTGTTAAAAGCATCACAGTGAACTAATGAAGGGACTAGCAATTGGTTTCAAGTGGAGGGTACCTGAGTTAAACCTTTCACCATGCTGAACAGCTCAGCTGAATGTGAATCTTCAGACAAAGTGTGCAGAGAAGAAAGTTTTCTTCACTGCATGTATTGCCCCCTTATAGGAGCAAAAGTGTCCTCTAAACTGTGTCCTGTCACACAAAAGTCAAGTTTTCCACTACCTGCTCTCTAGTCATCATCCTTCACATTTCATTTCCCTAGGGATATCTGTATACCAGAAAGTCTGATTTGTATCTGATCAGTGAGGATGTTTGAGAGTGATCATATCAGTACTCTGACTGGATATTGATTCCATTCATTGACCTAGGATTCAACAGGATTGTTGGTGATGCCAGCCATAGAACCCTCAAAGCCTCCTGGAATCTCCAAGGATCCATTTGCCTTTGAGAGTGAACCATTTTAATAGGTCTTCCACCCCTGCAGGAGTAGGTTATAGATGTGATATTAGCCCACACCAGAAAATGATCTGTCCATGACAATTTGGAGAGATTGATCACCTTCGCCCACAGATCAGGGGACTTTTAAACCCTGTTCAACCTGAATGACTGGCAGCTCATTGTGAGGAGTTTTCTATGTTCTTTACAGATAAAGTTGCTCAGATCCGTTCTGATTTAGATGCCAGGGTTAATGCAGTCTCTGTGAGTGTAATGGAAGCATCTGCATGTCCTTGTTTGTTGGATTCCTTTCAACGTGCAGCCCAAAGATGTGGACAAAATCTTGGGAGAAATAAAGGCAATCACTTGTTCTCTAGATCCTTGCCCATCCTGGCTTATAAAATCGGCCAGGGGGGGACTGGCATAGTGGGTAAAGGTGCTAGTGAATGCCTCCTTGAATCAATGCGTAATGTCAAGTATTTTCAAGGAGGTGATAATAATAATAATAATAATAATAATAATAATAATAATAATAATAATAAAGGAAAAGCTGATAAGGAGAAGACCTGGCTATGGATATTATTGAAATACCGTTTTTGCTCCATATCATGTATGGAGATGAAACATGTAGAAGCCTCTCTGATTTGAACCACTTCTTCAACAACTGTAGCATGAATTGTCAGTATTATGTGAACATATAAAAATGACAAATTATTGTGTCACTTGGGTAATATATATTTGTAGAAAACACTTCCAAAATATAACACTATTGTTCAGTTTAACTGTTCTGCCAGGCATATGCTTAACAACTACTGAGAGAAATCGCTAACAAGAGTAACACACTTGCTTAATGATTTCATCATCTGTGATTACTTGCTTAGCTGACTGCAATATTATGAAAAATATGTCCAGCAAAATAGCCTTACTGAGCAATAGCTTTCCTGATTATCTTAGAAAAGAGATTCTGTGTGTGTGTGTGTGTGTGTGTGTGTGTGTGTGTGTGTGTGTGTGTGTAAGGTGAATCTTAGTAAGCTTTACTTCTGGGAAGGCATGTGTAAGATTGCCCTGTTAAAAAATTGAACAATTCAATGGGAGTTTCTCCCAGGTATGTTTGCCTGGCTTTTTGGCCTAAATCAAGATTTGTGGGCATGAATATCTCATTCTCTAACTGAAACAGCAAAGCAGTCTACTGTTGGTATGTGCCAGTTCCATTTATATTCCCATTCCATTTCATTTTTAAAATAAACTGCAATAAATCTGTTATCAAGAATATCATGACCTTTGAAGAGCCTCAGTCTTGCAAACTGCCAAACCCTCTGGGGTTTTGTTGGTTTCGTGACCAGCAATTTGGTGGGTTTGGTTCAGCTGCTGCTGATTTCTTGGTAGGCTTGTGCATGGATTCATTTTGGACATTTGCTTTGGCTTGTTTGGAAGCCTGGGTTCCAACATCTTTTTTTTTTTACCAGTCACAACACAACAATGTTACACATTGAGTGCAGGGAGGGAGGCTGCCACTAAACGGAAAAGGATGCCAGGAAACAAGGTTTCTAATCCCTTTTATAAAACTCAGATCTCCTCTACAGACAGAGGGGAATGGATCACAGTAAGAGTGGTATCGTAAATCTCATGCTTTTAATCCAGGTCTTAATTAAGGATAAAAGGACAAACATGCCTAAAATGACAGGAAGGGGAACCTGTGAACCCCCCCCCCCCCCCGCCCATAATGGGCTAGATAGAAGATGCATCTTTTGGCTTCCCTGATTGAAAATTGATTTCTGTCCTCTCAAATTCATGAGGCTCCCTAAAAATGGATTTGGACCCCCACCAAAATCCAGTGTGACCACGGTTTCAGAAACACCTCCAATAGTTGCCATTTCCCATGTGTTTCAATTAATGTAAATGTCTAAAAATGTCAGCAACTGCTGATGTAGTGGTATGTCAGATCTGGGTATACTTAGAACACAGATATCTATAACTGAAATACAAGAAATAGTATAGCAGAATATTTGAAAAAGCCAATAGTTCAGAAATATACATTAATCCAGGATCAGAACATTTTAAGGTTCTTCCACTTTTATTTTCTCCTACATTTAAATTCTGTGAATTTGGTTAAATTAAAACAAAAGCAAAACAATTTGAACTGGAGCTAAATTAGCATCCATTCTGACATCTATTTCTATTGGAATTAAATTCAAGTCAAATCTCCTGAATATTACCCTTTTTGATATGAAAGCATTTCTTGTATATTCTCAACTTCCCAGCATTGACTCTTTGAGATTTTAGCTTCACTGGTACAATTTTCCATAACTATCCAAATAAATTCAGGAAAGCTGCAAACGGATGTGCCCATGTGCATGCACAATCTTGGTAAATTGTTTCTGTCTTATGAACGCTATTGTTTCAAGGCTGCATGTGCAGAGTGTACACTTGCCCTATTTAAAAATCCCAAACTACCTAAGTAGAACGTGTAACTGGAAGTTCTGAGAATGAAGATCAGTGTTAAAGTATGTTTTCGTCAAAACTTATGGAGAGTGCATGTGTTTATAAGACACTTTTCACTATTATGCCACTCAGATTCAATGTATTCCTTATGTTTCTGAAACTCTATGTAGATTCTAGCTACAATTAAACATAAAGGAAGAGCTAATCTAGTGCTTGCCCCCCCCCCCCACCTGAAATGAGGTCTGGTCAAGAAAGCTATGAATAATGTTTACACAGACTAGTTCAGATACATCATATGGGCAGTATTTTAAAAAATGATTACATTATACAGTAGAGTCTCACTTATCCAACATAAACTGGCTGGCAGAATGTTGGATAAGCGAATATTTTGGATAATAAGGAGGGATTAAGGAAAAGCCTATTAAACATCAAATTAGGTTATGATTTTAAAAATTAAGCACCAAAACATCATGTTATACAACAAATTTGACAGAAAAAGTAGTTCAATACGCAGTAATGCTATGTAGTAATTACTGTATTTACGAATTTAGCACCAAAATATCACAATGTATTAAAAACATTTACTACAAAAATGTGTTGAATAATCCAGAATGTTGGATAAGTGAGTGTTGGATAAGTGAGACTCTACTGTACTGCTATGATGATGATGATTGTTATTTATATCCTGCTTTTTCTCTCTAAAAAGAGACTCAAAGTTACTTACAGTAAAATCATAACAATGCAATTTTAAACCTAAAATTATACAAACATTAAAATGGAATGAAATATTAAAAATAAGCAGATTAAAAACCTATTCATAATTAAAACCACAGCACCTTCTGACTTGATCTTAAAAACTTACCTTTTAAAATAGATATTAAAATGAGTTGCTTCAAGTCTCCTTGTGGAGAGAAAAAGTGAGGTATAGCAATCATCATCATCATCATCATCATCATCATCATCATCTGTTGAATTAAAAAGGTTTTAGCCTGGAAGTATAGCAGCCACCAAAAAGGTCTGCTCTCTTGTTTCTACCATTTGAGCTTGTGATGGAGGTGGGATCAAAACAAGGTCCCCTCCTGAGCATCTCAGAGCTTAGGCAGGTTTGTACAAGGAGATGAAGTCAGTCATATAGCCGGGACCTGAATATAGGACTTTACATTGTGTCCTGAAACAACAGGCAACCAGTGGAGCTACTGCAACAGTTATGTATTCCCTGTGGCCAGCCACAGTAAGCAACCTGGTCACAGTTCTTTGGACCAGGTGATGTTTTTAAACACTGTTCAAAGGCAGCACATGGAGATTGTTTTAAACAAACCCAAATGGGAAGTAATTAAGGCACAGGTGTAATTGGCACAAGGAGTGGGAGCAGCTGCCCCACAAGTTCTAATTGTGCAAAGGTCCCCCTTGCCACCACAGATACCTGGGCCTTCAGGTTCAATGCGGAGTCCAGGAGTATTCTCAAACTGTGGACAAAATTACGATTTGCCAACTGCAAAAGGCCACCCTACTGGGATCTGCGTGCATCATCCGAAAATACATCACACAGTCTTAGACACTTGGGAAGTGTTCGACTTGTGATTTTGTGATACAAAATCCACCATGTCTATCTTGTTTGCTGTGTCATAAATTATCATCATCATCATCATCATCATCATCATTATTATTATTATTATTATTATTAAAGAGGGTTGGAAGAGACTCCTTGGGCCATTTAGTCCAACCCCCTTCTACCTTTGTGCACCAAAAGCACAAGCAAAGCACTCCTGACAAATGGCCTCCCGGCCTCAATGTTAATAATAAGGAGGAGGAGGAGGAGGAGGAGGAGGAGGAGGAGGAGGAGGAAGGGGGGGGGGGGGTTGGAAGAGACCCCTTGGGCCATTTAGTCCTACCCCCTTCTGCCTTCGTCCATGGTGGCCAGATCAATGGCTTCGATGGGCTTCATGTGGCTCGCGGGCAGTACTTTGGGGACCCCTGGAATAAAGCAATAACAAAACAGTGAATTGAATAAATTGAATGAAATTACATGTATTATTAGTTATGTGTAGCCCTTTCCTATAGAGTTTCTGCAAACAATTGGTACAAAAAATACCTTTCTCAAAGATAGTTGATTTCTTCATTGGCAAATAGAGAATTGACACATTATAGGAAAATGTTCAGATTTGTAGTGTTTGAGAGCATAGAACAGTATGATCATAGAACCTGAGTGAATGGGCCTATAAAAGAAGATTTAGCTTATTCAGCTTAAGGGACATTTAGCTTATTAGCTTGCTTATGTCTGAAGCTTTATTCAGTGAAGTTCTGTTCAATCATTTCCAGCTTTAATGGGAGCACAGTTGCTAAGAGGAGGAAAAGGCACAGTTGAAATGGAAAGTGAGGTAAACCTCATGAATGTATAATCCTGTGCTCTTAAATTAAATATAAGAGATAGCAGGTCTTATGGGTTGGATGTGAAGAAAGGGAGTGTATTTTTGCTTTAATTTTCATTTTAGTGCTGCAGTCTGCTACTTCTCACTTAGCCGCTCTGTGAAAAGATCTGTTAAGATCTGTTTTGATGAGAACCAAGATGCCTGCCAACCTGAAAATCTAAAACATATTTTAATATTAATTAGAATTAAAAAGCCAAACTTTGAATAGCAAACAGTCATCTTAAAGAAAGTGATGAGATGTTTCCATTTTTGGAAGACCATATTTCAAAAGAATCATATAGCTGTTAAGTGACTGAACATTTTGAAAAAGAAATAGGAAGCTTAAAAATGTTTTTGAAGGAAAATTGCTCAAAAATATGTGAAATATAGATTCACAGAATAAGAAAGTTTAAAGAGACCACATGGGCCTTTTAGTCTAATCCCCTGCCATGCAGGGAAAGCACAAAGTATCCCTGACAGATGGCTATCCAGCCTCCAAAAGAGGAGCTTTTACTCTGGGGCAGTGAGTTTCCTTGTTTTTTTTTCATGTCAGGAATGACTTGAGAAACTGCAAGTTACTTCTGGTGTGAGAGAATTGGCTGTCTGCAAGGATGTTGCCCAGAGGATGCCATCATGTTTGATGTTTTACCAACCTGTGGGAGGCTTCTCTGGTATCCCTGTATGGGGAGCTGGAGCTGACAGAGGGAGCTCACCCGCTCTCCCCGGATTTGAACCGCTGACCTGTTGGTCAGCAGCACTGTTGGCACAAGAGTTTAACTCATTTCATCACTGAGGGCTCCAGTTCCACTGCTGAACAGATCTTACAGTCAAGAAGTTCTTCCAAATGTTCAGGTAGAATCTCCTTTCCTGTAATTTGAACCCATTGCTCTGAGTCCTAGTCTCCAGGACAGTAGAAAACAAGCCTGTTCTCTCTTCCTTATTACCGTGTTTCCCTGAAAATAAGACAGTGTCTTATATTAATTTTTGCTCCCAAAGATGTGCTAGGTCTTATTTTCAGGGGATCTTATTTTTCCATGAAGAAGAATTCACATTTATTGTCAAACAAAATAATGAACGTTTATTATATACTGTACAGGAGTTGTCATCACAAACCAGCATAACCAGACAAACTGTGAATCCTATCAAGAATTTCTTGTTACTACCATTATTTCTATGTACAACACTTTACCAATCCTGCATGCTCTGTTAGGCGGGCATGCTTCCAAACAAAAACTTTGCTAGGTCTTACTTTTGGGGGAGGCCTTATATTTAGCAATTCAGCAAAACCTCTACTAGGTCTTATTTTCTGGGGATGTCTTATTTTCGGGAAAACGGTATATCCTTTCAAATATTTCAACATGGCAGTTATGCTGGTGGTGCAGCAAGTTAAATCACTGAGTTGCTGAACTTGCTAACTGAAAGGTTGGTTGATTGAATTGGGAAAGCGGGGTGAGCTCCTGCTGTTAGCCCCAATTTCTGCCAACCTAGCAGTTCAAAAACATGCAAATGTGAGTAGATCAATAGGTACTGCTCCGGTGGGAAGGTAATGGCGCTCCATGCAGTCATGCTGGCCACATGACCTTGGATATGTTTTTGCACAACACCAGCTCTTCAGCTTAGAAATAGAGATGAGCACCAACCCCCAGAGTCAGACACAACTAGATTTAATGTCAGGGGAAACTCTTATCTTTACTATCATGTCTCATCTCAACCTTTTCTTCTGCAGGCTAAACATACTTAGCTCTGTAAGACACTCCTCATTGGGTATGGTCTCCAGACTTATCTCTCTTAAATTGTGGTGCGCAGAATTGGACACAGTATTCCAGGTGAGGTCTAACCAAAGCAGAATACAAAGGCACAATGACTTCCCTCAATCTAGACAATATACTTTTTTTGATGCAGCCCAAAATTCCATTGAGCCGGGCTGTGGCGCAGGCTGGCGAGCAGCCTGCTGCAATAAATCACTCTGACCATGAGGTCATGAATTTGAGGCCAGCCTATGATGGGGTGAGCACCCGTCAATTAAAAAAAAAAATATCCCCTGCTCGTTGCTGACCTAGCAACCCGAAAGATAGTTGCAGCTATCAAGTAGGAAATAAGGTACCACTTATAAAGTGGAGAGGCAAATTTAACTAATTTGAGACATTGGAATGTGCCATCACAGTGGATGATGAAGCAGCTGCTCCCCCCCCCCCCGTGGCCAGAATCGAACATCCCCTCAGGAGAAGGTTAAATTGCCTCTGTGTCTGTCTCTGTCTCGGTTCTACGTGTATATGGGCATTGAATGTTTGCCCTATATGTATATAATGTGATCCGCCCTGAGTCCCCTTTGGGGTGAGAAGGGCGGAATATAAATACTGTAAATAAATAAATAATTACGCTGTTGGCTCATGTTCAACTTGTTGTCCATTAAGACTCCAAGATCTCTTTCACATGTACTATTGTTGAGGCATGTGTCACCCATCCTGTATCTGTGCATTTCATTTGTTTGCCTACATGAAATATCATATAATTGTCCTTGTGAAAATTCATTTTTGGTACTTACACTGTGTGTGTGTGTGTGTGTGTGTGTGTGTGTGTGTGTGTGTGTGTGTGTACTGGTTGTTCGTAGGACTGAGTTAAAAACAAAACCACTCGGCCAAATCACACCAAATTTGGCCACAAAACTAAACACTACCCAATGTGTGGCCACCACAAAAAAAACCAACACAAAAATTAACTCGGTCCCAATTATGTAAATTATACACACACACACACACACACACACAGCACGACGCATGCTCACAGAATCACCTCCTCGCTCCTCGTCCTGCCCTCTTCCAGCACATGGAGAACCGCCACCGCAACAATCCTTCCTTCCCCAATCTTCCCCCCAGCTGAGCACGCCATCCTCCTCCCTCTCTCCAGGCCTCAGTGGTGAAAAAGGAGGGCCTACATTCAGTGGCTTCTTCGTTAGCCGCTTTTTTGACTTCCACGCTCGTCGAGGAACCGGGGCTGAAAATTGCCAGCTTGCCCAGAAAGCATCAAATACTTTTGTCTCTGTCCCCACACAACCTGCCCTGCGCACCTGGCAAAGAGGAGAGGAGCCACAGCCGCCTTTTTGTCCCCAAAAGAGACACAACAAAAGAGAGAGAAGAAACTGAGGCAGTTGGCTTTCTTTCTTTCCCCCTCTCTGCTTGCTCCGCCTGCCTCGAAGTGGGATGACTGAGAGAAGAAGCAGCAGCAGCACATTCAGCCTCAAAATGGCTATCTTCTCCCTTTTATCTTCCTTCCTTCCTTCCTTCCATCCATCCATCCATCCATCCATCTTCCAGGCTTGCCCAAGAAACGGGGCTAAAAATAGCCAGCTCACCCACAAAACACCAAACACTTTTGTCTCTGTCTCTGTCAGTGTGTCTCTCTCTCCCATGTTGACACATTTCATGTCAACACTGTGTGTGTGTGTGTGTGTGAGTGAGAGAGAGAGAGAGAGAGAGAGAGAGAGAGAGAGAGAATGTATGTGTGTGTGTATAGTGTACATTGAGCATCCCTTATCCATACATTAAGAGCCCTGGTGGTGAAGTGTGTTAAAGCACTGAGCTGCTGAACTTGCAGACGGAAAGGTCCCAGATTCAAACCCCGGGAGCGGCGTGAGCGGCCGCTGTTAGCTCCAGCTCCTGCCAACCTAGCAGTTCGAAAACATGCCAATATGAGTAGATCAATAGGTACTGCTCTGGCGGGAAGGTAACGGCGCTCCATGCAGTCATGTCGGCCACATGACCTTGGAGGTGTCTACGGACAACGCCGGCTCTTCGGCTTAGAAATGGAGATGAGCACCAACTCCCAGAGTCAGACATGACTGGACTTAACGTCAGGGGAAACTTTTACCTTTTTATCCATACATACCTGTATGTATATATGTGCATGTGTGTGCACGTGTATACACACATATATACATACATGGGATATATATTGACAATTTCGGATTGTGTATGTGTGTAAGAGAGCATATGTATATGTGTGTGTGTGTATTGCTGTGAGTTTTCCATCCTGTATGGACATGTTCATATATACACACACATGTTGGTGTATATGGATAAGGGATGTTCAACATACACCATATATAGGTGTGGGATACATATAAACATGGCATATACTCTGAATATAACAGTCCTTTGATTTATTGTATAGCAATGCTTTTTTGTATCTGTATTCATGTTGATGCATTGAACTAAATATAGGTTTAATGACATCTAAAACAATTTCTGTATTACTGTAACAGTGGATTTTCCAGGATCTCCTGGGGCGCTTCAGCCTCGGTGTGCTCGCCTGGCAGGGGCCTCGTATTGGGCCCATCTGGTGGCCCCCTCTTTAGGAGAGGACCCCTGTTTGGGCCATCGGTGACCCCCTATGGGCTTTGCAGTCCTAACCACTTCGATCTGTGGCTAGGAGGGAGCTACTGCTCTACCCAACCTTCTGGCTGGGCTGGCTCACTGGAAGACAATCTCAGTGAGTCTGCTTCACCACCATGCTCCTGTACAAAAGCCTTATATGTATTTCTTTTTAAAGTAAAACCTTAACATTGTTTCATTTCAATTAAAAACAATTTTTTCAGCCACCAAATACATGTTAACATTTCTTTCTTACCCCATTCATTATTTGCCTCTTGTAACATATTGACAACTGACTGCTGCTTTGGGGGATTTTTAAAAAATAACTTTCTTACCACATAACTTTGTATAATTTTTGAATCACATGATTATTGGGATAATATGGTGATTCCACATGTAAATCAAATACACTTGCATTTGTCTAAAGAAATTGTGACCATATAGCAAAGTCAATTCCAACAAGAGGAAGAGTTTCCACCTTAAATAACACTGTCAATCAATTTCACTAGATGATGAAAACACAAGAGAAATGCAGAGTGATAATGGGAAAACTCACCCTTCCTCTCTCTCTCTCTCTCTCTCTCAATCTGTTCACAGCTCCTCTACTATAAGATATTTTAGTTTGTGTAGTTTGTTGTTTTAGTTGTGGAAGTGCTACTAGAAAACACAGTCTGCCTATTTTGACTAGTGTGACCAATGGACATACATCTCTAAAAAGTAGTCTGGAAAGAATGTAACCTATATTTTAGAAATAAAAGTGCCTCCTTGGAATTTTCCCAACTGAGCAGTTGAGAAATAGGATTTTTCTAAAAAAGTGAGAATGTATGAGTTCTGAGGCTTCCAGGGGGAGTTCCTTTTAAAATCTAGAAATCCAGTGTGAGCATTACTAAAACCATGGGTTAGGTATTTTCACCAAAGGGGAAACTGCAGAGTTTTTGTCTCAGGTAGACACTTGCCCCAACTAACACACACACACACACACACACAAATATGTACACATGGCATAAGTGTTTGACTACTGAATATTTATACTATTGAACTAGAAAGGTTTATATTTTTTTTCTGATTTCCCACAGGCTGTAAATTTCATCACATTTCTCAAATTTTTGAATTTTGTGGTAAGAACCTCAGCACACATTTTCACATTTTAAAGAGCACCATGCATCCAGATATTTGTACTATCCAAGCACAAAAATAAACAACGAACTCCATAAATTCAGCTTTCAACAAAACCGGCTCTCCTACTTTATTTACAACTATGTACAACCCATTCTCAGGACATGCCCATACTTAATCACATCATTACAAAGATCAAAGCACATTGTCCTTCTTTTCTGGTTGGAACAAGAAATTCCAAATGAGGAGCTCTATCAATTCTACACATTGTTTTAACCCATGCACTATTGAAACATACTGTTTAAACTATAAACAATTTTCACTCAAAAAAACATTAGTTACTGACACTTACCTTGAGATAGTAAACAAGTTGGATGGTGGAATATGGCATCAATTTATCCAGTTCTATGCCAGAAACAGCCTTAGACACAAGTGAAAGCAAATAAAAAAGGCTTTACTTCAGCTGAAATAAATATAAGGTAATTAGAAAACAGAAAGTACAATCAGGTGATAATGCACAGTCTTCAAACAAATGTAAAATGTAAAGTCTTTGATATACTGGCTTACAAGATGCAAATGATGCTGGACACAGTGCTGGTAACAGACACTCCCCAAAAAGTAAGTCAGTTGCAGCCAGCACTGGCTCCTGACTTTTCTGCTAATTTATAGCCCAGAGCTTCCCAGCACAGCTGACTCTAGTGTGTGGTCTGATTGCTCAGCGTTTTCTCTCTAGCGTAGCTGATCTCATTTTAACTTCTTTCTCCTTTCGCCATTCCAGAAAGGTAAAGATTTCTGATATTTCTGACACCTTTCCTCCTCTTCCTCCTTCCTCACCACTTAACCCAAATCCTCAAGTACTACTTCTTCAACCACCTGTCCTCCTTCTCCCTCAGAATCAGAAGAGCAATCCATAACATAATTAAACTCAATTCTTTCCCCCTATGCAGCTGATGCCTAGTAAAGTAAACTGAGGAAGATTGTGGTGGTGATGACTGTTATGAGTAAGTCGCAATTGTGAATACAGGATACATCCATATTCACAGGGGATGCATTCCTGAATTAACCATGAAAAAGAAAACCATGAATTAGAGTGAATCCTATTGAAATTAATTACTTCCACCACAAATTACCATAATCCTACTGGAGGACCCAAGAAATTCCTAGGGTGTTAAAGTTCTAGAAACATGGTGGGTCCTCCAGCAAGACTTTATGGTAACTTTTATGGAAAAATATCATATAATTGCAACCGGGAGAACTTATAAAATCCTAAAGAAAAAAGGGACATATTTTGTTGGATGGTGGTGGGGAAACTGTTGGTGCTGGTCCCATGAGGTCGTACTATACAGAACAGGCACAGATTTTCAGATTTACAATTGTGATATTATTGCCATGATTGTTATATCTTTCCAACTTTACTGGAGATCAGCAAAGGGGAGAAAGACCTCATCCAGTAAAGTGGGTTGGGTGGGGGTTGTGCTCATGGCAAAAATGTCATGTGTGTGTGTGTGTAAAAAAGATCTGATCCCTGAACCCATATGTTTATATTCTGAAATGTTTTTTTTCTCCTACTAGAGTATTATTATGCCTGCTATTCACATTCAGCTCTGAAAAATACTGGGAGAAAAGCAATAGGCTGAAATATTTGAATTGGAAATTAGAGTTGACTTGGGAGACCACCAAATGACTTAGGCCAAATTTGGTTGTTTTACAACCCTGCACATTGGAGTTCAGAATTAATTTGATTGATGCTTAAGATTTATTTTAACCCATCCCTCCCCTTGAATTGATTCCTAAATTAGTTCCACCTGAATAATATTCCTCCCAGCAATGTTATATGAAGCCAATGTTAAACCAAACCATATTGGATTTCTCTCTGTGTATGTCTTTTAAATGCAGCTCTTCAAGACTTATTCAATGACTTTGCTTTGAGGATGGCTTTGCCAGATGACATAATTATTTTCCCTGAGGCAAACAAGATGGGGAAATCATTCGAAGAGAAGTACTCATTATACACAAGGACTACTTCCTTCATTTATCTTACAACTTTGAAGTATCTCAAAAATAGATATAATGACCTATTGCTGCAAAGGCAGTTTCACACTGGTTGGTTCCAAATCAACCCTAATCCTTGCCAGCTGTGGTTTGTAAAGTGTCTGGTACAAGGATTTGAAATCTATATTCATTTGCTAGTACAAAACAAGAGCCAACCTTTTCCCCAGTTCTATTTATCACTTCTTCAGAAACATCTCTATTTAGGAGTGGAGTGGATGAGATTCCACCAGTGTGAATGTTCAGTCAATTAGTGTTTTCCCTGTTATTGAATAAAAGTCAAATTAAGGCTTTATTTCAAAGTTTGCACATACCCCCTAGCTCCATTCTCTTCCCTTTCCTCAGTTATCTTTGCCAATGTTAAAATTGATTTTGTGAGTTCCTTGGGAGCAGAAATCTTTTAGGCTTATGTAACTCTATGGAGTTCATTGGACATTAATTGTTCACTTGCTTGTATATATCTGGACAGTATAGAAAATGGGGCAGAAACATTCAGTATGATAGTCATTTGACTCCAAGGTTTAGCAGCTGCTGTGTGGAATTGCACACATTTCTGCTAATTAATGAGAATGGTACCTACTGCTAAAATATAAGTATTATATATAAATGAGCTCTAATGTGCCCCGGGACTTCTCTACACTGACCACCTAGGCTGGATCTATACTGCCATATAATCCAGTTCCAATCAGATAATCTGGATTTTGTATTGCTGTGTAGATAGATGGGGCCTTAGTTTGGTTCTAAATCGGTTTGTCTGAGCAGATGATTAGATTGCCATTTCTGGAACAGGTTTGAGCCAGGATGGTGATTACATTAACTACTAGGCTTGAGCAAATTTTTCGTTAGTTCATTAAATTCGTTAAAAATTCATTTCGAAGGTACTTTTGAATTGATATTTGAAACATCTGCTCACTGCCTTACAAATATTATGAATTTGAATAAAAAATACCTTTTTTCGTTTGTTTCTGATGTCTTCGGATGTAGCTGTAGCCCCTCTGAGAGGAGAAGCCATGTTGGCATGCCTCTCAGCCAATCAGAGCGGAAGAGAGAGGGAGGGAGAGGCGTGGCCATCGATCTGCTAGCATTTTTAAAAAATGTTGCTTCAAAAATCCCCAAATATCAGTGGATGGGTCAAACATTATGAAACTTGATAGGCAAAGAGTGGTTAATTTTTGCTTCCATTCTGGCAAATTTCATCATAATAGCTTTCAAAATGCAGGAGAATGAAGCCTCTGAATTTTGACCATTTATAAAAGCATTGGGCTGAAGCAAACGTTTCTCCAATAGTACTATGCCCACTTTAAAACTACAATTCCCAGGTGTTCCAGGCCCTCTCTCCTCTTAACATTCCCCACCCCCTTTTGTCCTCACTTAGAATCATAGAGTCATTGAACAGTAGAGTTGGAAGAGACCTCGTGGGCCATCCAGCCCAACCCCTTCTGCCAGGCAGGAAGACACCATCCAATCCCTCCCAACAGATGGCCATCCAGCCTCTGCTTAAAAGCCTCCAAAGAAGGAGCCTCCACCACAGCCCGGGGGAGAGAGTTCCACAGCTGAACAGCTCACAGTGAGGAAGTTCTTCCTGATGTTCAGGTGGAATCTCCTTTCCTGTAGTTTGAAGCCATTGTTCCGCGTCCTAGTCTGCAGGGCAGCAGAAAACAAGCTTGCTCCCTCCTCTCTATGACTTCCCCTCACATACTTATACACCATGTCTCCTCTAAGCCTTCTTTTCTGCAGGCTAAACATGCCCAGTTCTTCAAGCCGCTCCTCATAGGGCTTGTTCTCCAGACCCTAGATCATTTTAGTTGCCCTCCTCTGACCATCTTGACCAAACTTTCATACAGTATGTGAATTCTTGAAAGGTATGAGAAGTTTAGAGAGAAGGAGGGAGGGAGAGGTTTGAATTTCGGACTCCAATTGTGGCTTGATTCCCCACTCAGCCACCCACTTGGGCAAGTCACACACTCTCAGCCCAGAAAAGCCAATGAAACAGGAAATAGCACTTTCAAACCAGGAACTGATTTCCTTATTCAGAGGCTGATGGTCATCTGTCAGGAATGATTTGATGGTGTACTATGATTTCTGTTCCTGGGTGATAAATGTCATTTCCTAATTGGTTCTGTCATAGAAACATGGCAAAATCTATGACACTGCCTGAACTTTGTGCAAGCGACATGGATGGAACATATTATGGTTTGGTCCACCAATTTAACAAAGTTTCAGCCACAAAAACAAAGTTTCTGAAGTAGAACAATGACTTTCACAGTAAAGACAACCCAATGAAACAGGAAATAAGACTTTCAAACCAGGAACAGATTTCTGCAATTATTAAAAAATGGTTTATTATAAAAGCTATGAAAATTCACCAAAAATCAGAGGATAAGGGAAACGTTCCAAATTTTGGTGAGCTATGAGTGTTAAATGTGTTCTACCACTGTACCAAGTTTGAAGAAGATAGCTCAAAAATGAGGGCGGGAGAGTCCTGTAAAGTCTCCCCTCATGCTGTTTTTTTTGCTACTGCGCATGCACGTCTGCCATTAACGAATTACTTTTGAAACTAATGAATTTTCGTTAAATTTTGGAAATTTTTGAGGGCAAAATTCGGAAATGACATCAGAAACGAAGCGCTAGCGCCCCCTACTTTTGAAACGAGTTTAGAATCAATTTTTTCATGGATCGCTCAAGCCTATTAACTACATAAGGTGGCCTCAAACTGATTTCTGAATTTGCGGTACCTGTAGTTTGATAGTTTTTCTCATTTCCAAACAAGATGTGCATGTATGGTCCAAAGGTATACAAAGTATGTGTGGATGAGTGGTGGGGTGTAGAACATGACAATTAACAATGGAGGTATTTAGTTCACCATGTGATGTGGTTTAAATTTAAGGATGCACTGCAGCACATTCAGACACTTCTTTCAAACTTTCCCCTAAAATAGCTTGATGCACTTTAAACTCCTTAAAGTATGTTACAGTGCACTTAGGTGTTGTATGTTGTAAAGCCACCACAGTTGGAAATTAGCTTCAAACTGTGTCACATGGTCAGTGCAGATGAGTCCCAGGTCTCCAAACTAGAACAAGTTATCATACTTATTGTGTTGTCGAAAGCTTTCATGGCCGGGATCACAGAGTTGTTGTATGTCTTTCGGGCTGTGTGGCCATGTTCCAGAAGTATTCTCTCCTGACGTTTTGCCCACATCTATGGCAGGCATCCTCAGAGGTTGTGAGGCATGGATAAACTAGGCAAGGAAGGTAAATATATATCTGTGGAGAGTCCAGGGTGTGACAAGAGTCCTTTGTCAGTTGGAAGCCAGCGCTAATGTTTCAGTTAATCACCCTAATTAGCATTGGAAAGGTTTGTCTCTTGCCTGGAGCGCATCCTTTGTTCAGAGTCATTTGCCATCCTTGGGGCTCCTCTGCCCTCAGAGTGTTGCTTCCCATTTACTGTTCTGATTTTTGAGTTTTTTTTAATATTGGTAGCCAGATTTTGTTCATTTTCATGGTTTCCTCCTTTCTGTTGAAGTTGTCCACATGCTTGTGGATTTCAATGGCTTCTCTGTGTAGTCTGACATGATAGTTGTTGGAGTGGTCAAGCATTTCTGTGTTCTCAAATAATATACTGTGTCCAAGTTGGTTCATCAAGTGCTCTGCTATGGCTGATTTCTCTGGTTGAATTAGTCTGCAGTGCCTTTCATGTTCTTTGACTCGTGTTTGGGCACTGCGTTTGGTGGTCCCTATTTAGACTTGTCCACAGCTGCATGGTATATGGTAGACTCCTGCAGAGGAGAGAGGATCTCTCTTGTCTTTCGCTGACTGTAGCATTTGTTGGATTTTCTTTGTGGGATTTTCTTTGTGGGTCTGTAGATAGTTTGTAGGTTGTGCTTCTTCATCAGTTTACCTATGCAGTCAGTGGTTCCCTTAATGTATGGTAAGAACACCTTTCCTCTGGGTGGATCTTTGTCTTGACTCTCATGGCTTGTTCTTGGCCTTGCAGCTCTTCTGATGTCTGTGGTGCAGTATCCATTGGCCTGTAGAGCCCAGTTTAGGTGGTTTAGTTCACCTTGGAGGAGATGAGGTTAGCAGATTCTTTGTGCACGGTCTGTCAGGGCTTTGATTGTGCTTCTTTTTTGAATTGGGTGATGGTTGGAGTTTTTATGAAGGTATCTATCTGTGTGTGTAGGTTTTCTGTAAACTGTGTGGCCCAATTGTTGATTGGGTTTGCGGATGACCAGAACATCTAGAAATGGCAGTTTTCCATCCTTTTCTTTGATATTTTCTTTGTATTGTTCTATTTCCATGATTACCATGGCATTCCCCTTGTCAGCTGGGAGAATGGTGATTTCTGGAGCCCTCTCAGCCCAGTAGTAGCAAATTTCTATATGGAACACTTTGAAAAACAAGCCCTAGAAACAGCACCAAAAAAGCCAACTGTATGGTTCAGATATGTAGATGACACCTTCACCATTTGGAACCATGGAGAGGAAGAATTCAGCAAGTTCTTGGACCACCTCAACAGCATCCACCCAAACATCCAATTCACCATGGAAAAAGATTATAATTATCAGGGGATAATTATAATTACTGTGCATGACAGAATAGAGGACACTCTGCTAGTTTTATTTTTTCCCTCCTAATACAATTAATTCAGAGCTGGACTTGGATTAGTTTAAGATGTATGTTAAATGGCTTGGAGGATTTGAAGAGCTTTGGGATAAAATATTTCTTTTCCTGTCTGATTGAAAAAAACCCAAAACACTTGAACAGTTGTTTTTTCTAAGAATTTGCCCAGCAACCTTAACTAGCACTTTCTCTTGAAATTGTTTACAACATGATTGCTTTCCTTTGTGTAATGAATACTGATTCATTGGTTACCAAAGCAGTTCATGATCTGGGCTATTTGACTAGTTCCTGGTTGTTAGGGGTGGAAGAATTCTGTCAAGAGTCAGACGCCAATTAGCGAACAAAAATAGAGTTTATTCAGCAGATAAGCCAAAAAGTAATGTTAACACAGAAAAAACCTTGAAACACTTCACTATCAGTGCTTCAAGAGCAGTTCAAACAAAAATATAATTCAGCAGCACAAGCAGGTAAAAACAAAGCTAAACAAACTTAGTGCAAACTGCACTTTCTGAGTCCAAGCCCTGCCAGCCGGCTCTGTAGTTTTCAAAGGAACAGTTCCCAAAAGAAAACACCAAATTGGTCAGGAAACAAACAAACAAACTAAGAATGCAGTAGACTGCTTCCACAATGTGGATAAAGCCGAAGGCTCCAAAAGGATGGTGAAAAGACGTAGTCCGGGATTCCAAGGTCAGGTCAGGAGATAACAGCGGTGTCCAAAGAGCAAGCCAGGAGTCAAAAGCCGATAGTAGTCATCAATCACAGGGCGAAGGCAGTAGCAAGGTCAAATTCCAATCCAAGGTCTGAAGAGGGTGCAGTCATCCAAAACAGGTCCACGATAAGACACAGCGAGAGCCAAGCTAGGTGATAACAGCAGATTCAAATCATAGTCCAAGTCCAGTCTTCATGGAAACACAGAGATCCCAATGGCACCTCAGCAACACCTTGCCACACGCAAGGTGCAGTGGCCAAACATTCCCATTTTATTCCCCTTCCTCCTGGGTGACCAAACACTCACACCCAAACACCAGGTGTCCCAAATCTACTCAGAGTCTGAGCTCCACACAGCTAGAGCTCGTGGATCTGGAGTACCTAGCAATTCGTCGGAGTCCCAATCATCCTGCCCACATATAGCCCCATGAACACTTAAAGAACCATCCTCCCGTCTCCAAGCATCCCAATTGGGATCAGCTCCTGCAGAAACCCCAGGTTCAGAAGTATCCATAGACCCCAAATCCCCAGACATCTCCGGTGGCTGTGCCCATTCAGTGCCCGCTTCCCCAGCCACCACCTGTTCCTCAGCATCCATCTCCCCATCTGAATCTTCCTCAGAAGATCCCCCATATAGCTCTCTAAGTCGCTTCCTGCGCAACTCCTCCAGTGAACCCTCATCACGAGGGTTTTTTCTTCCTCTTCGAATTCCATCCCCATCAACCATAATCCCCGAAGGCGCAGTCACAACAATTCACTGTGAGTTCATTCTGTTCTGTTCTGTTTCTGCCTTAATCAGAAATGTATTTTCTTTCATGTTTTTGTAAAATGCATTTACATTCACATTTATATAGGCAAGGAGACCATGTTCTCTTTAAAAATGCAGATTTCCAAACATAAGGTAAAGGTAAAGGTTTCCCCTGATGTTAAGTCCAGTCATGTTTGATTCTGGGGACTGGTGCTCATCTCCATTTCTAAGCCGAAGAGCCGGTGTTGTCCATAGACACCTCCAAGGTCATGCGGCTGGCATGACTGCATGGAGTGCCGCTACCTTCTCGCCGGAGTGGTACCTATTGATCTACTCACATTTGCATGTTTTTGAACTGCTAGGTTGGCAGAAGCTGGAGCTAACAGCGGGCGCTCACTCCGCTCCCGGAATTTGAACCTGGGACCTTTCAGTCTGCAAGTTCAGCAGCTCAGTGCAAGGTATTTATGACTTAAAGCGACTCTAACATGGAATTTTCTTGGCAGAATTTTTTGACAGAGGGTTTTGTTTAGTCTTCCCCTGAGACTATGACTTGTCCAAGGTCAACCCACAAAGCTATCACATGCAAACGTTGAGGTGTCTGCTTTGCTATCACTCAATTTGCTCCTGCAGAATTCTGGGAAATGTAATTTAGGGAAGTCAAGGACCTCTCTGGCTTAGAATTTGAAAGGCCCCAATTTAAACAACATTTCTCATAAGCTAAGTGGGCACCTCCACTTTAGAATGCAAGTGGGAATTCAAACCTTGGTCTTCAAGTGTTTTTGTCCAATAATCAAATGACTACACCACACTGGTGGCCCATCCGGACACGCCCAAAACACGGAACTTGTCTCAGTTTTACCGGAGACGTCCAAACAATGCCCCTGGTAAAAGTGAATTAATGCAGAATAAACTGTGATTTCCCTGGTTTACTTCATGTTAATTAAACACCTCATTCAATCCGGATCTTTATGAAAGATCCGAGTCTAATGATGTGCCAGGCCTGTGGGGATCCACTACAAGGACTACCTCCGTAGTCCCAGGGATGTCTCCACAGCCATCCAGCTGAATACCCTTCGGGATGAGAAGAGCAGTGTATAAATAAATAAATAAATAAATAAATATTTCAGGCTTTGAAAAGCCTGTAATAACAGGATGGTGTCCACCCCTTCCCCTCCAGCTGTACATTTAGAGACCCAAATTTACCAGAGATGCCTGTCAGCAGCACAGGCCTCCTGCTGCAGTCCTCCTGGTATGAGAAAATGGCATGTCAGGAGATGGGGGTGGGGGGGGGGGGGAGGAGGACTGTAGGGAGAGGCCTGTGCTGCCGTCATGTTTGGGAACCTAAATGGGGAGGGGGCTTAAGGGTGGTTTCATGTTTTCCCAATTCCATTCAGGATGGCATGTAGCCATCTCCCCTGGAAAGCCCAGGTTGGAGTTGGGGGTGGGGATTAGAACTTGCTTTGGAGCAGGTTACTTTAACCCATTTTGATGAGGGGTTTAGTGCTGTCTGGAAGTGGCCTCTTTCTCTTATCCCAAAATCAACATATTTTACATGTGTTTGGATTAAATGATTTTTTTCAGAGCCAGCAGTTAAAGAAATTGGTATTAGAAAAACACCACTAATTTCCAATGTCACTAACAAAGGGAACATCTATACTGACCATTCAATGCAGCCAACTTCAAACTGTGGTGGCTAGAAAATTTGCTGCAAGGTTTAAAGCTCATTAAGACAAGTTGGGAGAAAGTCGGAATGAGCCCCAAATGTAAATCACATTGTATGGCAAAATAGGCTCCACAGAGTGAAAATGCATTGTAGACAGGTGTGTTTAAATTCAGAAGATGGGTAGAGAGCTGCTGAAAACAACTGAAGGACATAGCAGGGCAGGAGGTGGCTCATTGATCCCCCCTGGTACCAGTACCCGGGAGCGGCATGAGCAGCCACTGTTAGCTCCAGCTCCTGCCAACCTAGCAGTTTGAAAACATGCACATGTGAGTAGATCAATAGGTACCGCTCCAGCAGGAAGGTAATGGCGCTCCATGCAGTCATGCTGGCCACATGACCTTGGAGATGTCTAGGGACAATGCCAGCTCTTCGGCTTAGAAATGGAGATGAGCACCAACCCCCAGAGTCGGTCACAACTGGACTTAACGTCAGAGGAAACCTTTACCTACCATTAAATATTACTTTTCTCATTTTTTCTTTACCTCTTATGTCTCTGGAGCATCGGTGTGCATCTCACCTGAAAGTGCGGAAAAATACTGCAGGCTCTGGATCCAGTTTCAGGCCATCTTCCATGGTTAAATGTAACCACCCATCTAGCCTCAAACCTGTTCCAGACACGTCAATGTAATCATCCACACAGCAAAAATAGTTTCTCTCAAACCAGTTCCAAACCTATGTAAGCACTGTAGATGTGCCCAAAAAGACCAATCTTCTGAATTCCCCCTGAAACTGTCTACCCATTGAGGAAATACACATGAAATAGCTCCCTCTTCCCCTAATTCTCTCAATAAGCAGGACTTATAGAGCCAAAACCAAATGTACACAAACAGTCAAATGTCTTGTTCCACACAAATAGTTAGCTTGCTGTTTGTTTGCAAAGTTTAAAAACATCCTAGTGCCATGCAATTAGTCTAGTACTGCAGAGAAGATAGCATTGAAATAGTATTGCTAATTAATTGTTAATAACCTGCTGGGAACATAACCAAAGCAGCCACTGTAGTTTGAAACTAGTTACAAAAGGTGGTGGAGCAGAAATGATTTAAATGTTTTAATCAGAATCCCATGTATAGATCCCTTCACCTCCCTCCCGCTAGCTCTCTGCTACCAGTAAACAGGAAAGAAATTACCTACCCATAATGGGACATGGTATCAAAACCAATATGCTTACAGAATTCACTTGGTGAGATTCAGCACATTAATAATCACCTGGGGAGTACAAGGAGAGTCAATTGCACATAGCTGTTTATAATTAGTAATTAGAAATCATCAGGAAGGCACTGATTAATGAGATCACCAATGGTTTCAGATCTGTGGGGGAGAAAACAAGCTTGTTTGAACAGATAAACAGAAAATAACATGTACAGTTATGCTGAATGCTTATTTCTGAAGTTGTAAATATATGGTCAGGCTTGGCTTGTGTCTGCCTTAAGGAGAAACAAATCAGTATTTTTCCAGTTAATATCACCCATGCATGTGTTCACTCCTATTTCTTCTCTCTCTTGCTTTTGCACTGATGTATACTTTTGAAACAATTCACATAAAAAAGTCAGTGCACTTTATGATAAATCATATATTTCCAAACTATAGGTTTTTTAATGCATTTTGATATTCCATTTTGAAAACTAGGAGTACAGTATAAGTGTAGTAGAAATCCAGAAGTTTGGGGGATAACTAAGTTCTGATTTGCACATTTTGCCACAGAGTAAATTTTTTGGACTATTTGTCTCGGAATGCATAAATATTACATTAAATTTTGTTTCTCCCTTCTAAATAGCAATCTCTTTCCTTCAATGTGATTGATAGAATAAATAATAATAATAATAATAATAATAATAATAATAATAATAATAATAATAATAACAATAACAATAACTTTATTTATACCCCACCACCATCTCACCATGGGGACTCGGGGCGGCTCACACTGTTACAAAAGTAACAACACAAATACATTAGCACAATATACAAAGGTTAAAACACAATAAGATAATAAAAGAAAAGTTAATACAACAGTAATAATATCAAACAACCACCAATACAATTCTGTCAAGCTTCATAGGTGGGGGGACCTCCTCCTTCCTCCTCAGCTCTTGGAGCTGCCACCTTGGGTCATTGCTGCTGCTACTTCTGCTGCCTGACTGGCCACCTTTCTCTCCTTCTCCTTCTCCTTCTCCATCTATCATGCAAGGAAGGTGCCTCCAGCCCTCCTCGTCTTCCTCATTTGTGCCTACTCTACACTCTACAGTAAGAGGCAATGACTGTATGTGGAAATCCATATGATGCTATATTGGATTGAAATGTTATGTTTGAAGACCCTTTGTTTGCTAATCTCTATTTTTCATATCTGTCCATTTTGCTTCCATATACATAAAAGTATGATAATTTTTGGCTTACTTTAGGTATTGATTTGGCTTTGAAGGTTTTTGGCTTGTTTTGTGGTGAGAAATCAGCTTCCTCTAACTGCTTCTCCATCAATCAAATCAAATCAAAACTTTACTTGTATCCCATTCCATCTCCCTGTGAGGACTCAGGGCGGCTAACAATATACAATAATAAACAAAGCAAATAGACATTATAAACAATCAATTAAAAACATAAAAATCAATAAAACACCATTACACACAACACTAAAAGAAAAAAAGGTTAAAAGCCATGTACAATGTAAAAAGCCACATCCAGAATTAAAAGCCATATACAGTATAGCAGTCCTTATTTAACGAGCCAGATATTTAGACAATTGAAATGATCTCTCAATATTCTGGAGCAATTGTCTATCTAGGGAAGGCAGACAGACATAGAAAAACCACTTGGAGTGAAATTGAAATGGCAGTTTTTCACCGCCTATGTAGAATCTTTGGATCCAAACCTATCTAAGCATACCTGCCTTGTAATGCAGGTTAATTTGCTCATAAGATCTTCACATTATAAATGTGACACTCTTGGTATCATACAAACCTGAATAGCGATATATCCACTATTTTTATAAGAACACCAGTTAATATTCATTATGTGTTGGAAGAAACCTAAACTGACCATTGTACCAGCTGTGTGTACTAGGACTCTCCTGTTGACAGTGACAAGGCTAACTAAGATCTGATCTACACTGCCATATAATCCAGTTTAATAGCATTGAACTGCATTATTTGGCAGTGTAAATGGGGCCTAATTTTTGAACAAACTTTTGAGCATATAAAAAGAAATAAGGTAGCTGAGATTTAAAAAAGCTTGCTTCATTACATTGTGACTCATTAAGGTTTTACAAAATTGCGTCAATGTGTTTAGTTCTAGAAATGGATTCTAATTATTGGCATTCTCATTTATTGTTGTTTGCTTGGTGTTTCATGTTTCTAATTAAAATCATTAAAAACAATTACCAGCCAATTCAGTCAGAAACCAGTGTAGCTTGTCAGTACAAAAATGAGTTTTACTGTATCCAGTGCAAAATGCATAGACATATCTAGAATCCATTATTGTAAGATAACAAGAAATAGGTAGCATATAGTCTAAATGATTATCTAGGGCTCATCTACATTGGCCACTTAGGTCAGTTCCAAACTGGTTTGGCATAAACTGATTTCTCTGAGCAGATGAGGGCAGTGTCATTATTATAGGCAGAGCCGGTCCAACAAAGAGGCGAATTAAGCGGTCGCTTCGGACGCAAAACATACGGGGGCGCAGTCAAGACTGCTTTTTCTGTTGATTTCTTGTAAAACATGATGTTTTGTTGCTTAATTTGTAAAATCTTAATGTAATCTGATGTTTAATAGGCTTTTCCTTAATCCCTCCTTATTATCCAACATTTTCGCTTATCCAACGCTTTTATTTTTCAGTGATTGGTTTGGGGGGGGGGGCGCCAAAATTCTGTTTGCCTACACTTGAAAAATACCTAGGGCCGGCTCTGATTATAGGCAGTCCCCAAACTAGAAACAAGATAGGTTCTGTAGGTTTGTTATTAAGCTGAATTTGCATGTAAGTCAAAACAGATACATTTTTAAGTGTATAATTATATACACTACAAAATTGGATAGCATAGGAAAGGGTTAAAACCCTTGTGGTTTTTGTTTGCTGTCTGTGGCAATGTTCAGAAGATTTCGCTTCACATTTTGTCCCTGTGATAACTGGATTTTTTAAAAAATCTAGCTTGTTGTAGAAACAAGGTTTGTTGATAAAGTTTCAGTTGAGTCACCCCATGATAACTCTTTCAGGAATAAATTTTCCTTTTTAGAGTAGACTTCTCTCCCGTTGTCTCATCCCTGTTCTTATCTATGAGTCATTTGTAAGTCAGATGTGTGTAACTTGGGGACTGCCTGTACATTAACCATGGAAAGAGACCTAAAACCAGTTTTGGAACCTACAGTATCTGTGTCCTGGCAGCCATGGAGAATTCATTTTCTTTATTTTTTTTCTGTTTCCAGGTGAGAAGTGCATGGGCACTCTGAAAGCATATGAGGTATGTGCATTGGGGGGGGGGGGGTAGTAGAATGTGACAGTTAGCAATGTAGATATTCAAATGATCAATCCCAGGGAGTCAGTTGATCACCTGATGTCCAAACATGTCCTTGGGTGATTTCTGTCAGCCCCCTCTCCTCTCTGGTTCCAAATTTTTCAACATGCAGTACACTAGGTGTTTGCATGACTTTGCCATGCAACATGGTTTACATTGCAGAACACTGCAGCACATTCAGTGGCTTATTTCAGGCTTTCCTCTTGCTTTGCTTGATGCATTTTAAATTCCTTAATGCACATGGCAGTGTATTTTTATAGTGTGCATTGTATAGCTGACACAGTTTGAAGCTAGCTTAAAACTGCATTATATGGTGAGTATAGATGAGCCCCTAGTTTATAATTACATTACTTGTTGAAATATAACCACACATTTTGATTTTGCCATTCCCTTAGCTTAAAAAAAACAGCTAAAATGGGGCATAAAGATTCTCCTGATGTGTATACTATCTAGGACAGCCAGGAATTCCCTTAAAAGATTAACTTACCATGAAATTGTATGGCTTTGTGTCTTCATAGTTCTGAGAAGATGTAGAAAACCGGCTCCCCTCAATTCTATATTCTGAGCATACCAGATGGATAATAGTTTTACTATGTCTCATGGCCCCTGTGCAATTGTTTCTCAACTAGAAAAAAATAAATGAAACAATCAGAAAGCAAATGAAAATAGCATTGTTCCATATCCTCTGATGCATATACTCTCTCTCTTTCATTTCACAGTGTGTATGGGAACTTAAACCACCTTCAAAGCATAGAAAGAGGATAAGAGAAAACCATTTCATTCCAACTTTTTCATCATTTCCCCCCAAACTTTCTACCATAGGAATAATGCATATCACTTGGTTTCTCATCCAGGAATTGTTTAACACAAAATGGTGAGCAACTGAATGCATGAATGTATTCCCTTGAAAAGGCCACGTCTGGATGATATGAAAGAAAATTAAAATTGTATGTAGATACAAACCACTGCAGTCATCATTAAGTTTATTGTGGTTTGATATAGATTGTACTAATCTAAAATAGACTAATTTAATCTTCTTTCATACATTACCTGCATTAATGTATATTAAGTTCAGCAAAGTCCAGACTCCAGCTCTTGCTTTGCTCCTCATACTGTTACAGAAGCTTCCTTTTTAAACCATTCCTTTCTATTACTACATAGGATATAATTATTTGTTATATCTTTTGCATATTTTTTCAATATTTCATAAGTTAAAAAATACACATGGCTGAAGAACCTAAGAGCGTGGTCATACGGACATGAAGAAGCAAAAACAGGGCCAATGCTATTAATGAGCAACACAGAACATAAAAATTTAAGCAGATAAATGCTAGAATCTGTTATTTGGATTCAGGAAAATTGGGGTGGTATGAGAGAAACACAGATATACAAATACAGTACATCTTTGCATGTGTATACAGAATGTTTAAGAAAAGAGTATGTTTTACTGTATGCATCCACTGCATGCACTCTCAACCCAAAGAATATTATATAGAGTTAGGGTGCACCTACATGGGCTACTTACTGTGAGGCTGGTCCAAAGTAGTAGTACCCCTGACAGACCATAGAAGTAGCCATACTGCTTCCCTCCATTGTGCTGCAGTGGTGGGAAAGAGGCCAGACCATCTAGTGGTGCCAAAACAGGTTCATCCCCATTGAATGGCATTGGCCACCCTTACCTATGTTATTTTTTCATAATCATAGCAGCGTTTACAGGGCTCCAAAAAGCTCCTGACTACAACCTTTGGTGATGTCATCAAAGAGCTCCACATGGAGGACAGAAAGGAGGGGCTTTCTAGCTTTTCCTCCCTTCTTATTCCCCCTACAAATTGGAATCTGTGATTAAATGCATCACATTACCATTCAGTTTCAGTAAAGGTGACTATTTTTTCTTTAAATAATCCTTAAGCGATTTGGAAAACTACCTTCAACTCCCAGTTGTTTGGGTTTTGTTTTTTTTTGGTTTTTTTGGGGTTTTTTTTTTTTTTTGGTTTTTTGGAACAAAACAAAAATCTTACATACCCACCAGTGAACAGACTTATAAATATTTCCCAAAACACAGAAACTTAAAATAAATGTTTTAGAATTTTTTAAAGACTACAAAGATGCATCAGGTTTCTCATAGTGGCAGATTCCTTGTGGGATGCTAAAGTAAGTAAGCATATCAGGGGTTGCTAAGAAAGCAAGGTTAGTGAGCACATCTCTTTAAACCTGAAAATCATTGGCAAATGAAACTCCCTGCTTCAGTCCTTGTTTCTTTTTAAATGAGTGTTAATGATTGGACTGTGCAGTTTTATCACAGACTACTAATTCAAAAACAGCTGCTTCTCCTGGTCAAGGTTGCCATAAATCCATAAACATGAAGTGTCAACACAATTCCCATAATTAATTAAAAGGGGAAATGTGCAGATTCCAAAAGGACAGGCGCTGCAGAGATATCGAAGGCCTCTATCTCAGCTCTTCATAAGCTGAGAAATTTCTTTTAAATGCAAATTGCCATTTTATGAAATATGACATCCTTGTGTCAGAATGGTAACAACATATCAAAATATGTGGCAGCTCCAAATTCATAATTCACTGATTTTATTTTTAAGCTACTTGGCAAGATACATAAAAGGAAATGGCACAGACATTGATATGTGCCTGAGAAATCAATATTAATCAATCAGTGTCACTAGCTTGATAGTTAAATTGTAATGAGTTGAAATAGTGTTTATGCTTTATTTTTTGGTTTAATTTTTAGGAAAAAAGGGCTGAAAATCTTCTGATGTCAAAAGGCCGCGAGGCATGTAGTTGTTAGTCATATACATTATAAATCATGAATAAGAGAATTGGGATAATGCATACCAAATTGAGTATAACCCCACTTTCTCTTGAATAAGGGCCATTATTGCATTCAGTATAGATATTTGTTCTGCCCTTCCCGGTAAGAGCTAAGAATTCCCTGTGTCTGGTGTAGTATAAGATTTTTCATTATGAGTTTCCTGCTTCTGGTTAAAGTCATTGGCACTACTAATAGATGTGGGGAAATTTTGTTTAAAAGTCAGAATTTTTAAAATTAAAAATTAAATTTAAAATTAAATCAAATATATCATCACAACATTCCAGTCTTTTTTTGAAATGTACTAAATATCCTTCCTTACTAAAGGAAAACTTTAAGCATATTCTTATTTTAGAGAGAAATACAAGCTTTTCATGGCACATAAATTGGTTACTTTGACACAAAATTCTATTTTTTCTATTAAAAAAAAGTATATGCCACATTTTCTTAGAGCCAGGATGGCAGAAATAGAAGTCAGGTCACCATCCATGTATACTTTTCTATTGAGGTCAGTTTATCAGCCTATCCTGGACTGCAAAAGAGTTATGAAATAAGAGAAAATATGAGCTCAGTTTCACTTCATTCTTTTTAGATTCATTTGTTTCTAAATCTTCACACTCATGTTTAAGAATTCTTCTGCTGACATTTATTTATGTATTTATTTATTCATTTTGCCTTCTTGAACCTAATAAGGCTCCCTACATGCTCTGAAACTTGTCAGCTAATAATCTTTACCTTATTATTGTTTCCCATATCTCACAGAGGATATTAAAGGAAATAGGAAAATATGAGTTGGCTTGGCTCTCATATTAAGGTTGAATAATTCTGATTCTAGCAGATGCATTGACACTATTGGACTCATGCTTTCCATAGACTTTTCACATCTGTCATCTTAGCTTACTATTGTTTGTCCAAGTGACAAAATAGGCTGAACTTTCTGCCCACCAAAGTATAGTCTCTCCCCCCTCCCCTTTTTAATGATTTATTTGAAGAATTCAGATAGAGGTCGGCTGATGGCTAAGGTCCAAGAAAGTACTGTGGTGTTAATATTTCTACTTCTGATTTAAATGAATTAGGATAGCATAAAGTATTTGGGGAAGTAAAAAGAATTCAAAATAATTCATAGTAATGCCAACAGGGGTCAAACTATGTATGAAACGCCTAGCCTACTGCTCCACACTTAGATCAGTTCCAGTTTGGATAGTTTTATTCATACAGATGCCATGGATATTTCTTTGACTCCTGCTTCTTCAATCATAAGGAATACTTTCAAATTTGACAGGGGGTTTTTAATCAAATTTTTGAACTTTCAATGTTTTCAATATCATTTGAATATTAAAATATTAATGCTTATTTATTTATTTATTTATTTGCAGCATTTATACTACGCCCTTCTCACCCAAGGGGATTCATGCTTAACATGTCAACACAATCTAATGCAGTTTCAAACTGGATTATATTGTCAGTATGTAATGTTATCTGGTATGAAAATTGCTTATAGTTTAAACAGTATGGCTTCAGTAATGCCAAGGTTAAAACAAGAGAGATATACAGAATGGGTAAGGTACCCCTTTTGGAGTTTCCTGCTGGAGTAGAATTATTTATTTATTTATTTATTTCCATCATTTCTATGCAGCCCTTCTCACCCGAAGGGACTCAGGGCGGCTCACAATCTGGCAAAATTCAATGCCGTATACAGTCTAAAAAATAAAACATAGGCAATTAAAACAATCAATTTAGCATAATACAATAAATACATTTAAAACAGTACAATAAAAATACTTAAACCATTCCTCCACAAAAACCTTGCACGTAAACCTTAATCTGGACCGAGTCAAAGCCAACATAATTCATTCATTAAACGCTTGTTCACAAAGCCAGGTCTTCACCTTTTTCCTAAAACTCAGAAGGGATGGAGCCTGCCGGATGTCACTGGAGAGGGAATTCCATAGCTTCTAGAAATGCCATGTGGCTTCTGAGGAATGCAAAGGAGCATCTGAAATTGCAATATGGCTTCTGTAAATGCAATAAGGCCTCTGTGCAGGCAATGTACTTCTGTGCAGTGTGCTGAGATGTGAAGAAATCTCCCCCTTTGAACCGGCACAGGCTTTAAGATCTGCTGGGGAGTCTGCCCGCTCACTACCACCACCGTCGCAAGCTTGGCTGGTGGGAATAAGAGAGAGGGCCTTCTCGGTTGTGGTCCCCCGGCTCTGGAATGCCCTCCCCATTGAGATCAGACAAGCTCCTACATTGTCCTCTTTCTGCAAGGAACTGAAAACCTGGTGGTTCCTGCAGGTTTTTGCGCCAAATTAATCCTTACCCCCCACCCCAGTTGTTAACTAAGATCCTGCTCTTTATCCACTCCCTGGCCCTATGATACTCTGATGCACAAGCTCTACCTATCCCTTATAATTGACCATGTCTACCTTGAAGTCCTGTTTACTGGTATTTGAATCCTTTATGGAGTATATTGAATTGGATTTGTAATTTTATGTCTGTTTTTAATAAAATTGTTTTGGTTCTGTCTTATGATGTTGTTTATTATGTTTACTATGTTTAACTTTGTTGTATGGTTTTTGACAACGGAATGCTTTTATGTTCATGTTGGAAATCAGCCTCTATTATTATTATGATATATAGAGAGAGAGGGAGAGAGGGAGAGGGAGGGGAAGAGGGAGAGGGAGGGAGTTAGATAAGGAGCCACTTTCTGTTGAAAGCTGAATTGGAGAGTCCGGTATCTTTACCACTTTGTGCTTTCAGGTAGAACTTGCAGAGTTGAAGCAGCTGAGATAAGGAAGGCGATTTATCTCTAGCTTTTTTTTCCTGACATATATGACAGTGTACATGGTCTCTCAATCTTGATTTTGGATTAACACTTTTTAATAAAAAAATATCCTTATACCTATATGGAAGGCAAATAGAAATGTCATACCATTGAGCCTGGAAATAGCTGTAGCATAAAAACAGCTTTCCACAGTCATAGTGCGATGTTCAAGTCCACTACACCATTCTGGTTCTCTATAAACATTAAACACACTTTTGCAGGAATGTTAGATACATAATAATATGGTGAATGAATTTAAGAACCTCATCAAATTATAGAAAATTCCCGTCCTACCACACTTCATCAAAAAAGCCCACCAGATCTCATCACATGACTGACATCTACTTCTGGCAAGGCTACATGCTGGCTGTGTCAGTGTTGTAGGAGGGGGAAATCTGAACATAGGAGACTATCCATGTTCAGATTGGGAATCATGAGGACAACCGGGGAGTAAGCTGGAAATGTACGTTTTCCTGTGTGTGATGGGCAAGTGGATGGTGCAGTAATGTGGGCACTGGGTGACAAATTAATCCCACTGCCCCACAATTTGCCCCGCTCCCCTATGGATTCCCCTCACTGTTCTCTGCATCAAGGACCTCACTGTGATGAGGTCCTAAGTACGGCACTTTAGATAAAAACTGGAATATGGGCATCAACACTTGAACCATCACTTCCACAGATGTTCCAAAGCTCAGACACATTTCTTAGAGCTCCTGCTGGTCTGTAGGACATGGTAGATTATGTAGTAGTAAACGTTAAAAAACTTTTATCAGACATGTTTCCCAATAAAGAGGCTTTGGAGGGGAACTTTGCAAGACATAAATCTTTGTTGTAGGGTCAGAAGAGGCCTCAGAAAGATTTAAAGACCATCAGAATTGCTGGCTGAAGCCACCATTCTCTCTCCTCCACTGTTGTCGCTGTTTGGAATTGTAGTAGGTTAATGATTCTACAGAATGCTGTTCTGATACTATCAAGTTTATAAACGCAAGTTGCTATTTTACTGTGTTGACTTTAATTTAAAATTCCTTTTTTAGAACTGTGATTATCAAGAGATTGTGGCTCATGGGTAGCAACATTGGGAACATTTGAGCATAATTTCAAAGGATGGAATGGGAGTAAATTTTGTCACCCTCTACTTTCTTTTTTCTTTTTTCCTACTTCTTTGAGTAAGAATCCTCTGCTTAGAATTTGCATAAAATAAGAATTAGTGTACAGACTTTAATTAGGGTCATTAAATGGGCAAGTTTCACTAATGTTTCTTCTTTAAAAGGCAAATTCAGAGGTGTCTGTTTGTAAAAACAAGGGAGTTTTACAAAGCTACATCACTACAACATATCAACTTTAAAGAAAACACATCCGATGCAAAAGCAAGAGGCATTTAAAACTTTGAATAGCGGAAGCTGCAATTGTACAGATGATTTATAGATGGATTTACATTGAATTGGGGGTTGAGGAATTCTTAATTCCCCCCCCCCCCCCCACACACACACACTTTTTGAGAGGGAACTGTTTGGCTGGAAGAAACTTTTCCTTGAAGCACAAAGTAGCAGAATAATATTGAATATTACATCAGTGCCAAACCATGAGAACTAGGAGCCAAATTTTGAGAAAAGACTTTAGAAACTTGTAAGCTACACTGTAGTAACTGCAAACAAAGACCAGCTGTGGGAAGAATAATTTAACACATTGTTATTAGAAACTCTTGGTTGCAGATTATATTTGAATGTATATGTCTATTTTTGGAACCTGATTATAAATATATACTATATTTGTGTAAGAATGCTCAACACTTCAAAAGGGTAATTACTGATAACTGCCTATAATTATTTTATTTTTGAAGAAACAAGATTTTGGATTATTGAATGATACTTATATTGGATATAATAACAGATATATAATATACACATTTATTCACTTGAAGGATCAGAATCCTGAAGTACAGATGTATAAATACATCAAAGGTCACTCCTAAATAATTCTTATTAGTAATCAAAGATAGCAATCATGACAATGAAATAGAAGACAATTCAAAAGACAAGGAGAAAATCAGTAGCACTTCAACCTAATCATTAGCAAATGAATAATTGAGATTTCTGGAGGAACTTCAGGACATCCATATAGTGATGAAGCAGGACTTGGACTCTTTGAAATTGGTATTTCAACAAGATTGGGCTGCAATGAAGGGGTCTCTAAAACAAGTGACAATGGATTTAAAATGAACTGCTGATCGTGTGGATAAATTTGAAAAGAAATATGATTCTCCTGATGATCGAGTCAAAGTCACAGATGATAGAAGAATCAATGTTAGAGAGAGGCAACTGAATGTACTGGCACTTCAAGATTTGAAATAAAGAGAACATTGCATAAGATTAAGAGGCTTTCTTGATGTCCCAAAAAAGATATAAGAGTTGTGATGGTTGAAGTATTAGCTGAGACTTTAGCTATGGACAAGACTGAGTTGGAATTTCAGACTGATCAAATTTATTGGATTACAAACAGAAGGACTGATGAAAGGAAAATCCCTAGAGATGTGATAATGTACTTTACAAATACGGTGTTTAGAGATGAATTTTTGCAGGAAAAATGGTGAAGTAAAATGGAAATATCAGGGAATATATGATTAGGAGAGACATTCTGGTTTGGATCTTAGTAAAAAGAAGAGATTATTTCCCTTATCAAGAAGTTGTAAAGAAGAAGCATTCTTTATAGATGGAAAAAGCTGGAAGGCCTGTCTTTTTTCTGCAAACTTTTGGATTACTACACCTGAACAAGCAGGATATTTTTACTACAAATCTAAGCATGATTTGGAAAATGAAGAGGAACTAGAAGGTGCATACATTGGAAAAGATCAACAAGCACAGTCAAATGGACTTGAGTATTGAGAAAGAAGAGGGAGAACAATCAGGCAGTGACAAGTAAGAACTTAAGCAAAGATGACATGGGAGAGAGGAAAAGAGATTGAAAGATAGATACAGGATAACTGGCAGCCATTTCTGACTTGTTGAAAGAAAGCTCAGAAAGATTGGCTGCTAATAATTTTGATTATAAATAACTTGGAGTGATGGAAAAGAAGAACACTGATGAGACAAACAGCATTGAACAGGACTAATAGTTTGATATGTGACTTTCATTTGTGAGATATGAATTGGAAAATGTGATGGTACTACAACTTTTTATTGGTTAACCTGTGGTGGAGTTTGGAAACAGTAAAATAAATTTTGTCACATATAAGATGACAATACTGCATAATATATGTTTTAGGTAAATACAAGATATGTGCTTATTTTATGCCAAAGCCAATGTATGTATTTGTGGTTAAGAATAATATGGCTAGGGAAGAAGTGAGAATATGACATTGTAGGTGTTAGAAGAATATCTGTATTGTTTTAGTGTGTGTTGATGGTAGATGATTTTTTTTGTTTGTAGATTTGTTCAGTGTATATTTAACAAAAATTATTTACACAAAAACACTCAAACCGTTACAACATGCCAACTTACATTAGAATTGGCATAAACTGGTCAAGATGCACAACAACAATTCAGGTATTAGTGCTTGACACTTAGAAATGAATCTGGTAAGGGAAATTCCAAGCATTTGTTTTTGCTGCTGCCGCTGTCTAGTGTCTACTTTCAAATCATTTCTAACTTATGGCAACCTTTAGGTGTCTCTAACATGGGGATTTCTGTGGCTGAGTGTGCATGATGCACCCAAGGTCATCCAGTGGTTTCCATGGCCATGTGAGAAATCAAAGCCCTTTCTTCAGAATTATATTCCAACACTGAAATCACTATATTACATTGCACCTGCTAGAAAAGCATCTATCAGGCTGCAAATCCCAGCTAATGGTGGGCTGTGTTCAATCTGGTGAGTCACAAGCTGTAGTGACAGAGATAAAACCTCAAAAATTTATAGTCAGGATTGCTGCAAAGGCTGGTGGCTGACTGCTATCAGGCCAGAGAGACAAATAAATAACAAAATTGTTCTTTTAAGCTTTTATATCTGGCATCCATGCTTGCAACAAAAGCTTTAAAATCAAATTTCTTGTAAATCAACTATCTTTTCCGTCTCATCCTTGGCCTTGCATGCTTCACCCCTCCAGCAGACAGCTTAATGAAATTTGACTCTTAACCTGTCTGCTTCATTCTTGTAGAGTTAGTGTCATCTGCTTCGCAGCAGGAATGATAAATCTTATCCCATAGCTGACTCCATACCCTTTCCCTAGCAATTTAAATGTACTGCTGCTTATGCTTGTTGCACACAGCTTATCTGGGAGCTGTTCCTTTCACTATCACTAACTGAATACGTAAAGATAGCATCATGCCACTCCAGGAAAAGTGGGAAAGTTAAAAGAGAAAAAAGAAGGGAATAAGAAAAACTGAAAGAGCTTCTGATTATCTTGGATTGGTCAGGTAATTGAAGAAAGACTAACAATAGGCTATCACCCGTCTGTATTCTACTGAGAGGGAGAAGTATATTTCAAGATAAAGCCCTTTTAAAAGCATAAAGGTGAACTGAAAGGCATTTTGCCTGCCAAAATCTGAGTTAAATGTTCCAGCCTTGAAGTGCACTGGTTATGACAGGATTGTCACCTGCAGTCAGGCAACCTCCAGAGAGATGATTATCTGCATTTCTTATTTTGCTTTTGGCCTCCTCCTTGTCATTACAGTAGAGTTTCACTTATGCAAGATAAACGGGCCGGCAGAACATTGGATAAGCGAAAATGTTGGATAATAAGGAGGGATTAAGAAAAAAGCCTATTAAACATAAAATTACATTATGATTTTACAAATTAAGCACCAAAACATCATGTTTTACAAGAAATTGACAGAAAAAAGCAGTTCAATACACAATAATGTTATGTAGTAATTATTGTATTTATGAATTTAGCACCAAAACATTGCAATATTTGCTACAAAAACAATAACTACTAAAAGTCAGACTGCCTTGGATAATACAGAACCTTGGATAAGTGAAGCTTGGATAAGTGGGACTCTACTGTACTGCAAAACAATGCAACAGATTACAGTAATAGCTATACAAACTAGAGAAATAACATCTAGTTTTTTTTTCTTATCAATAACACAAAATTCACAACATTTATTAATTTTAATGCATGATCAGCATATCCAGAGAACATACAGTTGGTTTTGTGTTCTCCTAGGGAATTTCCATGTTGTATTTCTCCAAAAGCAGATGTCTTACTTCCTCTTGAAAATGAATGCAATAAATTTAGGTAAACTTCCTACAACTTCTCAGAGTGAAAAATGAAGAGTGGTGTTTTGGCATTTTTCAGGGGAATAGAACAACTACTTCCCAAAGTTTCTCTATTTTTTTTTTCAATATTCCCAGAGTAAGGCCCTAAATTAAGGTAACTGTAATTGGATTTATGATAACAGCACACAATAAACAGTGGAGAGAAATTTAGCAGTAGCTGGCTGCTGACATTTTGGGCTTTGTCCTATGAAAGAGAAAAACAGGCATTGAAGCAAGACCATCACCATTGTTTGCAATTTCACAACACCATGTGCAGAAGATTGACTCCTCCCTGTGATAATTCTGTCTACCTCCTCCTCATGATAATATATTGATTGGAAAACAGTCAATAGCTGCAAATGATGCCATGTTCCCATCATCTACGTTTGTTTTTAATTCTCTGATTTTATTGCTTGGATTTTAATGTATTTATTATTTATTTTGTGAATCGTTGGAATGTTTTTGGTCAAATGTCTTGTGTTGTTGTTTTCGGGCTTGTCCCTGTTGTAAGCCGCCCCGAGTCCCTTCGGGGAGATGGGGCGGGATATAAAAATAAAGTTTATTATTATTATTTATTACGTCGTATGGTGGGACCATTCCATGTCTGTGTCATTTTGCCAGCGCTGAAGTGATATAAGGGATGTCATACTCCTCCACTCTTACCTCCCCGCTACTATTCCCAAAGCAATAATTTTCTTATTTTATTTTAAATGTTATTTGCATTTTTATTAACCAATGCAATTGTGAAACATTAAACAGAAGGAGGTGTGTAGGGTCATGGATTAGTGAGTTGTTACAGTTGTATGACAGCAATGATATGCAATAATGACAGTGCTCATGCCAGCATGTTCCTATCAGTGATCATACTGCTATGAAAAAGCAGATTTTGTGCAATAAAGTCTTTTGAGAAGTATCATTATCTCAGGACTTTACAATGAATTATGGTAACAGTGAGAAGCATAAGATTATAGATTTCACCAACGGTTAAATAAAAAAAATAGGCTTGGAATGCACTGCCTAAGCAACTCATCTGTAAAAAATACCCTGTAATGTCTGAAATGTATTTTTGATATTGAAAGGATGGAAACCCCAACAACATACATTTGAAAAGATTGTTCAAAGCCATTTTGCTTCTTTAAGATATCAACAATGATTCTTCAGTATTTGTCACTATTTCTCTTGAGTGGTGTTTACCAGTTCTACTGATACACTGAGGGTTCCTGCTGCCAATTACTGTTTCACAGAGCAGCAAAATGTACTTGAACATTCACTGGTGGGACTTAATTGCATGATAAGTACACTCTTCAATGTGGAGTTACAGCTGGTCTGAAACAAGCTTTTTAAGTACTGCCACTCTGATGTCATATCAGCTTGAAATGCTAACTTATGCTCTATAACTATAATATTTGCCAAATTGCAGTGGAATTCATGGGCTCAGTGGAAGAAATGTTAGATGATAGAAATGTCATTCCATTACTCCTAGAATGTTTTAACAGTATATAATTCTGGGAATCATTTGGACATAATGAAGAAGTGGAATATCAAAGTCCACATGTTGATTTATTAACATGGGAAAATCCAAATATATAGAGTAAAGCAATCACTTTAATTGGAACCAAGAAAGATTTACAAAGGGAAGTGACATTTTCAAGCTACAGAAAACACTTCTTCTCTATAAGAATAAAGGAAATATCTTGCAAAATACAATGTTGCACCTACATGTTAAATATATATTTTAAAGTGTCCAGTTTTCATGAAGTACTCTGCTTTTCATGACTACTCTGCTTTTGAAAATATAAAATTTATCTATAATTATTCATTTAGGGTGAGTCTAGAGGGGCAAGAGAACATGAGCTAATTCTACACTGCCAAGCAATTCTTGATCTGGCATTTCAGAAAACTGGATTGAACCCATTTGGTGGGCCAGTAGAGACTCCCTTGGCTGCCTTGAGGGTGGCAGGGAGTCCCTACTGTCCATCCACCCCAAACAGCGACATCCTCACTGACCTGACTGCCACCAGCCATTGTACTTCTTGTTAAGGCAATTGGGAGGGGGAAAGCCATCTTTCCCTGGGTCTAACCTAGGCAGACCATCTAGCAAATGGTAGGAGAAAGTGACAGTCACAATAGAAAGGAGGAATTGGGAGGGCATTGCCATCATGCGTACCTGGGCCATCTGTCGGGGGTGCTTTGAATGCGATTTCCTGCTTCTTGGCAGGGGGTTGGACTGGATGGCCTATGAGGTCTCTTCCAACTCTACTATTCTATGACTCTATGATTCTATCCAAGCCTGGGAACCATGGGATGGCTCAGGATTCAAGTTCTCCCATCTACATTGTCATTATAATGCAGATTAAATTGAATTATATGGCAGTGTAGATTTAAATAATCAATTTCAATGCAGTTCAATCTGCATTATATTGCAATGTAGACGGGGTTCAAATTAGCTTTACCCAAGCCACGTTAAGGTTGACTTCTCTTGGGTTAAACTGGATTAGATCCATATGGCATTTAGCTGTAGTGGGCCTGATCCTTGGTCATCCCAACCTAAGTGGCCACTGTAGATGTGCCCTTGGAGTCACATGGAGGACACTTCCTATTTGCCAACCATTGGTGAGTATCACAGATTTTTACAGAATTAAACAAGTTTTGACATGCTTTTGACCGCCTTCTACCTGGAAACCGATGTCCTCATTGTGGGAGAACATGCAGATCAAGAATAGGTCTCTTTAGCCACCTTTGGACACACACCCAAGACCCTATAACTGGAGGACCATCATCCTCAGCCTACGAGGGATCACCTAAGTAAGTAAGTATATATAGTTATATATAACAATCTTATACATTTCCCTTTTTTACAGACATTAACCTTAACTAATTACCAACGTCACTTAGATATATTATGGGACAGGCAAAACAAAACCAGTGCTAAATAAATGGGAGACAATTCTTACCCAGCCCCAATACCAACAGACAAAACCTGAATGCACCGGGATTGGGTGGATGGTCCATAAAGTGAAGACCCAAAGAAGGTTCATGCATAGTATTAAATAGCTTCTCTTTCCACTCCTATCACATGAAGCATTTGGGGGCACAATGCCACAATGTACTTCATCTATGAACTTGATGTAATACATACCTTTCCCTGCAATGTTATTCACTACACAGGTACATGTTGTACAAAAGTCACTAAAGGGGGGGCAAGACCTCTAGAAAGAGTGGGCTGATACTTCTGTTTCCCTTGTTAATAAACCAAATTATGTCCTGAAACTGAATCACAAACATTTTGATGAGCTTTTTCCTATCACAGTTGCCTGAGTACATCACAATGCTAAACAACAATAACATGTGTATTTTGTAAATAGGAAACAGTATTTTTGCACTATTATTATTTTTTTACAGCACTATTTGAGACAATTTCCCTCTGCTTGGTCCAAGAGATCCTAATCTAGAGGAACCCTCCGTACTATGAACTGATATATTTTTCAGTTGTGCCTAAAAATATTTGTATTTGCTGTAATCAGAATATTATAGTTAATGTGGATTTTAAAAAAGCTCAATATTCTACTTAGTTTAATTTTTTTAAGGACTCAAGACTGTAGCACTGTAATTGTGTACTGTGAAAGTACCCTGATTCAGTGTGATTTTAAAGATTTGTTTTGTTTTGTTTAGCCATATCACTGAGAGTATGGTTAAGGTTTGTGATATAAATCTTTAAAATACCATATAAAAGTTCATTGTAACTTATACTTTTTATTTACAATTTTAATCTTTGATTAACATATCAGATAAAAGGTAAAGGTAAAGATTTTCCCTGATGTTATGTCCAGTCATGTCTGACTCTGGGGATTGGTGCTCATCTCCATTTCTAAGCCGAAGAGCCGGCGTTATCCGTAGACACCTCCAAGGTCATGTGGCCGGCATGACTGCATGGAGCGCCGTTACCTTCCTGCCGGAGATACACTTAATCTGACTAATGTCGCTCCATGCAGTCATGCTGGCCACATGACCTTGGAGGTGTCTACGGACAACGCCGGCTCTTCGGCTTAGAAATAGAGATGAGCACCAACCCCCAGAGTCAGAAATGACTGGACTTAACGTCAGGGGAAACCTTTACCTTTTAAACTGACTAAGCTAGTACAATATATTTCACTAGGGCACATTTTCTCCAGAATTTTAACCATGAAGTACTTACAACTTTTCCATCAATTGATGACCCTCTACTTTCAGCAATACATTTGGTAGCTGGCCCTTGTAGCAGACAAGTTCTTCTCAAAATGGATTTTAAAAGTATTTTGCTGCAGAAACATAGTTTTAAAAGATACTTTATCTTGATCATTCACACTTCTCCTTGATATATTGAGTAGTCCTTGTGACAAGATTCCAAGTACCTCTTAACATTGTTCTCTTTTAATACCAAGACAATTTCAAGGCATTTCAAGCAAATTGCTTTGTCCTTGTTTAAAACAAAGAAATAGTTAGTAATCCATTTGTTGTTTAAGACACAGCACTCATCTTCAAGTTTGTATTTCTTTCAAGCAGCACTTCATGTCCAGGCACTTACTTACAGAATATTTAGCAGTTGCTGACTTTCAATAAAAACATGAATAAATGTGGGAGGGGATGAAAATTGTTATTTTAGAAACCACATCCAGAACTGGCTCTGGTATCCAAACTGCATGTTACACAGAAAGTATACATTAGTGTTGAATCACAGGTGAACTTTATTCTATTTTTATTGTACATGTGGCACCATACAGGGCAGTCCATGGACAAAAAGGCTGTTTATGGCTAGAATCTTAAGTAGCAATTCAATATGTCAAGTGTTGCAGTTGGAAATTAATTCAGTGATTTGCGCTTTCTTTTCCTAGTGTTTTCCAAAATACCCCCAGCTGTAACCAAAAGCTACCTATGAAAATTTTTATTAACACCAATGCTTAAAAATAGGACTCTGTTCTCTACACTGACCCATGTGTATAGGTTAGGAAGAATTAAGACTTAGATTGAAACCTTAACCAACAAATTGCAGAGTTACAACCTTATGTATATTGTATAGTATGGGTTTTTTTTCTCAGAGAGAGAGAGAGAGAGAGAGAGAGAGAAGACTTGAGGTCAAAATTACTCTTGTGATTTTTTTAAAGGAATGCTATCAAAGGGACGACAAAAACCTGGGGTAAGAGGATATACAGTTACCATAAATGCAGAGTGTATGCACACAACACTGACAGCAAAAGCTCAGTCATGAAATGTGAAATAAAGGGTCCTTCCAGATGGCTCAGATAAAACTAAATTAATCCAGAGAAACCTGGATTTTCCCAGTTTGCTCTGGATTAATTATACTCCTAGAATGCTAAAATCTGGATATTTCCTGGTGATGTCCCTGTGGAGATTGATTCACAGTGATCCCGGTTCTTTGAAAATAACAGGTCAGGAGATGGGGGGATGTAGAACACTTCAAAAAGGGGAGAAGGGAAATCCCTCCTCCTCCTCCCCCCCCCCCCATGTTGTGACACATCATTTTTGCTTGTCAGAAGAGCTCCCTGGAGGGACCTGTGCTGCCAGCAGGCATCTCAGGTAAGTTTTTTTGAGAAAATGGGGGACTGGTGGTGGGCTGGATGCCCTCCTGGGTCAACCTCTGGTGTGTACCCCCCCGCCCCGGGAAAGCCCAGGGTTTGGGTTGAGGGTGGGGACTAAATCCTGGGAGGAACTGGTATTTAATATCCTAGCTCCTTCCAGGGTTTAGTGGAGCCTGGAAGGGCCCAAAATGCCACTGTGAGTGTGACCTTTACTGGAGAAAAATATGAGTGAGGGATTCATCCTCAATTTTCCCAGCTTTGGATGCATCTACATAGACATGAAATCCTGGGGCTGTTATGGAGTGCAGTGTTTTGCTATACTGCTCACTTTCATCCCTTTGCAGAAGCAGAATCAAATTCCAGCCATCTAGTGGGGTTGAACTGAGTTTGTTCCCACTGAAGAACTATCCTTACTTTGGTTATTCTGTCACTATTGACTCAGAAACCACAGAGCTCCAAAAGAGTTCCTAGCCATCCCTGGGTGCCATTGCTGACATTTGTAATGGTGATCATGAGATTTGGACAAGAGAGGTAGGAAAGCAGTTGATCACCTTCCCCTGTTTGAGTATATCGCTATATTCCATGCATCTACCTCTGAAATATATTTTGAAACTGGTGATGTTTGAGGCTATGATGCCTGATTGTATTATGTTCGCTGCATGATCACGTGTCCCAACGAAAGGCCTCATTACGCAATTCTTGCATGCATGGATGATGCAATGAAACATTATTTATATTGATTTACTTGATTGATTCTTGACATTACACCAGTTTTATTTTCCTCGATGGGCCTGATTCAACACTGCAATATGATTAAATATTCAGAGATTCTACAACAGATTTTGCTAATTACAGTAACTTGTATTTTATATTTTAATAATAATAATAATAATAATAATAATAATAATAATAATAATAATAATAATAACTTTATAACCTACCACCACTCCCCGAAGGGACTGAGGGCAGTTAAAGTCCTTATAAAAATAAAATATATAAGGAACTTGAACAAGGGCTTTAATATGCAATCTGTCCCTCTTATCTACAGATTTCATAACCAGCTACCCTTGCTTCAGTTCTCTCTAAATACATATTTATAGGTGTCTCTAAGGCCCCATCTACACTGCCATATAATGCAGATTGAACTGCATTATAACAGTCAATGGAGACTCAAATAATGCAGATTAAACTAAATTGAACTGGGTTATATGAATCAACACTACCATATAATCTACTCCAATGCAGTTAATCTGCATTCTGAAATTACATTATATGGCAGTGTAGATGAGGCCAAAGTCTTTGAAATATGATTCTATTGCAAGCAAGGGCAAACTTCAGCCCTCCAGTTGTTTTGGATTCCAACTCCCAGAAATTACGCCAATTTAGCATGTGTTAGGAACAGCTAGAGGACAATGTTTGCCCATACCTGTTATGGTATACTTGTGGTCCAAGTACAGTTAGTACAGTTAGTTCTTAGTACAATTTCCTGATGTTTACTGTAAGATTTAAATGGTATGTGAATACAATATATAGATAATATATTAATAACAAATAGTTATTCAACTGTAGCATTTTATGAAGTGCTTTACAAAATAAAATGGTGCAGTTTTAAAATAAACACTTTGCAATATTCTTAATGTCTTAAAATATCTTGATAAAATCTAGTAAAAGTCAACTGACAATTAATTAATTATTAATTTAGTTAGTTTTCCTAGTTACATAAGATTATACCTGCTTCAGCATGCATGCACTTAATGGGTCCACTGCTCCTCAGTGTTAGTCAATAAGGTTGCCCTTACATTTTCAATATTGACATGGAGCACAAATCCCAAATTGGGCCAAATGTTTCTCCAGACCATTTCTAGCAAGCTCTGGCCCTTAATATGAGGTTCTTAACCTGTGGGTCTCCAGGTGTTCTGCCCTACAACTCCCAGAAATCCTAGCCAGTTTACCAGCTGTTAAGGTAAGGTAAAGGTTTTCCCCTGATGTTAAGTCCAGTCGTGACCGACTCTGGGGGTTGGTGCTCATCTCCATTTCTAAGCCGAAGAGCTGGCGTTATCCGTAGACATCTCCAAGGTCATGTGACCAGCATGACTGCATGGAGCACTGCCCGCCGGAGTGGTACCTATTGATCTACTCACATTTTCGAACTGCTATGTTGGCAGGAGCTGGGGCTAACAGCGGGTGCTCATTCCGCTCCCGGGATTTGAACCTGGGACCTTTTGGTCCGCAAGTTCAGCAGCTCAGCACTTTAACACACTGTGCCACTAGCTGTTAGGATATTTATATGTGTATTTTATGAATGCATAATGTAATTTAATTTTAATTGATTTGAAATGTACTGTATTATTTCTATATATGTGCTTTTATTGTAAGCTGCCCTGAGTCCCCTATTGGGTGAGAAGGGTGGGATACAAATACTGTAATAAATAAATAAATAAATAAATAAATAAATAAATAAATAAAATTTCTGGAAGTTGAAGGCCAAAACATCTTGGGACCCACAGGTGGAGAACCTCTGATCTAGAGCTTCTGGAAACTCCAGAGAAGTCCTGCATTTTGGAGTTAATGTGAACAGCTGGGCTGGTTCTAAATTAAAAGCAGCCCTGCGATTCACATGGACCAGGGCCACCATCCTATTTTTCATAGTGCATGGGGAAAAAGTATGGCATTTACGTGTGGTGCCCTTTGTTGCCACAACACAGATCTCCTGGATGTCAACAGGTGCTTTTGGAGATTTCAGCGAGAACAACCACATAATTTGGAAAAAGGCAGGGAATCACCTCCTACTTTCTCCAGTCTGTCTCCAAGTCATGCAGGCTCCTTTGCTCCAGAATACCATGGCCACTGCTGGAACATCAAAAGATGCAACACCACCCAGCAGAGCCAAATTGGGTTTAGCCCAATGGTATGGTCAGGACTTTGCTCCTGTCATTCCTGAATTTCAACAGTGGAGCGGTGAAACTGTCTTGACAGAATCTGGGGACAACTTGCAGCAACTATTTCTTCCAACTGATTGAGCAATAACTAATACTTATCTGCCCTGTAGCAAAGAACTCGATTCAAACATGGGGTAGCAAATACTGCATGGAAACAAAAGGCATCATGCTAGATGTAGGTTTATGTCAGGGGTCCCCAAAGTAAGGCCCAGGGCCTCATGCGGCCCATCGAAGCCATTTATCTGGCCCCTGTGGAGGTGGCTCCCTCCTCCTCCACTGAGGAAGGTGCATGTGGCGCAAGGAAGGAGGGAAGGCATGCACCTTCCTCACCTCCTCCCTCGCCTGTGGCGCACCTTCCAAAGCTTTGCTTGTTTATAATTGTATTTTAATTATTATTTATTTAATAATTAATTAATTATTAATGGTGCTTTGCTGGTGCTTTTGGTGCACAAAGGCAGAAGGGGGTTGGACTAAATGGCCCAAGGGGTCTCTTCCAGCCTCTTTATTATTATTATTTTATTATGACACAGCAAACAAGATAGATATGCTGGATTTCATATCACAAAATCACAAATCGAAAACTTCCCAAGTGTCTAGGACTGTGTGATGTATTTTCGGATGATGCGTGCAGATCCCATTAGGGTGGCCTTTTGCAGTTGACAGATCATAATTTTGTCAATGTCTACTGTTTCCAAATGCCGGCTGAGATCTTTTGGCACGGCACCCAGTGTGCCCATCACCACCGGGACCACCTGCACTGGTTTCTGCCAGAGTCTTTGAAGTTCAATCTTGAGGTCCTGATAGCAGCTGAGTTTTTCCTGTTGTTTTTCATCAATGCGACTGTCACCTGGGATGGCAACATCAATGATCCAAACCTTGTTCTTTTCCACAACTGTGATGTCTGGTGTGTTGTGTTCCAGAACTTTGTCAGTCTGGATTCGGAAGTCCCACAGTATCTTTGCGTGCTCATTTTCCAATACTTTTGCAGATTTGTGATCTCACCAGTTCTTTGCTGCTGGGAGGTGGTACTTGAGGCATAAGTTCCAATGAATCATTTGGACCACATAGTTGTGCCTCTGTTTGTAGTCTGTCTGTGCGATTTTCTTACAGCAGCTGAGGATATAATCAATGGTTTCATCAGCTTCCTTGCACAGTCTGCATTTTGGGTCATCAGTTGATTTTTTGATCTTGGTCTTGATTGCATTTGTTCTGATGGCTTGCTCCTGGGCTGCAAGGATCAGGCTTTCTGTCTCCTTCTTCAGGGTCCCATTTGTGAGCCAGAGCCAGGTCTTCTCCTTATCAGCTTTTCCTTCAGTTTTGTCAAGGAACTTTCCATGCAATGTTTTGTTGTGCCAGCTGTCAGCTCTAGTTTGTAGTGCAGTTTTCTTGTACTGATTCTTTGTCTGCTGTGTTTTGAGGAGTTTTTGATTTATTATTATTATTATTATTATTATTATTATTATTATTATTATTATTGACACAAAGACACAGTATAACTTCTCATGTGTTTAGAACTGTGTGATGTATTATTATTATTATCATTATTATTATTAACAACATTGAGGCTGGGTGGCCATCTGTCAGGGGTCCTTTGCTTGTGCTTATGGCATACAAAGGCAGAAGGGGGATGGACTAAATAGCCCACTGGGTCTCTTCCAACCCTCTTTATTATTTTTATTATGATTATGATTATGATTATTATTAACATTGATGCTGTATTTGTTCCCATTTTGTTTTTTTACTTCAAAATAACGTATGTGAAGTGTGCATAGGAATTTGTTCATAGTTTTTTTAAAACAAACAAACTATAGTCCGGCCCTCCAACGGTCTGAGGGACCGTGAATACCTGTTTAAAACGTTTGGGGACCCCTGGTTTATATAATGGATGAGAAGAGATTTCTTCCAATAACAAGGGGATTATGAACAACAACAACAAAATTTTATTTATATACCACTCTATCTCCGATAAGGACTCAGAGCAGTTTACACATCATAAAAACATTCAATACATATACATAATACAAAATACAAAATACAAGAAACCAATATAACAGCAATTAACAGACATGTTTAAAATTCCAATATTTTAAAACAATATAATATCTAGTAAGAGCAATTATTGCACATACAACAGTGTTTTGGTCCTTTATCTTACGTAAACTTATCTTTTCATTTCTCTGATTTTTGTATTTTTCCTGATCTCTTTTTCCATGCCTTCCAAAAGTGCCTTGTTCTCCACATTAAATATTCATAAAATAGGGTGGATAAAATGTCAGGGCTTTATCTCACTCACTGTGTCTGATGAATTACCTTTCCTCCTAAAAGGAGGATATTATAAATTAAGAATCTTTTAAAATGTCATTCCATTATTTAATTGGAGTCTTGCCTGAAGGAGCACAAGCTGAAAGAATGGTGTCCATGTCACCCTATCTCCCTCAAAATAATAGTAATAGTAATGCCTGTGCACAGGTGCACTATGAAAATATGTACACAAATTTGTTCTTTTAAATATGCATTTTCTAAGTTTAAAAAGTTTTTTTGCTGCTATTGTTATTTGGAGAACGTTTTACAGAGTCTTCTATTCAGCATGGCCAGATTTTCCAGGTTTTGCATTGTTTCTATTAGTTGATCCCTAATCCATCTAAAACACAGACATTTGTTTTCCACCTTGAAAATAGACAAGCATCTTGAGCTCTGAGGATTACCTGGGAAGGAATCCCACTGGAGTTTTGTAGTACACCAAAATATTTGGGAGTTACCCTGGATCGTGCTCTGACTTACAAGAAGCGCTGCTTTACTATCAAGCAAAAAGTGGGCGCTAGAAATAACATTGTACGAAAGCTGACTGGCACAACCTGGGGATCACAAACTGACACAATGAAGACATCTTGCACTTTGCTACGAGGCTGCTGAATACGCATGCCCAGTGTGGAATACATCTCACCATGTTAAAACAGTAGATGTGGCTCTTAAACATGCCGCATTATCACAGGATGTCTACGCCCTACACCACTGGAGAAATTATACTGCTTAGCTGGCATTGCACCACCTGACATCTGAAATGAAAGAACCAAGGCAATGACATCTCCGGCCCATCCCCTGTTTGGATATCAGCCAGCACACAAATGCCTTAAATCAAGAAATAACTTTCTAAGATCTACAGAGATACGTGCAGAGACACCTCAGCAAGTGAGAGTCCAAAAGTGGCAGGCTAAAATCCTGCTGAACAGACTGCACTCTGGCACCACGAGATGCAGAGCCAATCTTAAGAAATGGGGCTACAAAGTGGAGTCCACAGCATGCAACTGTGTAGAAGAGCAAACCACAGACCATCTACTGCAATGCATTCTGAGTCCGGGCACAATGGAGAACCTTCTAACATCTACACAAGAGGCACTCCAAGTGGCCAGCTACTGGGCAAAAGATATTTAATATTAATGCCAAGGTTTTTTTTGTTTTTGTTTTTGTTTTTTTTGTAAAAGAAAATCCATTACAACTTGTACCCTCGGTTCACTTCTGACACGAGAAAAAACCCCCGATTAGTTGACCTATTAGACATAAAGTATTAAAACATCATTTCATTTACAATTACAATATATAGAAATATTCAAACTAGCTGAATAGTATATGATAGTAGGCAATGGTTCTCTATACTGTTCTGTTCTTAAAGCAACATATCAAGTAACAAGAATGCATGTGTAAATGGTTTGTGCTTGGTCTCCAAGTCACTATGGCAGTTAATAATTAATCGGTGCTGCCAAAAGTGGTGTCAGAAAAACAAAAATAACCAGAGTGAATATCTTTTGTTCCAATCCCCTGTCCATTAAATCTTTCTGACACAACTTCCTATGTGGAAAATTTATAAATCCCACTTCCCCCTTTAAAACAGTAGGTGTCCCTCGTATGAGCTATAACTCTTGCATAATTGGGCATTCTAGGCCTCTTTCCAAATTTTCTGTGACAGGGATAATTTTTCAAGAACACATCTGCCATAAGTTTAAAAGTGAAACAACAAAAACTCGCAACAATTATCCACAAGAACTACATCATGTGATTTATGTTGTGCATAAAATATGAGGTAGAAATGCTCAGCATAGATTTTCTTGCACTGCTTAAAGTACCTTTTCCTATTGTAGTGATTTAGCTAGGAGTGCAGATGAGAGGATCTGTGCCTGGTGAGTGCATGCTAAACCAGAAAGGCCAGGGCAAAAAAACAACTCACCAGATTGAAGACAAGCCACAGAGGTTTAATACAATTCAGCCAAAAGGGAAACAAGCAATATACTTCAAAATGTACACGCATAAACACACAGAGGAAATTAAGATGTCTTATACAGCTTCACACCATTCAAACCTCCCACTCCTTCTTCTAATTGGCTGAAAATAGGCTGTTCAGGATTCATGCCCTGGTTGGCTGGGAGCTTAGCTGACATTGTCACCTCCAGGCAATTGCCACTAGTCCTCTCCCAGTTTCCCAATGCTTTGAACTCACAAAAGTCCAGAAAAAGGGTTTTTAAAGAAATAAAAACCATACATTTATTTCTGAGCCCTTGGTAAACTTTAAATCTTGGGGGGGGGGGGGGGTTACCATAGCTCAATAACACCACCTTCCTGATTGATTCTTCTGAAGCTGTTGTTTTGCTTTGAGTTGTTTTGTTCGGGGTTTTTTTTTAATGAAACCAAAAAACCAAACACAATTCTATACCATCTACTTCATTATGTTCATTGAGCTATGGACTTGTGTAGTGTTATGTAAATAAAATGGCTGTAATATGTGTGACAGAAATGGCTGTAATATGTGTGGTGCAGAAACATTAATGCCATTACAGAGAAATGGGGACAGTATCTTTTATGCAATTAGTAATGTAAATGATGAAGACATGGATTAACTATGGGTTGAGAGAACACATGGATTCCTATTCATTCCATAAAATGATGAAAATATCTGCATTGCTGATGTAGAGCATGTGGATTAAGCCCCATAGGCATGAGAAGCACAAAACATTATCTTTCCTAACAATCACATGGAAAGCATATGTCTGCCCCCAACTCTGTGGGGCAGAATGCCGAATAAGTTCATTAATGTAACAAAGGGTGATTTATATTTGAGATGGCAAAGAAACTACCTTGGTCTACATTTTAATAAAACTTGACCTAATTCACACTTCCCCCCAAAAATGCACAAAATGGAGCACAATTATTATTCACTTTTCACACTTTTCAAAATGCTGTGATGCAGTTCTCAGAGAAAAAATGCACACGCTAGGGAAAACATACTTTTCGGTTTGATTGTGGCATCTGTTTACATCAATTTTCTGGGGCTGTAAGAAACAGTAGGGTGATTGTTTAATTACCTATGTGCACAGTTTGAAGAGTCACAAATTGTCTAAGCTCAATATGAATTGGTGCATATTATTTTCTGCCTTTTCATTGTGTCCACTGGTTGACTCTTATTTCTCTGGTTAATTCTGTTTAATTGTTTCAGAATCATTTCCCCCCATCACACTAAATACAACTTTCAGTGTGCAGTGTATGTTAATACAAGTTTGAAAACAGAGGACAGTAAATTGGAAATCAAAAGTATTGTACTTTATCATCAATGCTGCCTTTTTTGAAACGTTGCTTTATTGATGTGGAAAATGCAATATATAAACCACTTGTGAAAATACCCTTAGTCCAATATTCATATAAATATGTATTTATTTGAAATATTTATACTCTATCTATGATCCATAAGATGGCCTTCAGCACTAAAATGAATATACTTAAAATAAAATAACATCATGGATACGGCAGGAAAAGACTTGATATAGAATTAGAGTACAGATGTTGCTTTCCAAATGTGTTCTTAATCATTGACTATGCTGGCCAGGGCTGTTGGAACTTGTAGTTCAACAACATCTGGATAATCACATGATCTCTGTTACACAGCATAGGGAAACTGTGAAGCATGTAACTGGAGGCTTGTAAATAAAAATATTTCCATACAGTTCCAGATCTATTGTTTATAGTCATGGCATTTGATACAACCACATCTACACAGACTCACAAAATGGAGATTCATATCTCTTTGCAGCTCTGAATAAGCCCAAGCAGATCACACAGAAGGAGTCAAAGGCTCAGAAATCAGTTTTTTCAGCTCCAACTAGAGTGGACACTGGGGGAGATTTCCCAAATCCAGCTTATTTTTCAGGTAGAAGCATGGACATTATATAGAAAAAGTACACATATTTGAGAACAGAAAGAACAGAGGTGATTGGTGCTGTTTTACAATCTGCAACCTCATTAATTCAAAAGTACATTCATTTCTAGTTTTTGATTGGTGCATAGTATGGAATAAACGATCACTGGTTTCATTTGAAACTGTCTGCTGTTTATATGTGTCTGTCTCTGGGAGTGCAGAAGATTGGAAAAGAATGTGGGGCTGGATCAAGGGGATGAAGGGCAGTTTATGAGTTTACTCCTGGGGACATACGTCCCATAGGATTTCCAGATCAGGACAATTGGTAGCTGCTGGGTCTCTTGATGAGTTCCAAGATTAAGGCAAAAGGGTGAAACAATGTCTTAAAGGGTCTTTTCTAAAACAAAAGAGCTGGCTGATTGCCATTTTCTTGTTTACTGTGAAGCTCTGAGTCAAGAGGAAGTGTAATACATGTGAGTACATAGTGGGTGAATGGGAAAAGCTTGAAAGGCTCCCTATCTCATCTATCTGGTCTCCAGTGGTGATCCTGGTTCTTTTTAGGGAGGAAAGCTTCAATAATAGTGTGATCAGGACATTTTACATTTTTTCCTATCAATAGCTCCTGATGGTTTCATTGAGTGGAAATGGTAGACTGGCAACAGGCATTACATGACACTTTGTGAAAGAGACCATCACCAAGGGTGAGGTCCTGCTGTTATCCACTCCATGCAATGAAGTCCTTGAAGTATCTGTTACATTACTTTTCTCCCCTTCTCTTTAATTCTCCCTTTTTATGCTGCAAGAGACTATGAGCCCTTCCACACAGTCATGACTCCACACTGCCAAATACTCCAGTTCAATATGGATTTTATACAGCTATGTGGAAGGGGCCTTACAGAACTACTTTTTTGAAGGACTACATATTGTCTCAGATGTTTTTAAGACTGAGCCGGGGGTACTGTGCAATTTTTTTATCTATTTAATAAATTTTATCTATTTAGGTTTTACTAAATTTTACTATTTATTTTAATACTCCTATGCTTAATTATATTTTTAGTGTTTACAGGTTTTACATAAACTATACGTTTTTAGTATTGTCAACCACACTGAATCTTTTTTAAGAATGAAAAAGTGTAGCAGCAGAAATCATTTTTTCTGTCAGTTAAGTTGGTCTAGAGCAGGGGTCCCCAAACTAAGGCCCGGGGGGCGGATGCGGCCCTCCAAGGTCATTGACCTGGCCCCCGCCCTCAGTTTTTGACTTAGGGTCGCCCAAAGTCCGAAATGACTTGAAGGCACAACACCAACAATCCTACTTAACTTGACTATCTCATTGGCCAGAAACAGGCCCACACTTCCCATTGAAATCCTGATTGGTTAAAATTGTTTTTATTTTAAAATATTGTATTGTTCTTTAATTTACTAATACTGTGCAATCCTAATAATATAATATATTGTGTATACATATAATATTGATAATAATATTGTAATGTAATACAATATAATATTTATTTATTTATTACAGTATTTCTACCCCGCGCTTCTCACGCAATAGGGGACTCAGGGCTGTTAATAATAATAATACAATATAATAATATTGTATAATATAATAATATTAATGATATATTATATATCAAATGTAATATTACTAATAATATTGCAGTATAGTGGTATAGTACAATATAGTAATATATAATGTTAAGATTGTGCTATGCTAATAATATAATATATTGTATGTAGATACAACTTGTAAGCCGCTCTGAGTCCCCTTCAGGGTGAGAGAGGGTGGGGTATAAATGTAGTAAATAAATAAATAATTGTTGTTTGGGGGGGGGAGGTTTGCACTAGAATAAGACATGTGCAGTGTGCATAGCAATTTGTATTTTTTTAAATGATAATTCGGCCCCTCAACAATCTGAGGGGCCATGAAACGGCTCTCTACTTAAAAAGTTTGAGGACCCCTGGTCTAGAGGGATCTCAATATAGACAGAGGCCATATGCTTTCTTAGATACATGGGAGCTGGGAATAAAGGGCACTAAAACATAGGAAATAACATTTCCAATTCATTAGCAGTAGCAAAGTATTTCCTATTGAGATGCTAGCCATTTTTGCTCTGGCAAAATTAACCACTAGGCTTGTGCATGGATTCAGAGTGGTCAGTTCCATTTGGACAATCTGGTTTGTTCGGCTTGGCTGGATGGCTGTAACAGTAATGATTCAGCTGTCAGTTTTTTTGTCCATTATGGGACCATGAGGCAGTCGATCATGGCTCCTCCTCCCCTATTCGGCACCATGCGGCAAGGAGAGGCTGGTGTGTTTTGCTCACATGGGTTTTCCCTATGAGACTTGCCTTTTAGGCCAATTAGAATAGAAGAACACCATGACATGTCTTACACAAGCTGTGTCTAAGGAAAGGGTCCCAGGAAGGATGCTTCCTTAACCCTGTTCTTCAAACCCAGACTCCCCTGAAAGGAAGATAGGAAAGTGTGCCAGGAGGGGTGCTTCCTTAACCCCGTTGCTCAAACCCAGGCTCCTTCGAAAGGAAGAAAGGAAAGCATCCCAGAAACTTAAAGGAGAGCTTCACAAATTCCTCATTCCCGCCAATGGGACAAATTTTCCCAGATCTTTCGGCAGCGGATCAGAAGAGGCTATTTGGCAAGCTGCCCTCTTTTGGGAGGTACACAAAAACGGATCTGTGGGACTCCCGGAGTTTGACCAGCACAAATAGATTCAGCTGAAATTTACAAGCCTACTAATTGCTCTTTTCATAGGCATAAAAGTTTTCTAACTGTATCACTCTTTTCTGGGTTTTGGATTTTGTTGTATTTTGCTGCATAGCCAACATGGCAACTTTGGAAAATGTATCTTGGACCTAAAAAACCAGGCCCCTATAGCACATGATATCCAAAATAGCCTCATGCATGCTCAGTGTTTGTGTGGGAGCCATTATATGTCTGAGCCAGATGTGATCATAAGACTGCAGCAACTTGTTAAATGAATCATTTGCCAAAACCAATATATTTCCTGCTCTACAGTGAGAATATATCCTATTAAGGAGCTGAAAATTTAGTTAAAAGAGAAAAAAATATTTAAATATCTAACTTTTCCATAAGAAGTAAAATGTGTATTAAATACCATGTCATGTAAGAGAGCTTTGGTGTATTACTATTTTCTGCTGAAGTATAGCTGTGTTAAAAGGGAGTCCCAGCACATTGTGGTTTCATAGACATCAAAGGAAATTGAAAATCAAACACTTCCTTTTGATCTACCTTTGTAAACTGGAAACAAGAATGCATTAATTCATCTTCTTTACACCAATCACTGCCTGTCAGTTTTGACAACAAGGTGGCTGTCAAATGGATTGATGAATATTACTTTATGGGTACCCTTTTTCCTGTTGGCCTGGAGAATGAATATTTAAAGTAAAGTCTGATTTTCATAATGTCACTATGAAATGTAACTCAATAAATTTGGAATCTGAAGGAGAAACTGCATTATATATATGTCTATATCTAGTTCCAGAGGGGGCAAAGCATAGCTCTCCAAAGTTCACCGAAATGAAGTTCCAGAATCCCCCTCTATTGGCCTTACAGGCTAGGGCTGATAATGCAGAAAATGTATTGGGCAAAATTCATTAGGATTGTTTCTCAGATGGTCAAACTCACTAAGCATGGGAAGAATTAAACAAATTTAGTTTTGTGTATGGGTAGCTGTCACAGTGTTTAAGTTTCCAGAAAGAATGAGTTAAACTCACCGGATTGTTTTTTTTTTTTTTTTTTTGTGCAAGTGTTACAAAAATTGCATGCAGAATAGAAATAACCTGGCTTTTTAAAAAAAAGACCTGTCAAAATTACTAAATACTGTATTTTTCATCTTGTGCATTCCTCATTAATGATTTTAAAACAAATTTATACGAACACAGTCTATGTCACAGAAAGGATGTTGAGCAAGTAATCTGCAAAACTGAGAAAGATAGGTACAGTGACTAGTGGTGGAAAATAAGACTTGTTCTGCAGCTATCATTTCTTTCCCACATTGCAACAGAATGCCACTTATTCATTTTCTGTTCAATTGGCATATATGTCATAAGAGTGAGTGGTAATATATAGAGTACACATTGATATAGATTGGATAGTATTGCATGTTACAAGCCTTAAGTACAGTTAAATGCAACTTGTAAGAAAAGGGTATAAAATAGGAATGGCCACTTACTGTAGAGAGCATGGGAAAAATCTTTCTTTGGAATAGAACTCTTAGAATTTTCCAGAAATTTTCTTTGTTTCGTGGATATAGAATACTTCCAAATTCTCTCTTGCTTTTATGTCTTTCAGGCAATGCAAGTATTTACAAAATTGTACATGTGTTCTACTGAGAAATTGAACAGATCTGACAATTTCTATTAGAACAATAGAATGGAACAAGAAAAAAAACAACTTTATGTGTTTTATCTCATCTTCACAAAAAAGAACAGCTACATTTTAGCTTTAAAAAGATTTGGCAGTCAAGGATGATATAGAATCAGAGGCCACAAAAACAATCTTGTGTACCACTTGAGGTCTCAGGACTATACTTTTCAGGGCTACATTGTTCTCATCTTGGTCATACAGTAAATTGTTTTCAAAATCCATCCACATTTGGGAGGGTGGGTTTAAAGGGAATTTTTAGACTGTGTTCTATAATTAAGTCTGGGTTTAGAAAGTGAGACTGAAAGAGTGAATGATTTCATAATGCCATGAACACAGCAACGTGTTGTAAACTGCAATGCATTTTCTTGGGCTATAAGTAGTCCTAGAATGTAAATGGAGAAGGTCTAGAAAATGATGTTAGGGTCTTTTCTTTTTCATTTATTTCCTTACTACACTGAAAAAATTCTGAAATATTAATTTATTTGCAAAATAATGCGTTTCCATGGCAGAAATTTTTGTTTTCTATACACACAAACTACACAAAATATTTGCATACAAGTTCCAAGTTGCAAGGAATCTCCTCAATCAGGATGCTCTCTGTTAAGATTGCCTGACACTTGATGAACACATTTTTCATCCATTGTATCCATATTTTCAAGTAACATTTCAGTCCTTAGACAATTGTTAGTCCAAAAGAAATCCCTCCCCTGATTATATTAAGAACTGGAAGGACTAATATTTCCAACACTTTGAATTGTGCCCAGAAACCAATTGGCAATTATATCACTTTCTGATTTTGTAACTTCAGGAAGGATTAAAAACATGGTGCCATCTTGGAGAGGCATCACAGAAGCATGCAATGATGATATTAGTGTTATTGTCACAGTAAGGCTACCAAAAATGCATTTTAGCTGTAGCATATTTTCTTGGCTAAATAACATAAATTGAAAACATACTTGGATATAATAGTGCCTGAATATTTTATCTCATACCTTGGCTTCTATAAGGGTTAAATATGTTTATGTTCCTTTCATTTCCTTCCTTCCTTCCTTCCTTCCTTCCTTCCTTCCTTCCTTCCTTCCTTCCTTTCTTTCTTTCTTTCTTTCTTTCTTTCTTTCTTTCTCCCCTTTGAAAGGGAAATTGAGTCTAGCTAGAGAGGCCCCTGTAATAACGAGCTAAGGAATGATGGCCTAAACTAGTGTAGTCCAACATGCAGCCCATAGGCCGCATGCGGCCCACCAATTCATTTTTGTTGGCCCTTGCCCTTCTTACTGGGAAAATATTTGAATTATGTAATTCAATAGTAATATTTGAATTATGTAATTCAATATTAATTATGTAATTCATTTTCTTTCTGGAATGTCTCTGGCCCGCACATTCCTATACTAAAGTTTGATTGGCCCTCGGGTAACTAAAGGTTGGACCACATTGGTGATGACTCATGGGCCGTGTAGTCCTGTTCCTAGTACTATTGTGACAGACGAAGAGGAAAACATGGGATTTTTGCCGGTTCAGCCAGAGCTGGAGTCTCCTCACCTGCAGGATGTTATTGTTTGTCCTCAGGAACTCAGCCAAACAGGCCTTGGGCAGAACTCCCCGCCATTTCTTAGAAAAGAATCTTATTCTCGGGAAAGGGGAAACAGAGAGGCTCATCGGAGGAGTTTACGCATTGCTGCCAGAAATCAAGCTGATTAGGCTTGCTTCCCTTGGGAAATTCTAAGGAGTCACACATCTGGACAGAGTTGGGTTTCGCTTCTCGTTCTCTAGGGAAAGAGTTCTGTTGGCGGGAAAATGAGACCCAATATAGGTGCTTAACGCCAGGGATACTTTGCGGAGTCAATTGTTCAGCTTGAGGAGAGAGATCGTGTGTGGACTTCGTAATCCAGTTCCTTGTTTCCCGGATCAAGTTTCCAGCCTTGTCTTGTCTCACGGACTTCCTTGGACTCTGTTCATGTTTCATGTTTACCTCGTCTTCTAGTCACGGATCCAGCCAAGAATCAAGTTTATTTTCCAGCCTTATTGTCTAGCTACATTGGACTTTAAAGACTCTGTTGTTTTCCCCACACTATTGCTTGGCAAAGTGTGTGTTTTGGTCAAGTGGATTAAAACTTTGGACTCTAATATCTTATATTGGACAATACATTTCTGGACTATATTTGACCTCATCTGAAAGGTCTACTTCTGAACTATATTCTTCACTTGTTTTTATTGACTTTATATATTTCTTTAATAAAGATATTAGATAGATTCTGGCCTCTGTGTAAGGTTATTGGTGCTCTGCAGCCTGGGTCCTGACAAAACCATTAATTGACCCATGAGACCATCTGAAGTTTCCAAGCTTGCAGTATTAAAGTGTTACAATACTCCAAACAAGGTGCAACTGAACATTTGTCACATGTTTTAGCTGGACATCTTAATAGGACCATATTTGCCTTGTCTAAATTATGACTGGCTCATCTTGATGCTCTCCCACATGTTTAATGAATCTAGAAGAAGATTCACATGAACACTCATAATATGTGTCAGTCTCTTGTGAAATTATTATTATTATTATTATTATTATTATTATTATTATTATTATTATTCTCTGCTTTATCTCTCCCACAGGACACTCAAAGTGGCTTAACATTAAAGCATCAGCATACAATTTAAAATAAGGGAGCATGTGAGTTATGTTTTGTAACAATGTACACTGCAACAGCTTTGTTTAAAGTTTTCCTCATAAAATAAGGAGTACATTAGCGAAAGCCTAATAATGTACCTAAAGAGGTAACAAAAATATTTCACATTACAAGTGGGCATTTACACTTCCCCAAGTAAATAAATAAGAAAAAAGAACTATAAATATAAATTATTGATGTCAGGAACAAATATATGCCACAATTTTTTTTCTTATACATCTGTATTTGTTTCTGTATGAATGAAATTTTGTTTTGCTTTGTTTTTTGGTATCTAGAAGTATGTCCCTGTGGCCGGAATCGAGCATATCCTCATGAAGCTGGAAATATTAAAATTGCCTCTGTGTGTGTCTATACTGTATGTTATTTGTCTGATGGCATTGAATGTTTGTCATATATATGTTCATTGTAATCCGCCCTGAGTCCCCTTCGGGGTGAGAAGGGCGGAATATAAATACTGTAAATAAATAATAAATAAATATGTCCCTACCTGATGATATCCCAGTCACATGCATAGAACAAATTTAAATCAAGTTCAACATTCAGGAAAGCTTTGATCCATATGGGCATAAGATAATGTTTAGGTCCAAAATTATATGTGAGTTTTTCAATGAACCTCTCTGGGTTCAAGCATCATACATTTTCTTTTCTCTGAAAGCAAGAAGCATCTACTTCAACTTAGGCTAACAGAATATCAACTTGAATGTATTAAACTGGACTTCATGATAATCAATAGATATGAATTTGAAATTCTCTTGATACCAGCTGCCTGTGCTTACGCTTCTGTGGGAGAGAACAGTAGCCAGGCACAACATTACTGTGATTTGTGTTCGGCAGCTGATAAAAGGTCTTACCCTCATACCAACCACCATTGATCTGGCCTCTAAAGGGAAAGAGAGCAGCTAGCATTTGCTCTACTTAATCTTTTCCCTTACTGCCATTTTCACAGATAGGCTTTTGGTTGCTGTTTACTTAGAAGAGTTGCTTTGATAATGTTTGTATGCTTGAAGCAGAAAGTATTCCTGACCAAAGTGACTTTATGTAACTTCAAAACAAACTGTGCAGAGGTCCATTTCCCTCTCTCTCTCTCTCAAGCTATTTTTAGTGTTAATGGAATGACTAATGCAAATACAGAAGAAGCAATGATAAGTCAGCAAGAAGAGCTAGAGGATAAAACAAAGAGAAGGAGAAATGAAACGCTGTAAGATGCATACAGTGCCAATACACATAATATGTTTAAAAAAATCTTGGACATGTTTCTGGGCTGGCATAATCTTTTGGAGTACTAGGACCACTGCTAATGGAATACAACCTGATTTTTTTAGGAGACACCATACAAAGATTTTCTGTCTATCATTTCCAAATGTAGATTGTTGTTGGTTTTTCTTTCCAAGTGAACTCTGACTTATTTTGGCTAGTTTGACCAGATTTATTCAGATGATGCTTATTATTGCCTTCCTCTCAGACTTAAAGAGTACAGCTTGCCGGGGGTCATCCAGTGGATTTCCATGGCTGAGCAAAGATTTAAATCCTGTCTCCCAAAGTCATAGCCCAATTTTCAGATCACTATACCATACTGGATTTTAAATTTTATATTAGGGACTTTTAAATTCCCAATGTTTTTCTAAGGATTTCTCTCTTTTCCCAAGCTGTAGTCTCAGATTTCAGCAAAGTCTCTTTGAAATACTATACTGGATACCCATTCCAATGAAAGTAGTTCTGCCTACTATTGTTGTGATGTCTTGCCTGGCTTTTCCCTCCTCTGTTCATTTCCTGGTTTGTTCTCCCTTTGGTGTGGACTTTTCCATTTGCACTTAGTTTTAGGGGTGAAGCTTAAAAGCCCCTAGAGGCTTGGGCGAGTTGGTTCAGCCCTGCTGCCTCAGAGATTAACTGAGAGGTTTTTCCCTCCTTTTTGGCATTCTGTGTCAGGGTTTCATAGAAGAAGGCCAGAAATTGTCTGGGTTCCTGGCCTTGGCAATCCAAAAAGACATTCTATAGCAGGGGTCCCCAAACTTTTGAAACAGGGGGCCAGTTCACGATCCTTCAGACTGTTGGAGGGCCGGACTATAGTTGGCCACCGAGCAATTATTATTAATAATAATAACAATAACAATAATAATAATAATAATAATAATAATAATAAAGAGGGTTGGAAGAGAACCTTTGGGCCATTGAGTCCAACCCCCTTCTGCCTTTGTGCACCAAAAGCACAAGCAAAGCACCCCTGACAGATGGCCACCTAGCCTCAATGTTAATAATAATAATAATAATAATAATAATAATAATAATAATAATAATAATAATAATGAGTAATAATAAAGAGGGTTGGAAGAGACCCCTTGGGCCATTTAGCCCAATCCCCTTCTGTCGTTGTGCACTGAAAGCACAAGCAAAGCACCCCTGACAGATGGCCACCCAGCCTCAATGTTAATTATTATTATTATTATTATTATTATTATTATTATTATTAATAATAATAATAATAATAATAAAGAGGGTTGGAAGAGACCCCTTGGGCTATTTAATCCAATCCCCTTCTGCCTTTGTGCACTGAAAGCACAAGCAAAGCACCCCTGACAGATGGCCACCCAGCCTCAATGTTAATAATAATAATAATAATGCGATTTTGTGATACGAAATCCAGCATATCTATCTTGTTTGCTGTGTCATACAAAATTAATAATAATAATAATAATAATAATAATAATAATAATAATAATGGTTGTAAGAGAAGAAGAGACCCCTTGGGTCATTTAGTCCAAACCCCTTCTGCCCTTGTGCCGTGAGGGCCGGATAAATAGCTTCGATGGGCCGCATCCAGCCCCCGGGCCTTAGTTTGGGGACCCCTGTTCTATAGCATGTATTTACCACTAAAATAGTATTTACCAACATAGTTTAATGTACTTTACTATCACCATAGTAAAGCCCTGTTCTTACCATAGCATAGCAAAGTCCTGTACTTTACCATATAGACACTATAGCTTATAGCATTTAGCACCATAGTTCTGTATCTTACCATATAGTTACCATAGTACTATACTTACCATCAGCATACCTAGCATAGCCTAGAGTATTTATCATCAACATAGCATAGCAAAATCCAGTACTTTACCTATAGTCCAGTATTTTACCATTATAGCTTATATTATTTTACTATAGCCATTATAGCTAGTACTTTATCACCATAGCACATATATACAGTAGAGTCTCACTTATCCAATGTTCTGGATTATCCAACGCATTTTTGTAGTCAATGTTTTCAATGCATTGTGATATTTTGGTGCTAAATTCGTAAATACAGTAATTACTACATAGCATTAATGTGTAATGAACTACTTTTTCTGTCAAATTTGTTGTATAACATGATGTTTTGGTGTTTAATTTGTAAAATCATAACCTATTTTGATGTTTAATAGGCTTTTTCTTAATGTCTTCTTATTATCCAACATATTCGCTTATCCAACGTTCTTCCGGCCCGTTTATGTTGGATAAGTGAGACTCTACTGTACCAGCATAGCTAGAACATACCTTATAGTTATTATAATTTGTACCTTACCATTATAGCCATTTGCTTTACTTTATAGACAATATAGCCAGATATTTATGCTTATAGCCTGCATTTTCCAACAAAATAATACTATATCATTGTCGTTTGGAGTATTTTACCTCATAAGCATTATAGTATATTGTACTTCAATATAGTTCTGTGTTTTATCATCTTGATTCTGTGTGGAATTAATAACCAAGCGACTTACCACAATTTTAGTTAACTATTTTACCGCATATTATACAAATATTATCAAGTGTTTATTTCCAGTGTAACTAAGTTCTATTGACAGACTTCATCTCTGTAATATACTATTTTGATTGTCTCCTCAAGAATACTGACTGAAGTTAACTTTGCCTTTGTTTCAGTAAACTTATTTGGTTAACTTTATCCAGTCTCAAGAGTCTTTATTTTAAAACCTGCAGTACAATCAGAGGTTAAACTGATAGCCACCGGGCAGCCAGACATATAGTTTTCCCTTTCGCCCAGTCTGCCATCACAATTGTCAATGGAATACCAACCTGGACTGGCATCATTGTTTCTTAAATCTCCATCCTCAAGTTCTAAAGATCCTAAATTAAGAATCACTTAATGGCAAATGCATTAATTTGTTTGCCACTGTGCAAGGATGAGAAGAGCAGGATAGAAATAAAGCTTATTATTATTATTATTATTATTATTATTATTATTATTATTATTATTATTAGGCCTGATCCTTGAAGCCCATGAGCAAGCCATCAGAACAAATGCAATTAAGGCCAAGATAAAAAAATCAGCTGATGACCCAAAATGCCTACTGTGCAAGGAAACCAACGAAACCATTGATCAAAATGACTTTGTCAGTCTGGATTCGGAAGTCCCAAGCATCTCTGCGTGCTCATTTTCCAATACTTTTGCAGGTTTGTGATCCCACCAGTTCTTTGCTGCTGGAAGGTGGTACTTGAGGCATAAGTTCCTATGAATCATTTGAATCATTTGGGCCACATAGTTGTGCCTCTGATTGTAGTCTGTCTGTGCGATTTCTTCCAGCAGCTGAGGATATGATCCAAACTGCATCATCTGCTTAGGCCAGGAATATGCATATTTCATTGACTGGGGGTTATTATTTCTCCAGAATCGATAGCCATCACAGTTTGGGTAGTGGTTAAAAGAAACATTTTTATATTTGCTTATGCTTACAGTTAAGGGACCTGGGGATCATATTCCTTGTTTTAAAGCAGATTCATATCTCTAAAAACCCTACCGAACACCAAGCTTTGTAATCCTGTTGATAATTTCTCAAAACCCCACCCAATAATATCAGACAACTCCATGCTTCAATAGGTTACTTTCACTTTTGCACAGCTTACTTAAAGAGAATGAGTTAGAAGGTGCAAATAATTTCATCTCCTTTACTGTGATGACCCATGGGCCTTGTAGTCCTGCTCATGACATTGTGATGCCTGATGAAGAAGAAAACTTGGGTTTTTTACCTTCCCAGTCAGAACTGGATTCTTCCCAGACAGATTCTTCCCAGCCAGATCTGGGAACCTTGCACCTGCAAGAGGGTTATGTTCCAGAAGTATGTCAAACAAACACTGAGGCTACTTCTCCTGTGTTTTCTCGCCATGAGTTTTGTAAACAACAGAGAGGTTTGGAAGCGGCCTCGCGCAGGAGTGCTAGAATAATTGCTAAGAATTTAGCCAATTAAGCCTGCCTTCCATGAGAATCTTTAAGGAGTCAAACATCTGGTCTCAGAGATTAGCTTTCGTTTCTGGTTCCCAGAGAACTGCTCTCGGCGGGAAAGTTAGACTCTATATAGGTGTTTTACCCGCGGAGTAACTTTGCGGAGTCAATTCGTCAGCCTCCGGAGCGAGTTGTGTTTGAACGGCGCGCTCCGTTTCAAGCCTCGTTCCTGCTCAAGCCTTGTCCTTGTTTCCAGCCTTCGCTCCTGTTTCCCAGCCTTTGTTTACCTACGGACCTTGCCTTGTTTCCCAGGACTAAACCTTGCCTTGTTTCACGGATTTTACCAAGTTATTCCACGGACCTTGTTCTTGTTCCTCGTTACCTTGTTCCACGATTCAAGCCTTGTTTCAAGTATCAAGTTATTTCCTAGCCTTGCTCAAGTTCATGGACTAAAGGACCTTGTCATCTCCCCTCACTTTGCCTGGCAAAGTGAGTGTTTCGGTTATTGGATTACAACTTTGGGCCTTAATATTTCATATTGGACATTGTTTCCTTGGACTAATTTTGACCTTTCCTGAAAGGTCTGCTTCTGGACTAACTTTTACATTTGCTTTTATTAACTTTATATATTTCCTTAATAAAGATATTAGATAGAATCTGGCCTCTGCGTATGGTTATTGGTGCTCTGTAGCCTGGGTCGTGACAGTTTGACTCCGCCACCCATAAGCACCAATTAACCAAGGCCAGAATGTCTACCGGAACCGTGCCGGGTGGGCAGCCGCTTACCTACACCATCGACAAGGATGAGGTGGACCGAATCCGTGATAAGCTCAATGCACAGGATGGGGAAATAAAGGGTTTGAAGGAACGCGGAATCCGTCTTCCGGCCATGGCGTTGCCAACCAAGTTTACTGGAGAAGCTTCTAAGGTTCATGTTTTCCGTCGCCAATGCCAAGCTTATCTAGAGGCCCGTGATGCCGAGTTTCCCCAGGAAGACATCAAGGTGGCGTGGATTTACAGTCTCCTAGACGGGCCAGCGGCTAACTGGGCGACGGCTCTGTTCGACCAAGCCTCCCCACATCTAAGGTCAGCGCAACATTTCTTGGACCACCTTAAGGCGACCTGGGGAATCGAGGACAATTTGGAGGCAGCCGGGCACAAACTCCGCCGCCTCTTCCAAGGAGACAGACCCATGTCTCAGTACATAGCCGAGTTCCGAGTGTTGGCCCACAACACCGGCTGGAACGATGTTGCCCTCAGAGGACAATTTCGGGAGGGTCTCAACATTGAAATGCTGGAGGAAATCTCCAAGGTGGATCCTCCCCAAACGCTTGAAGCACTCATCGATCAATGTTTACGGGCTGAAGTCATGATTGCCAACAGGAAACAGTGGGTACGAGGCCAGAGCGGTAGAGCTGGGGCAAAACCCCCCGCTCCCGCCAGCGTTCAGCCACGTCCAGTGTGGAGACCCCCACCACCATCCCCATACCCCAGAGGGAGCGAGGAGGTGCCGATGCAGTTGGGCAATGTGCGTCCCAGATTAGATGCCGCCGAGAAGGCCCGCCGCCAACGCCTAAATCTCTGTTGGTATTGCGGGAATGGGGGCCACTTCGCCAGAGAGTGCCCAGCCAAAGGGAAGCCCGCCGCCCGTCTTGCGGCGGCGTCCTCCACGGAGACGAAGACGTCTGAGGCGGCTGGCACACCGCCGGCGGGGGAAGCCAACGACCAGGCGTAGAGAGGCTCGCCAACCCGGTCAAGAAACCCATTCAAGAGCCGCCAACCGGGGTCCTGTTCCTTCTAGTGGTCACCTTATGGTCAGCAAAAAAGGGACCCGTCATGATCCACGCCATGATAGACTCAGGAGCTACCAACAATTTCATTGATAGAGAGTATGCCGACTCTCTGGGATTACAATATCATGACTTCAAGAATGCCCGTGCGGTGCAAGCCATCGATGGCCGCCCTCTCAAGACGGGCCCCGTAAGCCAGTGGTCGGAACCCACCAGGATGTGGATAAGGGAACATATGGAAGAGATTTCCTTCTTTGTTACTGAGGTTCCCCATTTCCCTGTGATTTTGGGGATTCCATGGCTGACACTTCACGACCCAAGCATCTCCTGGTCCAACAGAGAACTGCAGTTTGCTTCAAAGTACTGCCAAAACCATTGCCTCGTAGCCAAGGTCTGCCATGCCACAGACACCGAGCCCATTATCACCTTGCCAAAGAAGTACTCCGAGTATTGGGATGTATTCAATGAAAAAGAAGCCGAAAAATTACCCCCACATAGGCCTTATGACTGTGCCATTGACTTGGTGGAGGGGGCCCCGATCCCGCGAGGACATCTCTACTCCCTGACTGAACCAGAGCAAGAGGCTCTCAGGGAATTCATAGAGACTAACCTTCGCAAGGGATTCATCAGACCCTCTCAATCCCCAGCCGCCTCCCCAGTGATGTTTGTGAAGAAGAAGTCAGGGGAATTACGCTTGGTGGTGGACTACAGAGCATTGAACAATATCACTAAGCGGAACAGCTATCCCCTGCCCTTAATCTCGGATCTATTAGACCGACTTCGAGGAGCCAAGGTCTACACCAAGCTGGACCTACGGGGGGCTTATAATCTAGTTCGCATCAGAGAAGGGGACGAGTGGAAGACCGCCTTCCAGACTAAATTCGGATTATTCGAGTCCCGAGTTATGAATTATGGATTATGCGGAGCTCCCGCAACGTTCCAGCATTTTGTCAATGACATTTTTCAGGACTATCTAGATCGGTTCTTGATCATCTACCTGGACGATTTTTTGGTGTTTTCTAGATCACAATCAGAACATGAGAACCACGTTAAAATGGTGTTACAACGATTGCGGGATCATGGACTTTATGCCAAGCTGGAAAAATGCGCTTTTGATCTACAAGAGGTAGATTTCCTGGGGTACCGCATCTCGCCTCTAGGGCTCTCCATGGACCCGGCAAAAGTTTCAGCAGTATTGGAATGGCGGGCGCCAACCAACAAGAAAGAGGTGCAGCGATTCTTGGGGTTCGCGAACTATTACCGCAAGTTCATTCCAGATTTTGCCCGCTGGTCTGACCCAATCACCAGCTGCATCCGTGGGAAACAGCCCTTCCGCTGGACTGATCAAGCAGAGAAAGGGTTCCAGCAACTAAAGAAATTATTCACATCCCAGCCAATCCTTCAGCATCCAGATCCTGAAACCCTTTTTGTGGTGCAAGCGGACGCCTCTGATGTGGCAATTGGGGCTGTGCTCCTACAACCGGTGGGAGATCACCTTCATCCTTGTGCCTATTATTCTCGTCAACTTACCGCACCAGAGAGGAACTATACCATTTGGGAAAAAGAACTATTAGCCATAAAGGCAGCTTTTGAAACTTGGAGGCATTGGCTAGAAGGGGCCAAATTTCCCATTGAAGTCCACACTGATCATCGGAATCTAGAACATCTAAGAACTGCCCGCAAGCTAAATCAGAGGCAGCAACGTTGGGCTTTATTCTTTGAACGTTTCAACTTCCAGATTCATTATGTGACCCCAGCCCAAACCAAGCAAGCAGACGCCCTGTCACGTAAACCGGAATACGCTGCAGGACGCAAGGAGACCTTTGAATCCCAACTACTACAACCCGAGAACTTTGCCACGCTCACAGTGGGGAACACCAAATCCACTCCCATTGATTCAACTCCCTCTACTCCAGGACCCATCTGTGCTCAAGAAATCAGGGCTAGTCAGCAAGCAGATGCCTGGGCGCAGGACCAACTTCGTCAAGGTCTGCATTTTCCCTTTTCGCTTAAAGATGGACTGCTTTGCTATAGAAATCATGTTTATATCCCACCCGGACCGGGCAGGGAAAAAGCACTTCGTCTGTGTCATGACTGCAAACCAGCAGGGCATTTCGGACTATTTAAAACCATGCATTTGATCCTAAGAGATTTCTGGTGGCCCAAGATCCGCAAGGATGTGGAAAAATATGTCAACACCTGCCCAGTATGCCAGCGCTCCAAGATAAGAAGGGAGAAGCCCTCAGGGCTTCTACACCCCCTTCCTACCCCATCTCGCCCATGGGAAATAATTTCTGCGGATTTTATCACTGACTTACCACCTTCCTGTGGATTCACCACGATCCTAGTGGTGGTGGACCTTTTCACCAAGTTAGCCCATTTCATTCCCTGTGAAGACCTTCCCACGGCCTAAGAGACTGCAGATTTATTCCTCCAACATGTTTTCAGACTACATGGATTGCCCAAGAGTTTGGTCACAGACCGTGGATCCCAATTCACCTCTCGTTTCTGGAAGGCACTACAAAAACTATTGGGCATAGACTCTCGTTTATCTTCAGCTCATCATCCCCAAACGGATGGGCAAACGGAGCGCACCAATGCCACTTTGGAACAGTACCTTCGCTGTTATGTAAACTACCAACAGGACAATTGGGCTTCTCTGTTACCACTGTCGGAGTTTGCCTACAACAATGGAATCCAGGCTTCTACAAAAGAAACGCCGTTCTTTGCAAACTACGGCTTCCATCCACGTTTCTTTCCCCCTGTCATTGAAACTTCAGAAGTTCCCGCAGCAGAAGATTGGCTGCAGGAACTCACAGCGGTGCAACAACTTTTGCTCCAGCAACTGGAACAAGCCAAGGAGGACTATAAACGTCACGCGGACAAACATCGCCAGCCGGGCCCCGAAATCAAGGTAGGAGATCGGGTTTTTCTGTCCACTCGCTTTTTGCCCTCCCATCGCCCTTGCCGGAAGTTAGATGCCCGTTTCATTGGCCCCTATCCAGTGGTGGCGCAATTAAACCCCGTGACTTTCAAACTCCAACTTCCGCGTTCAATGCGCATTCACCCAGTGTTTCACCGCTCCCTGCTCCTTCCGACGGATGGTGTGCGGCCAGATGTAGACCGGCCGGCCCCCGTCCCTATTTTGGTGGATGGGGAGGACGAGTTCGAGGTTCAGGACATTTTGGATTCTCGCTTTCACCGCCGCCGCCTGCAATATCTCATTGACTGGGTGGGTTTTGGCCCTGAGGAACGCTCTTGGGAAGACGCCTCCACAGTCCATGCTCCTGATCTAACCCGTCGCTTTCATCAGACCTATCCCGCCAAGCCACGACCTCGCGCCTCGGGGAGAGAGTCCCAGTTTGGGAGGGGGCTTGAGGAGGGGGATAGTGTGATGACCCATGGGCCTTGTAGTCCTGCTCATGACATTGTGATGCCTGATGAAGAAGAAAACTTGGGTTTTTTACCTTCCCAGTCAGAACTGGATTCTTCCCAGACAGATTCTTCCCAGCCAGATCTGGGAACCTTGCACCTGCAAGAGGGTTATGTTCCAGAAGTATGTCAAACAAACACTGAGGCTACTTCTCCTGTGTTTTCTCGCCATGAGTTTTGTAAACAACAGAGAGGTTTGGAAGCGGCCTCGCGCAGGAGTGCTAGAATAATTGCTAAGAATTTAGCCAATTAAGCCTGCCTTCCATGAGAATCTTTAAGGAGTCAAACATCTGGTCTCAGAGATTAGCTTTCGTTTCTGGTTCCCAGAGAACTGCTCTCGGCGGGAAAGTTAGACTCTATATAGGTGTTTTACCCGCGGAGTAACTTTGCGGAGTCAATTCGTCAGCCTCCGGAGCGAGTTGTGTTTGAACGGCGCGCTCCGTTTCAAGCCTCGTTCCTGCTCAAGCCTTGTCCTTGTTTCCAGCCTTCGCTCCTGTTTCCCAGCCTTTGTTTACCTACGGACCTTGCCTTGTTTCCCAGGACTAAACCTTGCCTTGTTTCACGGATTTTACCAAGTTATTCCACGGACCTTGTTCTTGTTCCTCGTTACCTTGTTCCACGATTCAAGCCTTGTTTCAAGTATCAAGTTATTTCCTAGCCTTGCTCAAGTTCATGGACTAAAGGACCTTGTCATCTCCCCTCACTTTGCCTGGCAAAGTGAGTGTTTCGGTTATTGGATTACAACTTTGGACCTTAATATTTCATATTGGACATTGTTTCCTTGGACTAATTTTGACCTTTCCTGAAAGGTCTGCTTCTGGACTAACTTTTACATTTGCTTTTATTAACTTTATATATTTCCTTAATAAAGATATTAGATAGAATCTGGCCTCTGCGTATGGTTATTGGTGCTCTGTAGCCTGGGTCGTGACATTTACAGAGAAATTGCCTAAATCCATTACACTGGAATACGTCAAGACATTTTATTTTACAGGCTCTCTTATCAAAATTCAGAAGAAAGAAAGGGGATTAAAATGAAATAATACTGAAATCCAAATGCATCCGTATTACTTTGGAAAAATCCAGAGATTCTGGATGCTAACATTCAGGAAACAAATTGTCTGAGGAAAATTACAAATGCATTTCTCATACCATTAATATAGCATTCATGTTTGATCTGTCCACCATTTTTTCCAGATATTTTAAGAATCAGCATATAAGGGTATACATTATCATATAAGTACTAAAGGGGGAATCAATGAAACCAATTAAGTCTCCAGCTCCTGAGCCAATTTTCTAAGCTCTTTTTTTCTTATCCAACTGTATACATCATATTACTGTCCAGAGGTATGAGTTGGTCTCAGACTATGGCATTCTGATCCAAACAGCAGTTTAGAGTTATTGTATACCAGACAGCATGCATATGAATGATACAACCCAGAACACAATTTGAGGTTCATTTTTCTTTGAAACAAATTGTTCTCCTTAAAATAGGAGGTTAAAGATCAATAAAATGAGCTAAATCATCCCCATTGTTTTGAATGTGGATGTGTCATCTGGAGTACTCTCACTCAATTTGCTTTTGGAGAGTAATCTCCACTCAGTCTTTCTGCCAGATTATCCTCTAATTTATCCTGCTTTTTCAGGGTTTACATTCCAGTCAACCAGGCAGTGAACCAATTGTCTATCTAAAATAAAATGTCCCTACATTGAGGAACAAACAGTAGCATCTCTAAATCTTAGAATTACCATTTTATTAAGGCCAATACACTGTACATATTTTCCCAGGAGTACTTCTGATTAAACTGTGAAATAATTAGAATTAAATATAATGGGTGTATGGTAAGAACATGCCCATTACTTCTGCTTGTGCAAATGAAGCAAGCTTAGTTATAGTTGTTAATACAGAAAATACCAGGGATGTCCTGATAGTTGCTTTGCTTCCAGGAGTATCTCCCAACATGGGAAACAGGATCAAGGAAATAATTTTGAATGAAGTTTTAGGCACTCATTGGTGTCAATCAAAACAACATTACTGGAGCACATTGACTAATGGTTTGATTAATAAGACCAATCCTATGCTTAACAAAGACAGTGGAACTTGATTTAGCATAGAATTGCATAGTATTGGTGTGTAAGAATATCATGCTATTTGTGTCTACTCGGAATTGACCTCATTGGTATTCAACATGGTTTCAAGAAGTGAATGTGTGCTTGACTGCATCCTTTATGTATCAGTTAGATATTGCTCTAAATGAATTATTTATTTTTATATACAAATATTATTTTATATCCTAAAATACAATGAAATAAAGTAATAGCCTAAGTAATATTTTTGAATTATGTAAATATGCTAAAATAGGTAGGCTATAAGAACAACACAAATGAAACATCTTAAATTGTTAAAACAATTCTTAGCTATCTGAAGATTCAAAAAACTTCTAAAGATATCTAGTTTTTTCAGGGGTTGAAAATGTGTGTTCCCAATCATTCAAGCATGCCATAGAGCCAGGGGCAAAGTTAACCAATGAAATGTGCCAATATGCCAGATGCTGCTTTTGGAAGAATAGTTTCCAAGCCATGGCATCTGGGACCTGAGATGCCATCCAAATCATTCATATGGACTGTAAAAGCTCATATTTTAAAACACACATTATCCATATTAGCTAGCTATGATAAAGAAATCAAACACAATTTATATTTAATGCAAGTTTGGCTTTGAAGTATATAGGAAATCCAGAGCTCAGGAAATCTCCTAGTAATTAGAAGCTATTTGTTATGCATAGAAATACTCCTTTTCTCTTAGCACAGCATATTTTTATGTAATTCATATAAATAATATTGAAAGAAGATAGATGGATGAATGAGTGCAGGTATAGATGATGGTAAAATAATTGTTCAGTTACTGAGATGTTTGGACTACTTTGGCTGTACATCTCATTGTTAGTTCCTTATCTCACTTGATTTATCCCATCTAGAATGATGGCCCATCATTTTCTCTTTATCTAATGTGGATGTGCCACTTTTTTAAAAGTTGAATTTCTGTACTTTGTTGGCATATTATAAAATTCTGCCAGATATAGTTAAGACTTGTTGCCCCACCACACTTATTGGGGGAGAGGTTGGGAAATTCATAATAGCTAATATTCTTTCCAACTCCAGGCAACTTCTGGTTCTATATTGTTGTTTTGTGGCCCCTGGTGTATTGCTCTGCTGACACTATAGGAATGCTAGTGACTGAAATATGGAGAAGTCCTCTTCACCATCAAAGAATACATTTAACCCTTGTTTCATAAAATAAATCTATCTGGAAAACAGTAAAGCCTTTAAAGTATGAAGGAGTCTGGGAGAGTGAAACAATATCTGCTGAGGGTGATTTGTTCTAAGGTCCATCTCCTCACATGAGGTGGAGGGCCAAGAAACAAAGGTTGTTTCCGGGACTGAGTGCTGAATTAAAATCTCCATTAGACATATTGGTTGGGAAAGCAGTGATATCACAGTATGTAACCACACACTATGACACCATTCATAGATGGCTATGGGTACAGAAATTCAGTTTCTTCTCTGCTAGGATATGAATCTTCTGTCAAATGTCTTGTCCTTTTTTATAAAAATATGTATAATTTCATCCCCCTTCTCTACCATCTTCTTCTGACCTTTTGCTAGCATTCTCTAGCTCCAAGCATCTCAACTGTACTAAATGAGGTCTTTTAAATTCCACTGGTCACAGCTTTGTTGTGATCTTAAAAGACCCCTGTTCTTGGTCTTCACCCACAAAGCAATAGATATACTTTCTTCCAGATATTCTGAACACAGATCAGCCCTTTCCAGGGCCTCTGCCTACACTGTCAGTGTCATGAACTGTTAAAGGTGACACTTTGCTCACCAACTGTAATCCAGGATTCAATTAGAGGTCAGGACCTATTATGTGTGTCTTTTGTAGATATCTGAGCCCTAATACAATTATTTTTACTCCATATGTCATTTCCAATTGACCGTATTCCTCTAATTATTTATTTGTGTATGTGTTTTTATATTAAATAATATGTTGTTTCTTTACATATACAATTCATTTCCCTGCTCCTTAAAAAGGTAGGGTCCTACATTTCAGAAGGCACTTGACTGAAAGTGTCTTTTACCTGAAGCACTATTCAGCTCAAATGCACTTTAAATAAAAATCTATAACAGCAGAAACCTTTATGTTGACCATTATATGTTATCACCTGAACAGCAAAGTGAGCCGACCCCAAGGTTTCCTGGTTGTAGCTTTTCCACTGAGAGTGAAATGCATTGTATTTCTATTTGAATTATAGCAATTATTTCTAAGACCTAAATCCAATTACTAATCCCAACTAGAATATCCCCTTTGAATCCTTCTATCAAAGGGTTTTCCATAAATCTAATTACAAATCTGCTACTGAGTCAGCAGATCCTCTTTAGTTAGGATGAGCAAATGGAATTAAGTCTACAGTATTTCTGTGTCTAAACCTATTAGCATCTGCAAACTCTTGCTCTCTTTGAGCAATGTGAAAAATCCAACTCTTCTTTTGTCATCTGAAGTAGACTGTGACTACTGGTTAGACTTTCAGTCCTTGCACAGATTACAGACTCTTGATTTTCTCTTTACCTGAAGGTTGCTTCTGAAAGAAAATATATTTATATTTTTATTCCAGATCTAGGATGCTCTTTCAAAAACAGGAAGGAATTCATCTGTATGATAGATGTTTCAAATCAGTCATGTAGGCACTGATGGTAAGAGATGCCCTTTTCTATGCAACATATGGTCAGATTTCATTGCATTCTGTGGCTTATTCTTGTCACTCAGTCCTTATGTGTAGAGATTCAAGTACAATACACTGTATTTTGCCATAGCTCAAACATTTAGAAATGGTCAAAGTGTGTTCCTTTGATTTGGCTCAAAGTATCCATCAATTTATGATACTCGAAGGAGGCAATTTAGAGATAATAGCACTACATTTAGAGACCTAAAACAAAGATGCCTACTGAAAGTGAGTCAGGATGCTGGGAGGGGGCTCACAAATATTTTTCCAGTCATCTACATGCTACTTTTTTCATCTCTTTTGAAGGTGAGTTGGGTGCTTTTTTATATCCCTACAGTCACATAATCACTCACTGAACTTAGCTATTGTAATTATTGCAGACATACTGCAAACATGGACTACTGCAAAAATGTGATTTAAAATATGAGTTTCTTTCTAACTTGGGGGCCACACGGTAGGCCAGAGCAGGGTGGGAAGGCCAGGAGTGAGGGGGTTCTCGCAAAAACCGCTCCCTCCCTTTCCTCTTCTCTTTTGGAGGCAGAAAGTGAAGGAAAGCTTGGAAACATTTGTATCCCAAAGGGGTTGGTCTTTGTCAGGAGGAGAGAGAGAAAAAGTGTATTTATTAGAACCTGTACTGCCTAATCCTAATATATATCCTAGAATCCTAGAGCTGGAAGAGAACCCAAGGGCCATCCAGACCAATCCCTTCCATGCAGGAAGACACAATCAAAGCACTCCCAATAAACAGTCTTTGCAGAACAGCCTCAAGAGAGGGAGATTCCTCCACACTCCAAGGCAGCCTATGCCACTCTCCAGGAAGTCCTTCCTAATCTTTTCAGTCAAATCACTTTCCCTACCATTTGAACACATTGCTCTCTTGTGCCTTGGTTTCCAGAGCAGCAGAAAATCTGCCCCACCCCTCTCCTCACGGGACACCCTTTTAGATCTTGAAACATGGTTCTCATGTTTCATCTCACCCTTCTTTTCTCCCAGATAAACATTCCCCAGGAAGAAAGGAGGAAAGAAAAAGAGAAGGAAGGAAGGAAGGAAGGAAGGAAGGAAGGAAGGAAGGAAGGAAGGAAGGAAAGGAGGGAGGAAGAGAAGGGTGGAAGAGATTGGAGTGGAATATAACAGGGGGAGAAGGAAGGAAAGACAAAAGGGAGGGAAAGAGGGGGAAATTGAATGAGGGAGGAAAGAAGAAAGGATGAAAGGGTGGAAGGGAAGGAAGAAGGAAAGGAGAAAGAGGGAGGTAAGGAAGGAGGAAGGAAAGAGAGAAGGAAGGAAGAATGGGATGGTGAGAAAGAGCCTGAGAAAAGAACCCAAGGGTCTGCATCCAGCTCTCGGGCCTGGGTTTACCCATACCTGCTCTAAATCATGTTCAGGTCTAGCAGTAATATAACCTTCCAATGCTCATGTTCCTTCCTACATATTAGATGGCTTCTAGAATAGAGGATCTATAGTTTCCTAAGCATCCTTGAGTATTGACTATGCATCTTTTTAGACAGTGCCAAAATCCACATTTAAAATGGGAGAAAAAAAATCCTGTCCACAAAGACTTGTTAGTCCCAGGATAGGGACCTCTGCCATCCTCACAGGCTTCCTCTGTATAGGAACAAGATAGAGTGAGGGACATCCAGTGGAATTTGTGAAGCGTTCCATATTTTTCCCAGATTAAAATTTATAAGTATGATGGATGCGAAAATGAGAGGAGGCCTTGGCCTCCCAGACTTCAAACTTTATTACAAAGCATGTGGTTTAGCATGGATTAAAGAGTGGACCACACTAAAAAGAGAAAGATTGTTAATATTGGAATGGTTTGACCTAAGAGTAGGATGGCATTACTACCTATGGTACAGAAGAGCAAAAATTAAGAAAAAAATTGGTAATTGTTTCATAAGATTTGCGCTTTTGAAGATATGGGAAACATACAAAGAGAAATTCTATTTGAAAACTCCTTTATGGCTGTCTCCACTAGAAGCGAACCAAAGAAGGCTACTAGGTTGGACAAAGTGGCCTATATATATATGATTTAAAAGAATGATACTTTCCAGCTTAAAGCACAAGAAGAAATAACTCAAAGATATAATGACTTTTCCTGGTTCCAATATAACAAAAAAATATAATAAATTATTGGAATGGTCCACTGAAACAAAATGAGTAAAAAACTGTATAATAAATTGGGCAACAAATATAGGAAAACCTATTAAACTAATTGAATGGAAACAGATGTGGAATAAAATAATAAAATATATTTATGCAACAGACTTGAAAGAGAATTGGTACAAAATGATGTACTGTTGGTATACGACCCCACAAAAACTAAGGATTATATACAAAAATATTCAGAATAAATGCTGGAAGTGTGGTCTACAAGAAGGTACATTCTACCATATGTGGTGGATCTGCAAAAATGCCATCAATTATTGGAGAATGGTCCAGGAAATCTGCCAAAAGATCTTAAAAATTAAAATACAGATGAAGTCAGAATATTTTTACTGAGCATGAAAGATGAGGAAATTGACCTGGATATGAACATTTTGTTTGTGTATTTGTTCACTGTTACGTTAGATCCTGGAAACTTGAAGAAGTCCCACTAAAAGATCAATGGTTAGACAAAATAATGGAAATTATGGATATTTTATTTATTTATTTATTTATTTATTATTCAAACTTATATGCCGCCACTCCTCTAGGGCTCGGGGTGGCTTACAAGAACAGGCTAAAATCTAAAAATTTAAAAACATCTTAAAAACATCTTTAAAACACTCCCACAGGGCTCGGAGTGGCTTGGATAGATTAACATTCCTATTCAAGAAACATACAGGAAGACCTATGACCCCTTTAAGGGTCTCCAATCAGTAGGTTAAGATTGTTAAGATTGTTCTTCATTTTAAATATTGTATTGTTGTTTCATGTATTTTTTTGCACTACAAATAAGAGACTGTTCTACAAATAAGATATGTGTAGCATGCATAGGAATTATGCATTTTTTTTTCAAACTATAGTCTGGCCTCTCAACATTCTGAGGGACCAAAAACCGGCCCTCAGTTTAAAATGTTTGAGGACTCCTGACCTAAAATGTCTCTTTTCTGCTCTATCTTTCTTGACCCCTCTGTGGCATAAACTGATACACTTAGAAATGATTTTCCATCTCATCTTCCCACCTTTGGTTTTAGAAATCTGTAAAAGTATAGACATTTTGGAGCCCCGGTGGCGAAGTGCGTTAAAGCACTGAGCTGGAGACCGAAAGGTCCCAGATTCAATCCCCAGGAACGGCGTGAGCGGCCGCTGTTAGCTCCAGCTCCTGCCATCCTAGCAGTTCGAAAACATGCCAATGTGAGTAGATCAATAGGTCCCGTTCCGGCGGGAAGGTAACGGCGCTCCATGCAGTCATGCCGGCCACATGATCTTGGAGGTGTCTACGGACAATGCCGGCTCTTCGGCTTAGAAATGGGGATGACACCAGCCCCCCAGAGTCAGACATGACTGGACTTAACGTCAGGGGAAAACCTTTACCTTCACCTATAGACATTTTAGCATTTACCGTGTTCATGCCACTATCTACAAGCATCACATTCTGAAGCAATCCTGGATCTCATTCATTATTCAGTTTCTGTGACATCACTGTCACCTTGTGCCAAACTCTACAGGCTAGCTGGCATTAACCCCCCCCCCCAAAAAAAAAAGTGTGTTGGGAAGTTGCTCCTAACTGTGAGAGAAATAAGGTTGAACATTGTGAAAACCATCCACTGCATGGCTATAAAACTCCTCCCAGTAGTCTCAAATCAAGGAAAAGCTTCATGAGAATCACCACTCATCTAAGCATTCCCCCAGCAGCAGCAAGAGTATCCCTCTGGGCAGCTAAACAAGCAAATCCCAATTGGATGCCCCCCCCCCCCATGAGGGTCTGCTTCCAGGGGCAAACCAGAAATAGGCAACTTGGAAGTCCCTGAACAGACTCAGAAGTGAAGAGGGCAGATCAAAAGACAACCTGACAAAATGGCACTACCTAAAAGAATCCTCCACTTTGTGCGACTGTGGAGCAGAACAGACAACTCTGCATCTGTATGCTTGTTCGCAATGTCCTGCCTCTGTACATAGGAAGAACTGTTTGAGGCTACAGATGGCGTGGTTGCTGTTTTCCATTTTTGGTCTAACGATATTTAGCTGCTTGTACTCCTTCTATTTTTATCAGTTTTATACTAATTTATGCAATGATTTTTATACAAAATAATAATACCATCACCTTCTATGACATGACAAACTCACCTCTGGTCCCAAGTTCTTCAATCCTAGGCAATACAATGACCCAGGAGCATGTTTTAACAATATCTAACAGGCCACACAGATTGCTCACCCACATTTCAGAAATATAAGCCTGGGAGGGAACAGTCCACCTAAAAGAAATACATACTAGATAGTTTTCTTTACCTTTTCTCTTTCTTTCCATTCAGGATTCTAAGGTTGATAATTGCAGAAGAACATAATGCTTATTTAATGCCGCAATTTATAAAATAAATTTCAATGTCTTTCTATCTCTTTTGCATTCTGGAACAGCAACCACAGTAGAAGCACTATGGTTAGTGAAACTACTAACACAGCAGTCTTCAATTGCATTTCCCATTTTTATTATTGGAACTGTCAAAGCTACAGAATCTGAAATAGAAGCTACTAGAATGAATGGGAGCTCTTAACACTGTTGCCTGAGTCCACAATATAACTATCTTCTTTAACTATATAAGTGTAGACAAATATAGAGATCTTCTACTTGAATTCACTATTTTTCCTGTAATCTTTTACAGACAGATGTGATATAGCATGTGAAGAAAGATTTCCCTCACTGTATTACACTTTCCTACTGGCCTGCTCAGCTTATTGGAAAATAACTCACTTGTTCATAGATAAGATTAACCACATGGGTAAACTGTCACTTTTAAAGAGTGCAACAACTTAATTTTGGTAACATATTATGACTGGGGAAAACTGTCATTTTCATTTCACTCAAATTCAGAGGGTTTTTTTAAAAAAAATATATATCTTGTAATTTCATACTGTAGAACTCCCTTCCAGCAGAGGCTCGGTTGGCTTCATCTCTCATCTCTTTGTATGACAGAGAGAGAATTAGTTATCTGTAATAAATGAGTTTTAAAAACAGTTAATTAAATTATCCTATTTAAAATAACACTCATTTTACAAAGTTAAATTTTAAAATAAACACATGGCACTGAGAATACAAGTGGAACATCCCCCATTAAGAAATAAGCCTTCTGTAACAACTAAGTTACTGAGACCCCTTCAGGGTGAGAAGGGCAGAATATAAATATTTTAAATAAATAAAATAAATAAATAAGTAACAACAAAAAGGCGTGTATGAGTGTATATATATGGTTACACAATTGTTACAGAATATATATTTAGACAAGTCTTTTGTTGCTACTTAGTCCCCATCTGCACTGCCATATAATGCAGTTCAGTGCAGTATTATATGGCAGTGAAGATGGGACCCCAATGGCTACAAAATATTTTTTTTCTTAATGTAAGATGTTCCTCTTGCATTGCCAGTGCCATGTGTTAAGTGTTGATTTCAAAACATTATTGTTTAAAATTGGTGTTATTTTTAAATATGATAATTGAATTAACTGTTTTTAAAAGTCATTTATTATAAGGACATTAAAGCTAAATGCTGGCAGGGATTGACCTGAGATGATGGAAGTACTATTTCACCCTGCATCCAGAGATCTCTGGGTGCTTCCAGACAGCACCAAATCATGTGTTTTCCATGAGAGACAAAAAAAGCCAAAACCCCAACAGCAGGACCACACATAGACATGTAGGTCCAGTGATTTGTGCCTGAAACTTCCAGACATGTTGCTGTGTTGCAAGATTTAAAAGCCCGTCAAATGGCTGCTGCGGGATGTCACATTTTTTAAAATATGCTCATGCGAAAAATGTGCATCATTCATACCAGTTTTGTTCCCGGTTTATAAATGTTGGTTCCTCATTTATTCTATCATAAAAACCTGGCAAAAGTTTGTCATGGCAAGAGGGACATTGCCATCTATCCATTTATCAAAGTTTGTGGCAAAGAAAAAAAGGTTTTGCCCTGTATTCAACTTTCCTCATATTTTTACAATAGAAGCAATGAGGAACCAACATTTATAATCCAGGAACAAAACAACATAAAAAAATCCCATATTTTCTGAGTGTAGGGACATACAGTGATTCAACGATCCGAATATTTTGGCATGAACTGGGATATTCCTGCACTTCTTTATCTCACGGTTTTTTTTGCCTTTGTATCGATTCCTCCCATGTTTTCAGCTGATGTCATCTAGCCACTATCCATTTTGAACCTGGAGCTCTTGAGATAAAGGTATTGTGTGGATGGGCCCTCTGTAAACTCCACTGACAATGATTCTGGGCCAACTTTGGCATACATATGCACCATGATCAACTTTAAATACTTCTGGGGTTTGGGCGGGAGGAAGGAATTGACCCAGGATGTTGGGAGTTGCAGTTCACCCAAAATCCAGAGAGCCCTGTGAGTCCCCCTGATGATGAATCTGGACCAAACTTGGCACACATACCCACCATGGCCAACTTTAAATACTAGAGGGCTTTTGGGGAAAATTGACCCAGGATGATAGGAGCTATAGTTCATCCACATCGGAAAACCCATGTGTACCCAACTTCCAGAGAGTCATGTGTATTTCTAATAGGACTATTCTTAAAAGCCAAAACCAACCAATGACTACTTCAAATATATATATATATATATATATATATATATATATATATATATCTTTATAAAATAATTAACCTGGGCATCATTGGGTACCTAAGCTAGTAAAGCAAATTGGAAAAAACTAAAAAGATGATTGTAGCAGGAAATTCTTAGTGACATCCTGTTGAAAGTTGATTATTCTATCAACACTCTTACATTGATCTTTTTCATGTGAAAATAAAGATGAGATACTTGGGGGGCTGAGAATTTTGGGGTTTGGCCAACCTGCCTGCATCTGCATAGCATCTGTGCCGAAGGATACTTGTTGATGCTTTGTTGCCTTTCCTTCCCTCTGCCTGGACTCCCTCTGCTCTCTGCCTGATCTGTTTGCCTGCTCCCTGCCTGTTTGTTCTTAGCTTTTCCTTTATCCAGTGAGTGATATTGGATTTTTGAGCTCATCCTGGAATGAAATAGAGCAAGATGGGGGCAGGTTTGGTTTCCTGCAATGTTCAAGAACAGAACTGTGAGTCAATTTCCAGTTCAGAAAGTACTGAGATGCTTTTTTGTGTGAAAGGGAACTGGGCAGATAGTCTCTCATGGTTAGGTACCATGAGAGAAGATGTGCAGTCAAAGATACATGGGTTTTGCTGGCCAGGGGCTGAAATAGATTGGGTCTTCCCACTCAAAACTAAAATCTATTCATGGGTATCCCTCCTGTGAGAGAAAATGATAGAAGGAGCCCTCAGCCTTGGAAGATGGAACAGCTGCCAAAGAACATTCAATATCTCTGACAGCAGTAAGGATAAGCAAACAGGAAAAACTCTGGAGGGAAAAAAGAAAAGATAAAGAAAAGTTTGAGGAGTTAGAAAAGCTGAACTTACCAGCATGTATAAACTGGACAAAACATACCATTCTAGCTCTCTGATGAATGTACTCCTCTGCCAATATATGTTTGCACACATATGTTAGAATGTCTGCATCATGCAGACTGCACTAAGTTATGCAATCAAATAATGCCTTGCCATTTGAAATTGGACTGCATGGAGCAGGGTTTTGAGCTGTGGGAGACATTTAGTTGGCTTTTATTTCAGTGTGAAATTTGACATCCCACATTTCCTGAAGTTGAAAATTCACTAGAATATAGCTGGCCATCAAAAGCGATGCATTTCCAAAGTCTGTAATATACTATAATCAAAAGCCACTAACAACAATTCATGCATTTAAAAATGACTTAAAAGTTGAATATCAAAACAATTCAAACATAGTTTAAAACTCTCTCATAAAATGCTTTCTTGTTTGGAAAGCTGTTCTTTTTTAAAATATGGCTTTAAAAATTGCTCACAAATGGCATTTTTAACAAAACATTTGAAATGCAGAATAATGAGACAAATTTATGCACAGAGTAAAAACATAAATCACAATCCAATGTGAAATAGTGGCGGATCAGACTTAGCACTGGGAAAGTATGACCCTGAGTGAAATTGAGCTTGACAGAAGCACCCATCCCTAACTTTAATTAAGTTTAAAGTAAAAGAGGGGAAATCCCCAAAAAACCAGGTCTGCAAAGAGATATGGGAGAAAGGGAATACAACAATTTGACAGAAGCATTGTCGGGCTTGGATAGCCTTGTGAACACATTATGTCGATTCTGGAACAAAATGCCCTTCTTTCTGTATTAATGCTGGTGTAATGAAATAAATTAGTTTAGACCATCAAGTGTCAATTCTTTAGTAGAGTTCTATAATGCTTTCATCACCACACAGGAGAATGTGTGTGTTTGTGTGTGTGAGAGAGATCTCTTATTCCCATGACATTCCCTACACTTTTTCATTTTCTTCATTTTTTGATGAACAAGCCAAAAAATAGGTGCTATGGCTGCCACCTACTGGGTATTTAATGAAATTACTGTTATGTTTCTAATAATATTCTCAATATCCCAGCTGTGTTCTCATAAGGCTCATAATTTTCAAAACACCTAAATTATACTAGGCTAGGATCGGCAACATACAGATTATCTCATTGGAAAATATTTTTCCTGTCATTTATTCCTACTCCTGTACTTTATAGTTACCTAGGGAATCCTATACATGTACTATGTGGAATTCAAGAAAAAGAGTCAGTCATTTCCTTAATGCAATTAGTCTACTGTAGCAAAACACCCAACAAAGAGCCCTTTCCTGAAGATGAACTAATTTGTTTTGACAAAAGCTCATGAAGCTGTTTGGTAAACCTCTGGTTTGAATTGTATTGGGTTCTCACCATTTCTCACTTGCAATAGTCATCCAAAACACTAGTCTTCCAATGTCTTCACTCAACATTCGAATAGTAGCTCAAATTTTTAATAATAATCCTAGTATTGCATTACAATAATTAAAAAATTATTTCACCATCATCTGGAACAGACAATGGATCTGCTTTTTTGAGAGGTAGTGAATTCCTTCTGTTTCTTCTATAGATTCTCTTAGTTAAATAGGAGCTTAAGCACTGTAAGAGATCTTGTTTTGCTGGTAGAGACCTGAAAAACAGTATGTGATCAATAGAACCCACTCTGCTGAAGCCCAGTATCCACCCACTACCCCATCCACTCCTGCCGCTTGTGCCTCCTATTGCCATTTGCAAAACTCATGAAAGCCTGAGGGGGCTGGGCTGCCCCTTGTAGATTGTCCCCCCCCCCCCCCCGCTGCTTGCCTTTCTGACCAGAAAGGCAGGTAGAAAAAGCCCCGAGCCATGAAGGGCAGCTCAGGTTGTTCACCAGGCTCACACCATTGCCCTTCCCATTCATCTTGGGGGTTGGAAGAGAAGGGAAAGGAAGGGGGAAAGGAAAAGGGAAAGGAAGGGAAAAGGAAAAGGGAAAGGAAGGGGAAAAGAAATAAACAAAGGGAGAGAGCAAAAAGAGGAAAGGAGGGAGGGAGAAAGAGAGAGGGGAGGGAAAGAAGGAAGGAAGGAGAGAGGGAGAAAAGGAAGAAAGAAAGGGAAGTAGGAAAAGAGAGGGAAGGATTTCAGAAAGTGGGTTGCATTTCAAACTGGCTCTGATCCCACTGGGTGATTTTAGACAAGTCACACTCTCTCAGCCTCAGAGAAAGACAAAGACAAATCTTCTTTGACTTAATCTTGATAAAAAAAGAAATTGGTGATAAATTTATCCTAAGTCTGAAATGGCATGAAAGCACCCAACAAAAAAACTAATTAACCATTAATTATACCTTACTTGGGAAGTGAGGTGCTAAAAATCTATTTGCAGCCCCAAAAGGCTCCTATCTAATTTCAGCCCCTTTCTACTAACAAGTTGTGCAGGCCTGAGCTGGTAGAAGTGCTAGTAAAACCTAGAGTTGATTTGCAGCCTCAGTGGTGGGTCCACAGGCTCTATGTGACACCCATTCATTAACCAGAAAAAGAGCACATTCAGAAGATGTATTTTCCACATCCCAAAACCTGCTTTTTACATCTTTTACCATTAAGTTTTACTCTTTTAAGAGTTGTAATAAGACATCAAAGTCATCCAGTCCAACAACCTGCCAATCTGAATAACGCAATGAAAGCATCCTCAAGCATGGCCATAGAACTTCTTTTTAAAGACTTTCAAAGAAGTAATTTTCACTTACCACCCCTAGACAATCTAGTCTATTGTTGTATAGCTCTGATATAAGGAGATAATATTGAGATGAAATGTTTAGGTGGAATATTTCTTTCCTTGTAATTATAAATTCATTGATTTGTGTCCTAAGACCTCATCACATTGCCTTTTTGTCCCTGTCCTAGAACAATTCTTCGATGGGATTCTGTTAGTGTACCGTCCACCCCACTGCACTACAGTCTCCCTGCCTGAGCTAGCGGGGGTGGTCTCGGGCCTGGCGCTGGAGTGACTTCAATGTCCATGCGGAGGCCACCCTTTCAGGAGCGGCTCAGGACTTCATGGCCACCATGGCAGCCATGGGGCTGTCCCAAGTGGTATCTGGCCCCACACACAGTCAGGACATACCTTGGACTTGGTTTTCTGTCAGGGATGGGAAGATGATGGAGGTGTGGAGGAGCTGACCATCGTTCCCTTGCCATGGACCGACCATTACCTGCTCAGGTTTAGACTGGCTGTGCCCCCTAACCTCTGCAGGGGTGGAGGACCTACTAAAACGGTCCACCCCAGGAGGCTTATGGATCCTGATGGATTCCTGACGGCTCTTGGGGAGTTTCCCACCACTTCGGCTGGCGATTCTGCCGATGCCCTGGTTTCTCTCTGGAATAGGGAGTTAACCAGGGCAATTGACACGATCGCTCCAGAACGCCCCCTCTCAAGTAGCGGAGCTCAACCATCTCCTTGGTTCACTGAGGAGCTGGCAGTGATGAAGTGAAAGAAGAGGGGTCTAGAGCACGTGTGGTGTTCGAAGTGGAACGAATCAGACTGAACACGGCTGTGCCTCTTTCTGAAGGCGTATGCTGCAAAGAACACCTTCTTTGCAGCTAATATTGCGTCCACGAAGAACCGTCCGGCGGAGCTGTTTCGAGTTGTCAGAGGTTTGTTAAATCCCACCACTCAAGATGGGATCCCTGACAGCTCAGCAGCTCGCTGTGAAGCATTTGCGCAGTTCTTTGCGGATAAAGTCGCTCTGATCCGCTCTGGCTTCGACGCCATATTAACGGCAATCTCCGGGGATGTAACACGAGCACCTTCTTGTCCTATTTTGATGGATTCTTTTCAATTAATTGAGCTCGAGGATGCGGACAAGGTGCTTGGAGAGGCGAGGGCCACTACCTGCATCCTAGACCCCTGCCCATCCTGGCTGGTGAGAGAAGCCAGAGGGGGATTGGCCGAGTGGGTGAAGGTGGTGGTGAATGCCTCCCTTAGGGACGGCATTGTTCCAGCGAGCTTCAAATTGGCTGTGATAAAACCGCTGTTAAAAAAGCCATCACTGGACCCCACTCAATTGGATAATTATCGGCCGATTTCCAATCTCCCCTTTTTGGGCAAGGTCGTGGAACGGGTGGTGGCAGTGCAACTCCAGGCATTCTTGGTAGATGCTGATATTCTAGATCCAGCACAGTCTGGCTTCAGGCCGGGGCATGGCACCGAGACAGCCTTGGTCACCTTAGTCGATGATCTTCGCCGGGAACTGGACAAGGGGAGTGTGTCCTTGCTGGTTCTGCTGGACCTCTCAGTGGCCTTCGATACCGTTGACCACGGTATCCTTCTGGGACGACTCGCTGGGTTGGGCATTGGAGGCACTGTTCTGCAGTGGCTCCGGTCCTTCCTGGAGGGACGATCCCAGATGGTGTCACTGGGGGACACCTGCTCGGCTCCACAGCCATTGTCCTGTGGGGTCCCGCAGGGGTCGATATTGTCCCCCATGTTGTTTAACATCTACATGAAGCCACTGGGAAAGATCATCAGGAGTTTCGGGGTAAGATGTCATCTGTACGCAGATGATGTCCAGCTCTGTCACTCCTTCCCACCTGTCACTAAGGAGGCCGTCCAGGTCCTGAACCGGTGTCTGGCCGCTGTGTCAGACTGGATAGGGGCCAATAAATTGAAATTTAATCCAGACAAGACAGAGGTCCTCCTGGTTAGTCGCAAGGCTGAACAGGGAACAGGGTTACAGCCTGTGTTGGATGGGGTCACACTCCCCCTAAAGACGCAGGTTCGCAGGCTGGGGGTGATCCTGGACTCATTGCTGAGCCTGGAGCCTCAGGTTTCAGCGGTGGCCGGGAGAGCCTTCGCACAACTCCGCCTCGTGCGCCAGCTACGCCCGTTCCTTGGGAGGTCTGACTTGTCCACAGTGGTCCACGCTCTGGTCACATCCCGGCTGGATTACTGCAACGCACTCTACATGGGGCTGCCTTTGAAGATGGCCCAGAAGCTCCAGCTGGTGCAGTGGGCGGCAGCCAGGTTAATAACGTGAGCGGCTTACAGGGAGCATACATCCCCCCTGTTAAGCCAGCTCCACTGGCTGCCGATATGCTACCGAGCCCAATTCAAAGTGCTGGTTTTGACCTACAAAGCCCTAAATGGTTCTGGTCCTGCCTATCTATCCGAACGTATCTCCTCCTATGAGCCCGTTAGAACCTTAAGATCTTCAGGGGAGGCCCTGCTCTCGATCCCACCTGCCTCGCAGGTGCGGCTGGTGGGGACGAGGGACAGGGCCTTCTTGGTGGTGGCTCCTCGGCTGTGGAACTCCCTCCCCAGCGATATCCGGCAAATCCCATCCCTCCTGGGATTTAGAAGAAAACTAAAAACTTGGCTCTGCGCCCAGGCATTCAGTGAATAAGCTCATTGGCTGATGTAATCAGGTCGCAAATCTGTAATTGTAGCAGTATTGAATGACTGAGGATGGTGCAACATCACTGCCTTGCAGCATTTTAATTTTTGTATACTTTTTATCATGCTTTAATTGTTTTGTTTTATAATATATTTGTTGCTGGCCCTCGTGGCAGAATGTAAGCTGCTCAGTCCGCTCGGGGAGAAGGGCAGGGTATAAATGTATGTAATAAATAAATAAATAAATAATGCAGCCAGCATGGAGCCCGCAAGATCCCATCACATGACACACAGCTACTTCTGGTGGGGCTCCATGCTGGCTGCATTGGAGAATGGTTGTAGGACAGGGAACTCTGAATAAGGGTACTACCTATGCCCAGATTGAAATGCTGAATACAGTGCAGGAGCAAGCCAGAAAAGTATACTTTCTGGCATGTGATGGCCAAGTGGGGGATGTGGGCAATGTGGGATGCTGGCTGATGCGTTTGCCCAGCTGCCCCATGATTTGCCCCACTGCCCTACGAATTCCCCCATACCAAGGACCATGTGATGAAGCCCCTAATCTGGAAGATTAGAAAGAGGAGAAAACAAACTCCCATCATCTTCCAAATGACAGGTTTTTGTATTCCTGAAGATGACTATTGTATAACCTCTCAATCTTATTTTCTTCAGATTAAATATATCCCTACTCCTAAAATGTTCCTCATAGGGCCTGATTTCCAGATGTTTTGGTATCTTGGTATCATTTCTCAACACATTGTGGCTTGTCAATTATGTCTTCAACTGTGGTGCTCAGAAGTGAACAGATTCCAGGTGAAATCTGTTCCAAGCACAATAGAGTGGACCAATTCATTCTCTCTATTTGGACACTGTATTTCTCTGTCTATCCTTTTGGGCATTCAGACAAGGCATGCACTTTGAGGATAAAATATGGTTTGGGGGATATCAAGTGTTTGTAGTAACAATTAGAAGTTGAAGAGGGCAAAAAGAGAAAGGAAAAGGAGAGCATGTTTCCATGCAGTATGGGATAGAAAATTCATTTAAATTCAAGTATTTCAGTACTTCTAGACAAGGTCATAATTGCCTTGGGAAGTATTCTTTTGGCATCATTGATTGACCATGTAAATAACATTCAAGATTATGCATTTGGTGTCTGCCACATTAATAAGGAGCAATCACATTCAGTTACAGGTCAATCAGAGTAAAATTATAATCCAGGGACAAGACTGCTCATTTAGTCTCACAGGAGTCCACGTCCCCTATGGGACTCCTATAAGCATTTACAAAGCTTTCAGCATACCTAGCAGAAAAGTCACAGATGTGGCAGGAAGCCAAAGAATCAGCAAAGGGCTTTTTGACATACACAGATGTTTCTCTTAAAAATTCATTCCAGACCTTGGCATCTGCATTGCTTGTCTGTCAAACATGTCCTGTGTGTGGCCCCAGCTGTTGAGTTTGTTAAAAGAGTAGAGCAAGGGAGGGGCAAAAGCAGGGTATTATCTGGGTCATCAGAAACAGCATTATGTCTAATTCAGTTAAACATAAAATAAACACAGCCACACACCTATATCAAATATATGTAATTGGAATAGATTTGAAAATATATGCACTATCTGAATTTCAGAATCTGGGCAATCCACAACAATATCCATATACTTAGTTCTCAGATCAGGGTGTCACTATATTGTGTAAGACCTGTGCATTGTGTGGTCCAGCAACATAATGCTGTCTGCCAGCCAAAGATGTTGAAAATTTAGTTTTCTTTCATTGTCAGCCAACTAAAAGTAGAAACACCAGATATTTATAATTATTCAACACTTGAAATATGGAATATAATTCTAAGAAATGAGTAAATAAAGAATACAGATACTGAAATAGTGCAGCTTCTGCAATGAGGTATACAACAACAACAATGACAACTACAACAACAATTTTATTTATACTCTGCCACCATCTCCCCACGGGGACTTGGGGCAGCTTAAATGGGGCAAACATGAAAGGTACATTACATCCAGGACTTAACTAATCACTAAAGGGTGATGCCTGAGTGTGGAAGATAATATACATTTTTCTGAACAAATGAGGAAGCAGGAAATTTCAAGATGGGAGGAGTTGGGCAGAAAGTTTGTGGGTTTTTGGCACTGATTGCACAAAATTGGTTTCTGCTGGCATGTCTTAGAAACTGGATACAACCTAGCTAACTAGTTGGTATGACAACCCTAATTTAGATAGGACATGGATTGGTAAATGGTACAATACCTTTAAACTTGGAGTTTAATCTCACTGCAGTAGCAGCAGCTTCCAAACTTTCTTTAAGAACTGTCTATTAGTAGTATAGGTAGAACATTACCAGCAGCTGGCTAAATGTTGCCAAGTTATCATCATCAAGCACTGAGTTGACAAGTCTGAGTTTGAAAGAGAAATAATGAATGCTCAAACACAACAGAAATTACAGATTTTAATATGAAGACAATGAGCCTAAAACCAAGAATGGATCAGAATAAAGGAATCAATACTTTAACTGTGATTAATCAACCTAGGGAATTTAGAACATTACATCTACACTGATCCTTTGTCCCATGGCCAATTCAGAGTATTGAATTCCAGATCAGTCCCAGGGCAGTTTTGACTGTCATTTTCCCAGGTCGCTGTGGAGGCTAACTTACAATTCCCCTATCATTTTCATTGCGGCAGCAGTTATCAGGCATGACGTGGCTAGTATCTTTCACTTATTACCTCAAGGGATGTCAACCAGGACACCAGAGTGATGAGGAGGAGGGAAGGGGAGAAGAATCATCCCTTCTTTGCCCCTCTCTTCTTCAATCATTCTGGCATGCCAACTGATGTCACTTCAGGCTATGAAAAACAGACACTAACCATGCCATGTCCACTGGCCACCACTATGATGAGAATGGGAGTGCAATAATGAGTGCCATCATGTTTCTTTGGGCCACCGAAGCCCCTAGAATATGGGATGGCTGTCCAAGCAGTTTTTTTTTCTCTCCAAGATGCTGATTCACTCATATTAAAGGTACCCTTGGTAAGTGTTGAGTTGGAGTGATGATTTCAAAGCATTTTATATCTATACAGTAGAGTCTCGCTTATCCAACGTAAACGGGCCAGCAGAACGTTGGATAAGCGAATATGTTGGATAATAAGGAGAAATTAAGGAAAAGCCTATTAAACATTAAATTAGGTTATGATTTTACAAATGAAGCACCAAAACATCATGTTATACAACAAATTTGACAGAAAAAGTAGTTAAATACACAGTAATGCTATGTAGTAATTACTGTATTTACAAATTTAGCACCAAAATATCATGATATATTGAAAACATTGACTACAAAAATGCGTTGGATAATCCAGAACGTTGGATAAGCGAGTGTTGGATAAGTAAGACTCTACTGTATTTACATGTATCCTTTTTATTTAAATTGTGGAAGACAGAAATTAATTTGTAGGTACATTTGTTTCAGCTACTATTGACACCCTGATGGTCATTAGGGGTGTGCAATTTTGTTAGTCCTTATAAGTCATTAAATTAATTTAATCCACATTTACGAGGCAATATCTGATGCGTGGGCATGACCCATCCCAAAAACCTTAAACTGAAACTTTTTGTTTGTAAATCTCAAAAGCTCCCCAAAGTAAGTTTATTTTCAACACAAGGAAACAAAGCAAAGCCAAAAAGGCTGCCTTTCTTCTTTAAATTAATGGCCTCTCACCATTAGGAGAGGGAAAGCAGGGAGCAGAGTTTTCTGGGAAAGAAAGCACAGGACTCTGGGAAATGTTGTTTGGGAAGGTGAGGAGCCCTATGGCAGAAGGACCTGCCTTAAACTATATTTCCCAGAATTCTGCTCAGCATCAGAAAGACCCAATCAGGATGGGGACAGATTTGTCCCTCCATAGCAGGAGCCAGCCAGAATTCCAATAAATTATTGAATCTGCAAAGAGGAGGACTGACTGATACTTCTAGTAAGTCAATCTCTGTGCTGGGCTGGGAAGTAATCCTTAAATGGATGGCCCTTAAGGATCCCTTCCAACTCAATAAGGGGAAGCATATTAATTAGTTTAGAGGCTAGACGGTGATGTGTCAGGAGAGTTTTAATGGTGCCCTTCTGTCTGGAAGAAGCATGTTGGACTAGATGGCCTTTTGGGGATTGCCTCCAACTCTAGGATTCTATGACAATGTAGAATTGGTTAATATTGCTTTCTATTGGTTAATATGAGAGATATTCAATGTGATAGCTATTGTTTGTTTGTTTGTTTGTTTGTTTTTTAAAAAATTATTTGTCAAAACTTTAAAAAAATCCCTAATAACAGTAGATGTAAGAATATTTCTGAAAGTTGGGGAAAATGATCCCCTGTTATCTTCTGTCATTGTAGAGAAAATTCAAGTAGATAGCTCTCGTCGCGTTTTTTTTAAAATGTTGTTTATAAAAACTTTGAAAATTCCCCAAAAATCTGTGGATAAGTGAAAGGTTCTGAAACTTGATGCACTAACAGTGGTAAATGTCTTCTACCATTATAGCAAGTTTCATCCCAATAGCTGTAAAAATGAGGGGAAAAGTTGCCCCTGAAGCTTCTCCAATTATAATAATTTTGTGCAATTACTATAACGAAAAAGTAATGAAATTTCATTACTCTCATCATAGTAACAAAATTTTCACTAAGTATAGTTTAGAAGCAGTTTAAAAACAAAACGCCAGCACCTCCTAATTTTGTGATGACTTTTGAAACATTTGTTTATCAATAACACATGCCTAGTAGTCATTGTTGCATTTTTTTCTTTTTCTTTTTTTGAGTCTCAGAGTCTATTTCTGAAGACAAGGAACCAAAACAGTATGCAAAACCTTTCATGATAGTGTTTTTACATGCATTGCACATATTGATTAAAAAATCATTTACTATCACTTAATTCATCTACCATTCCTTAGTGGAGAAGTGAGGAGAAAGAGCCACCACATTTGCTACTCTATGAAGGATAACAAAATGTATTAGATCAGACCTTGAAATGCCTGTAAAACCTACCCACTTATATGACAGCACCAAATGTACTTTCTGATTGCATACAGAGTTGGAATAATGCTCTGCTCAATATTCAGTTTTATCTGAAGACCACTTTGAGCATGGAAGAAAGTCACAGCCGAAGGTGTTTTTCACCAGTATAGTCTATCAGGATGTCATTTTTATATCATATATTTCTTTTTGCGTTGGCAAAGTTGAGACAGCTAGTGATACATGGGAAGCTTGATTTGACTCTGGCCTAACCTAAGGCTTGTTTTTCAGAGATTAGGTAATCTCATTATTGCATTATCAAATGTCAGATAATTTCAAAGCAAGCTTTACACTACTCTCAGCAATGTATTTCAAGAAAATCTAAGCTGTCCCATTCTCTTTTCCTTGAAAGGTGGAAACCTACACAAATCATTACTTAGAGCAAGCAACATTAAAAGCAAATAGTGGTATTGTACACTGCAGTAAGACCAATTTGTTAATGATACTGAGTAAGATGGACCAATGGTTTGCCACAGTATAAGGCGACTCAATATGTTTCAGTGAAAAAAGAAATAATCTAATATGGGTGGGGAGAAAAGAGAAATTGAAATAGACCAATGACAATTTTGCTGTGAAAAGGACTCAAGACTATGTCCAGCAGATTTCAACATTTGAGAAGTCAACAGAGGTTCAGCTGGAGATGAAGAGCAAATATAAAAAGCAGTATAGTGGTTGGAAAATTGGGTGGAATTTGGGAACTTCTAAATCTCATTTGTGGAATTTCTGCAAATTGTTACATCCAATATACTTGAGAAGACGGTTAATTGATCCAATCCACTGAGCCTAGTATTAAAAAAATGTTTCCTTTCCTGTCACTTCACAACAGAATGGGAAGTAAACAAGGAAGGAGTCATTTTGCCTCCCCAACCAGTGAGTTTAAAAGTCTTTCTGAATCCATCAAAAAGACCTTTGTTCATGTAAAGTAAATCTAGATAATCAGTCTCATTCCAGAGCCCTTGAAGCTGAGATGCAACCCCAAATATTTTGTTACCTAACACAAAAATGGAGTATTGTAGATTGGACAATAATTATCAAATACTCTAGGATTCCAGGAAGTTTTCCCCTTCTCAACAGTAAGCTTATCACAGCCCCTGTCAAGAATACTGGAGTCCTGTCTTGATGTAAAGAATGACTGATCACTCCCATCACCCCTTCAGTCACTCTTTCTCTGGCCTGTTCAATAGGTCACGAGAAAAAGGGACATAGTGTACACGTAGCAGCCCTCACCATTCCAAGTATTCTGTCTGCCTTTTCAGTCTGTATCAATTTAAAGATATCCATAATCACTAGAAAAACAGAAGGTACATTTACATCCACCCAGCCAAAATCAACATAGCATGGAGCAAAACCAACCAATTTTCTCTCAAAGTGTGGGCTAATTAAAGCATTCCTATCCACCAGTTTGACTATTTCTTCATTCCAAGTATCAACTAGGACTTTGACAGAATCGCTTGCAGAAACAACAGGATAATTCCCAAGAACGTTCAAGAAGCCATCAAGATACATCAACCTTTGTGTGTGTGTGTGTGTGTGTGTGTGTGTTGGGGGGGGGGCAACCTAATCGTTCAATCACCCCTGCAGAGGTGGCAAATCTCAGCAAGTAGTTAAGTGATTAAGAAATGATCTATTCATGACAATGAAACAATAGAAAGCTCCTCCACTCCCAGGTCCCCATCATCCCACCTAGCACAGAAAGCAAGATCTAGATTTTATTCCAGATCATGAGTGGACCCAGATATCACTTGGAAAAGAACTATAGTTGTCAGGACAGACAATATCACGTCTGAGGACATCCCAGGAAGGGAGACTGTTGAGCAATAGGATGAGCAGAACAGCAGTAGAACTATTGTTTTTCTGGTCCCCCCCCCCAAAAAAAAAAACATTCAAAATTGAAGACTAGGAAACATTATACTTGGTCATCAAACAGGATCCCAATGGACCACTTCTTCAGTTTAAAGAGCGCCAGGAAAACATATCACCAATACTGTACAGTAATTATGAATGTGTGTATCATTGTTATTATTGTTATTAGTTTTATTTATATCATTCCTTCCCACAGGCAGAACAGAAGAAAGCTTTCAAATTAAATTGTTGTTGATGTTATCTATTTAACTTTCTAGTGACCTGCAAGTAAAATCTTAAAGGGTATGAACTTGGTGTAGAATAAGCTGAAACCATGATCATCTACTCCTCAGCTAACTTGGGTGAGACAATTGGGTCCCCTGTGTGCAATGGAACTACTCTGTTTCCAGGGAAGCAGCATGGAGAATTCTGCCTTAAGTCTCAAGGATGTATTGAGGCCAGAATTCCCCCCGCTCCAAGGCCATTTCCATTTGCCTTCCCCTTCATCATGCAAACTGCAAGTGAGGTTTCCCGTCCTTGACCTTCACCAAAAAGGGTACCTTAGATGCACACTGAGACATGAACCCATCCCTGTTTCCCATCACAAATTAGGGGTAAGCATCCACTTTGCCACTATCCCACACCATGCCTGCCAAACTAACCCTGATTACCCCCTTTTTGCAAGTCACACAGAAATTGCTGGTTCCCCGAGTCCGAGAGATGGATATAGTCTCAGCTGGGAAAAAGTCCTTTCTGTGATGTGTTATTTGTTATGGTGAATGTAAAATCCCAGACTCTCATTCAAGGCCTTGGAATTCTTTCGCTTGACTCTTTTTCCAGATCCATCAAGCCTTTTGGATAATTGCTAACCAAACAATGTGGGTACGAAGCCATGACTCCTTAGTTTTTGTGCATATCAGTCACTGCTTGGAGGAATAGCACTCTGCCTTTAAGCAGGCCCGAATAATTTCCACCAAGGTGGATCACCAACACATTGGGAGGGCGTCCTTTCCCCACACTAAGCTACAAAGGGCACAGCCCAACACAGAGGAGGCATCTTCACCCCATCAAATTGGTCTCCTGGGAGGGACTAAATAAATGTACTATAGTGGAAATATACAATAGGAGGACATTAAAGGTATAATAAAATGATTTAAAGAATGTAAAAACATTATAATTAAACATTGTAGACCACCATGAAGCTTACTGCTGACACTTTTTCCACCTCCTCCTTCTCCCCTTCCTCCACCTCCTCCTCCTCCTCATCCACAAGGATGTGTATATCTGTAAGTTATTTTAATATTTTGCAGACCTATTGACTTTTTCTTCTTCTTTAACACCCATTGACTTAAGAAGCAAGAAATGTGTCATTGCCAGTTAGGGGATGAGATTCAGTTGGCCTGGTTCATGCTGTTTTTCATGTGCCATGCTGTCGCTGCAATCTTGCATCAGTGAAAACTGATGATGCAAGAATAAATTACAATTTTCTCCATTGTGGAAAGCTGATCTGAGCAAAATGACAATTGTCTGACTTGGCTCAGCCTTGCTGTATCATTTTAGGTGACACGAACCATGCTTTGAATCCTTGAAAATTGCCAGTTGTATCATAGGCTCAGTTTTGTATGCACTCCAAATGCACTACAAGAGCCACTGGAAATAGGGTAGTATGGAAACTATATTTGAATCTAGTTCAGGTGACACATAAGTGATACCACTTCAAATAAAATTTAATACCAAGGCCACCTGCCTTTAGAATTGCATATATATGCCTGCCATCAAAAGATACCATCACAAAGAAGGGGGTAGACACTTCCTAACACAGCTCAATCACAAATAAAGCAGACATATCATCATTCAATTTAAGAAAATCCAAGATGACATCAAAAGTTAGATTTCACAGGCAGTCATCAGCACAGAGTACAAATGAAAGCCCTGGCAAGGTCAAAAAGAGACCAGGTGTCTTATATTGAATTGCCACCAGTTCTGGACTCACAACAGAAAAAGCCACAAGCTATAAAGCTACTCATCTGGATGACAATTCCTCTTGATTTATTCCTAAATTATTTAAAATGTTAATTAAAAAATTGCCATGCACAACTGCCTTTTGAATTCTGCTGGCACAAGAATACAAAGTACAATCTCCTGTACAAGGCAAGCATTTGCCAATATTAGCATTTCCTATTTCATATGTTCTCAGTTAGGATAGAATGGCAAGCTCTTTCTCATAGATAGAAATCATTTCAAAGGTATCCCCAAACACTGATATTATAATGCTGTTGTTTTTTAAAGTGCACTGGGAACAACAGCAATAATTTTACACAGTACAGAGCTATACATGAGCCCCCATCAGTTCATGTTATTTTAAAACTTCTCCATTATCATTTGAGTTCATTGAGTGATAAAACCCTGATGACCATCTGTTTATTTCACAGTGTTTAGGATAATTTTTAGTGATTTTTAGGACCTTATCACATTGGGATATAATTCATTTATATCAGTATGTGTCTCATATTTTTAAGGACCTGATGCATGTTGTGTTCAGAAAGGCATAATCACATCGATTATTATGAAATCAAAATACAGCACTTTGACTCACCACAGAAAGCTGGCTTCTCCCAATTCTCCCTATATCGCTTTATAACCACCCACCACCCCAATATTGTGCAGTGACGTAGCATGGAAGTCTTGAACAACCATTCTCGTAGGATTTTAGTTGATAGAATGCATACTAATTTTCTAATCACATATAAAAATAGTACCTCAGCAATGTATTAAATCATAGTAATTTTTTTAAAAAAACACAATTAGGATCCTGTGTACAGTTACTCTGTTTCTGCTATGTTTTGCAGATGGATTCCAACAGATTACTGATGGAATAGGTTCAACATCATGTGAAAGGACCCGTTTTGGAACCACGTTCAGAGAGTCTGTGTATATGCCAATGTGATAAGGTTCACAGCCTTTTCACATTTATTTATTTATTTACTTATTTACTAGGCTTGATCGATCCATGAAAAATTTGATTCTAAACTCGTTTCAATACTAGAGGGGGCAGTTTTTTCGTTTTTGTTGCTAATAACGAATTTGGCCCCCAAAATTTTTCGAAATTAATGAAAATTCGTTATTTTCTAAATTAATTCGTTAATGGCGGACGCGCATGCGCGGTGGCCCAAAAACAGCCCGAAGGGGGGGGGACTTAGGGGGCTCTCCCGCCCTCATTTTTTGAGTGATCTTCTTCAAACTTGGTACAGTGGTAGAACACATTTAACACTGATAGCTCACCAAAATGTGGAACGTTTCCCTTATCCTCTGATTTTTGGCAAATTTTCATAGCTTTTATAATAAACCTTTTTTTAATAATTGCAGTAATCTGTTCCTGGTTTGAAAGTCTTATTTCCTGTTAAATTGGGTTGTCTTTACTGTGAAAGTCATTGTTCTACTTCAGAAACTTTGTTTTTGTGGCTGAAACTTTGTTAAATTGGTGTGTGTGTGATATATATTGTGTATATATATATATATAGTCCCTGCTTGTGTGTGTGTGTGTGTGTGTGTGTGTGTGTGTGTGTGTGTGTAGGTAAAGGTAAAGGTATCCCTTGACGTTAAGTTCAGTCATGTCTGACTCTGGGGGTTGGTGCTCATCTCCATTTCTAAGCCCAAGAGCCAGTGTTGTCCATAGACACCTCCAAGGTCATGTGGCCGGCATGACTACATGGAGTGCCATTACCTTCCCAGAAACACCCAGAAAATGTGAATTCCAGACAGGAAACAATCAGGGCCAGCTAATACCTCCCAACAAAGGATTCCCCCAGGTAGGAAGCAGCCAGGCTTTGAAGCTGCAAGGCTATTCAATGCTAATCAAGGTGACCAATTGCAACATTCACACTTGCCTCCCACAGACAAGAGTTCTTTCTCCCACCCTGGACCTTCCACAGATATATAAACCCCACTTGCCTAGCTTCGCACAGACGTCAAAACCTCTATGTCTGCCACAGATGTGGGTGAAACGTCAGGAGAGAATGCTTCTGGCACATGGCCATAGAGCCCGGAATACATACCACAACAGTGTGATCCCGGCCATGAAAGCTTTCGACAACACAACCACAGTATCCATTCAAGTTCATGTAGCGTGGTATGGACTGGAGACCTGTATTGGGGGGAGGGAGGGTGCGAATCTGGGCCCCTGGGAGCAGCCGAGGACGGGCCTGGCCCACACCCCCTCGCATCCCGGGCCTCTTCCTTCCTCTTCCTTTTGTTATTTAAACTATATATTGTGAAATTATGGTGTGTTTTTTTTCATGCGTGTTCTGTGTTCAAGATAGGGAGACCAAAGAGGAAAAGCAAGGGAGGGACGGAGGCCCCAACACTTCCGGCTCCCATGCGAACTCCCCCTTGTGTGCCTTGGAGGGTGGAGCATGCGCACTGGCTCTCCCTTTCTCTATGGCTCTTTTCAGGTCGCTTGGGAACCCGAAGTGCCTCCTCCCTTTGCCTTTGTGTCCAAGAAGGAGAGAAGGACGTTGCAAGGTTTGCATTGAGGGTGTTTCTCTGGTGGGTTTGGCTTGGAAGGGGGCTCATTAAGGCCCAATTAATTAATGCACTGAGCTGAGGCGAGGCGGCGGCGGCGGCGGCGGCCATTTCCCCCCTCCGTCTTCCTCCTCCTCCTCGGCCTCCTTCCCCCTCGCCCCCTCCCATTGGCTGAGCCTCCCATTGGCTGAGGGGCAAAAGGAAAGGAGTTTGGGTGCTTTGCAAAAGCTTTTTTTCTTTTCGAAAAAAACGAAGAAATAAGAAAAAACGGCCTCTCGCGATTCGAAACTGCGATATCCAGACGTGTGGACAACCAAGGTTCGATATTGCTTCAAAACAATCGAAAAAAACGAATCAATAACGGTAAACGGGGAAAACGAATTATTTGAGCAAGCCTATTATTTACTGTACTTATACTCCACCCTTCTCAGCCCCGAAGGGGGACTCAGAGTGGCTTACAAACTATGGCAATAATTCAATGCCAGATAAGTAAATTTATACGGAAAAACAAAAAAAACAAAAAACCAGAATTAAATTTGTGACAATGGTTACCCCAAAATCAAAAGGTAGATTTGGTCTCCCAGATTTTAAATTATATCATGAAGCATGCGCATTAGATTGGATTAGGGACTGGGTAAGATTAGACAAAGTAAAAAATATTAACTTTGGAAGGACATGACCTGAGGAGAGGTTGGCATGGATATTTATGGTGTGACAAATTTAAAATTGAGAAAAACTTCGGCAATCATTTTATTAGATCATCCCTAATTAAAACATGGGTAAAATATAAAAGATACTTTTATGAAAAAAAAAACCCTGCTCTGGTTTTCCCCATTAGAAGCACAACAGAGGAGACTCTTAGGCTGGATCAATTGGCCGACATATAGAGAAGTTTTTAAAAGACCAATTATAAGTGAAGGGATACCTCAAATTAAGGAGTTGGAGGAGATCCAAAAAGATTATAACAATGTCTCCTGGTTCCAGTATTTTCAAATTAAAGAGATTTTTAAGAATGATAAAGAAGAGGGATTTAATACGAACAATGGGTTTTGGGATAATCTACTCCAAAGAAATAAAAAAAAAACTATAACAGTATTATATAATAAATTAGTTGATTGGACTACAGAATCAGAAGTTATTAAAGAGTCGATGTTAAAATGGTCAAGGGATTTAGGCAGACCAATCTTATGAGTGAATGGGAAGAAATTTGGAGTAAAAAAATTAAGTAATTTCTAGCAACAGATCTTAAAGAAAATTGGTTGAAAACACTTCACAGATGGTATTTAACACCTAAAAAAAGGCTTAATGTACAAAAATATGGATAATAAATGTTGGAGGTGTAAGGAGCAAGTGGGTTCATATTATCATGTGTGGTGGGGTTGCAAGGATATAAAAAAATTGGAAAATAATTAATATTGATTGCGGGAAAATTTTAAAAATAAAATTGGAATGTAAACCGGATTCTTATTTACTAGGATTATACCCCACACAAGATAGTGAGGGGAAAGGTAAAATGAAAAATAAAGAGAATACAGATTTTTTTTTTTACATTTTTAGTTACTGCAGCGAGATTAGTGATAGCGAGATACTGGAAAGGAATAATCATTCCTACTAAAGAAATGTGGTTAGAAAAAGTAATAGAGATTAAAAATATGGATAAACTAATTTATTTGATTTAAAAAAAAAAAACACTGGATGAGCCATGAAAGAAACGGACTGGTCGAGCTTTGAAGACTATTTACAAGAAGAACTAAGAAGATAATTCAAAAATAGAAATAACCGGCAGACAGAAGAGTGGAAGTCTACCCCTCCTCCCCAGATAGGTAACTTTTCCTCCCCATTCCCCCCCAAGACCTCCCCCCATCCATAACCTCCCCTCCCCACACATATAGGTAGGAACCTCACTTTCCCTGATACCTAAAGTTAGTAGACCCCCATCCCAATCTCCCCATCCCCTCCCCACTCTTTTACCCACCCACACTTACCTCGCTCTTCCACTTAGATATATGATTGTAATACATTTCAATTAAAATTATATTTTAAAAAATAATTCAATACCAGATTAAAATAATAACAATATCAATAAAACACAATATTATAAAACTGTAAAAACAGCAACATTAGAGGCAGCCCAATGCGGCCACTCACTGGAGGCTCTTCTCACCAGCCTGGGCTGCAAGATTTTAAAGCGACCAGAAGTGTAGGGAAGAGTTGGAGAAGCTTCCCTTTCAACTCCTGGTCATTTTCTGGTCACATGTATATGGTTGTGTACAGGTTTTTGTCTGATAATTAAGAGCTAATTTGGGGAAGAAAGTGTTAGATTTCCAATCCTTACATGATGTCCTACATCATTCTCCAATATATGTCATTATTTGAAGAAAACTGGAATTGAATGTTGTACTTTACAACCTTAAATACAATGTGCAGTTTGGCACCTAGACAGAAATAGAGTTTTGTAAATTATGAAATCCATGTTGAACTATCTTTCTTTCGTAAATATGCAACTATTGTCCATGGACAATAAAACCACTCTGGTTTTTAGTCTGCAATTTAAAGGAGCTAGTTGATGTGCTGAAACTCTTTGGGAAATAGGATTTACCACCTTAGTTAGTTCTGCTAAAATTCAAACATATGGACTCACATTTCAAAAAAAAATTCAGGTAGGTAATACTTTGCCTGACTTCAATTGCTCCCTTTTAAAAAAAAATCATTTCAATATCAAATCAGATTGTTAGAATTCCCCAGGTGTTTCTCAATAGAATAGAAGTTTAATCTCTTGCAAGAACCTTCATGTCCCATTGTTATTTCTGTGTATAAGCTCATGGTTTGTGACATGCTCCCTTTGCCATTCTTCTTCCACTAGGAGATTAAATTCAGGGAAAGATTTTTCATTATTGTAAGAGTTTCCATAATTTCAGAGTATCTTTAGTTTCTATCATTTCATACTAAACAGCATTTTAGCTAAAATGCATCGCATTGATGCCTCTTAATTTATTTTAGGATGGCAGAAAATCCAGAGAGACATAACCTCATAACATCGCTATCCCAAGAAAAAAAGAGGGCATTCCATTTTAAATAGATGTAGCCAAATTATTCTATTGGTGAGCTAGATTACTTTGGCTAGTAAGTTATAGCTCTTCATTGCAGACTTCACCTACTTGAAGGAAAAAAAATTATTAATTGGTTGATGTTTTCCATCTATGTACAGAAACCATGACCCAGCTTTTAAATACTTTCACAAACTTATTTCTTTATTTGTATCTATACCAAACATTATACATGGCCTTAAAAAAAAAGAAATCTAAATGTGCTCCCCAATTTAAATATGGTTTATATCATATATGATTTTAATGTCTAACCAAAGTCAACCTAAATAATAAATTCCATTGCTTTGGCTTCGTATTTTAATAGTTCCCCAAGGGGAAAGTTCACAAAGCACTGAAAAATCTGCATGTAGATCTTCTTTAAACATAAAACCTTTACAAACCTCATTTAAAACATCGATTTTAATTTGGGACTATTGAGTTGTTTAAGGTAATTTTTGCATCTAGCTTTATTAGGCATATAGTTATTTCTTTGTTATGAGCATTTTTATGCAGAGACCTTGAAATTTAATAAATAAACCAAGTGAATGAAACTTTTGGTAGGGTGCATTGTGAGCTGCCTTGGGTCTCATTCCAGGAGAAAGGTGGTATATTAATCAATTAGTTGATTGATTGATTAAAAAAATCTAGGTCTACAAAGGGAAGAGTCTAGAAAGTTACATCTTGAAAGCAATTTGCTTCTATTAGATGTTATAGTCTTTGCAAAGTAAGAATTACTGGTTACAGTGTTCAAAAAGTAACTCATTACATTGTTGTGCTGGCCATTGCTTTCCTGGACTGTTCTGCTACTTTTTGAGAGGTTTGATAAATCACCAGCGTAAATTTTAAAATTTTCCTACTAAGCACAGATAAAATGTTTGCTGAGATCAACTGCAAATGGAACAAAAGACTTATTGCCTCTTTCTGGACTCTATAGGGAAAAATATAAATGAATATTAACAATGCAATTCCAATTTTCAACAAAAAATGTATCTCTGTATGTGTCTTTATATCACCTGCTGACTAATGGTGACCCCATGAATTTCACAAGGTTTTCTAAGGCCAGGAATATTCAGAGGCATTTTGCCACTGCTTTCATTTGAAATATAGCCTAATATATTGATAGTACTAGTTAGGCCTAGTCTTGCATAGCTTCCCTGATCAGACAGGATCTGATGTCGTTAGGATATGTAGGCCTTTAACAACAATACAATTGGATGCATGTTATGTTTCAACTTTGGGGCCAATTATTTTGTGTTCAATTTAGTATCTAATTTGTTGTTTTACAACAATACAATGATGTCTGAAATCTTGGGGTTTATCCTGGCATTCCAGCTTTGATTGATTCCAATGAATACATATGGAATGGAGGGCAGAGTCAGAGGTTGCTTTATTGAGCTGGTTGGCCAAGGAAGGAATTCTCCAAGATCTGACATGCTCTTCGGTTACAGACATTGACATTTAATAGACATTTGAAAAGAGCAGACATTGTCCTGATTGGTACAGACTACAATTTATGGTCTTATTGGTTCACAGTACATTCATTGTTTACAGTTTCTGATTGTTGTAAAGTGTGGTGGGAAACTTAATAGTCTTTTAGTGGAGGAATCTTAAACCCATCTGTGAATCTCTGCCAATCCCTTATTGCTAGTAGGTGCTCTTTGGAAAGGAGAACAATTGTCGCTGATTGCTATCAGGGAAGAAGAGATTTCCTTGATGAGACAATAGATAGCAGCCCTGTAATGATGGGCTTGGGATTCCTTTGGGGAGAATTCATTGTGTTGACATGAGATCAGAAGGTTTTTTGACTGATTCCATGTTCCGATCTCTGTCCTGAGTTCAATGTTTGCCTAGAGAGGGAATTCTGATATTTTGAGCCTGTTATGTGTTTGTGGGAAAAAGAGACATTGGCAATACCACTCAGTGGGAGGTTTTCCTGTTTCCAAACTGAGGGTTACCCAGGCCTTTTGAGTCCCAGTTTTGGATAACAACACATCAGATACTAAATTGAATTGATATGAACCATCCCAAATGTTGATGCATTCTAATGACATGTCCATGCTAGACATGATTGTAAGACACCTCTACATGTATTGTTCAACATAATTGTAAACCATAAAACTCCAAATAATTTTTTTTAAATTAAGTGCAACTGCATAATATAAATCCCACTATAAGGAATTCCCCTTTTTATGCATAGTTAAAAATTCTACTACCTTAAGGTGAAAGGATCCTAGTGCCTTTCCTTGGCAGTTACAACACTTTCTCCTTTCTAACTACTAAGAACAGCCCTCCCCACTAGTTTCCTCACTGACCAAAATAAATAAATATTTATAGGGTTTATCATTATACCAACAAAGTAGAATGTCTCCTACCCAGGATTTTATTTTTGTGTAACTATATTATACAATATTTATCTGAAAAGTAACTACATAATTACTGGTAACTATATTGCTTGTTACTTCTGCACTCCAATAGTTTTAGCATCCTGCAGTTCGGAAAGAAATCTGTATGTTTTACTGGATGCTCATTTCCTCTCACTGGTTAGTTCAACAAGTAATTTTCACACTGTAAATAGGATTCACATAAGGACTTTATGTTTCTGTGCACACATGAGCTATAGAAAGAAAGCAGAGGAAACTTGCTCATTTGAGCCTTATGCTACTTCTTCCTCATTTGAACTGGTGCATCATGGGTCCTGCAGGAAGTAGAATGTGTTCAGGATGACTTTGCATGCTCTTAATTGCTGCAGCAATAGAGAATTACCAGCCACCAACTTTCATTTAAGTTTTTAAAGAAATAAGGCATTTCTACTCTGCTAACTACTATTTCTGTAAAAACCTACCTCCCAAAATTTGCAGGTGTAATCAATTGTAGGAGCAAATTGGAGAAAAGAAAGATGATTTGTGCTCACAATTGATTGCACTTGCATAATTGTGACTATAATTGATTTCTAGTGCCAAATTAAAGATCTGGTTAAAACTCACATCAATTAAAGGTGACGTTTTAGTTGGATATTTCTCCCAAAAAAAGGTTCATTCATAGTAATGATACATTGATTGCAACAGGTTTTACTGGCATTTTCTTTAAATTCTTACTAAAAGTAGGTGCACATTCATATTTCCAGGTAATGCCTCTTCTGGTGAAAATTAATACTATTGTTCTAAAATAAAGGCAAATTTAGATACATGAATTCTTATGAGTGGCTGCTTCTTGAAAAGGTTACATTGGTAAAAATAGAAGGTAGCACAGTGGAAAGAGTGGGAAGGTAACTGAGATAAAACTAATGTTCCTTACTTGGAAAAATAAGCAACACCGAAATTTTTATTTAAAAAATCAATGGCAGTGCATTCATACAGAGAATGAGACCCATTGAGGACTCACTACCAGATAACTATGCACTGGTGGAAAAGATATATATTTGACATCAGGTAAACTGTAAATCATTTTTGTAGCCACTGTGATGTAATAATTCACACATTGGACTGCAACTTCATGAAAAAAAGGGCCTGAATTCCCACTCAGTCATGTAAACCCACATGATAACTCTGAGCCAGTCTCTCAGTCTTAGGCTTTTTTACACTGCTTCTATATCCTCGTCTGAACCAAAGTTACTACTGAATATCTACATGACACCTATTGTCTTATGGTTGATAATGTAGGTGGTAAAATCCATATTTACCCTGCATTAGGAGGAATGAGTCCCACACTCTGATATAGTGTGGATGCCTAGACGGACTTTAATTCAATCTGTCCACATGGCCATGCACTGCTGTCCCCTTTCCCCTGTGCTCTGTAGTACTGGCACACATGAATGGATTAAGTTTGTGCTGTTCCTGTGGCTACTGCAGCCAGTAGCAAACAGGGATTGTGGTTCTTGGATAGGACCCTTATAAGTCAGAGTTTACTTGAGGGCACACGACATTATTTGGAAGCAGAAGGTCCTTAAAATATTATGATTACTGCCCAGAGCTGGCCGAATGTAATTTTCAAGTGTAGGCGAACCGATTTTTGAGAAGGGCGGGACACAAGTATGGGAAATAAATAAATACAATCAGCACAGTAAAAAAAAACACACTCAAAAACAGGGGAATTCCAGACATGAAACAATCAGGGCCAGCTAACACCTCCCAACAAAGGATCCCCCCAGGCAGGAAGCAGCCAGGCTTTGAAGCTGCAAGGCCATTCAAAGCTAATCAAGGTGGCCAATTGCAACATCCACACTAGCCTCAAGCAGACAAGAGTTCTTTTTCCCACCCTGGACATTATTCCACGGATATACAAACCCCACTTGCCTAGTTTTCCAGCAGACCTCACAACTTCTGAGGATGCCTGCCACAGATGTGGGTGAAACATCAGGAAGCCGGGCCCAGTGCAGGCCAGAGGCCAGGTCCAGCGCGGGCCGGAGGCCGGGCCCAGTGAAGGCCGGAGGCTGGGCCCAGCAAGGAGCAGAAGCCGGGCCCAGTGCAGGCTGGAAGAAGAGGTAGGCCTTCCTGGAGAGTTTGCTCACTGCCGAACAGGCCTTCCTCTTCAGCGGCAAGCGAGCCCATGGTCCCCGCCAGGGGCGGGCACCTCGATGGCGCCCCTGGGGACCGTGCACCTGAAGCGGGGGCTTCAGTGCCCTCCATGTTGTGCCAGGCCTGTTACTGCCTTGGATGAGTACACTGACTACCACAATAGATTGCTGACTGGTGAAGCATGCAGGAAAGAAATCACAACTCTTTTTGTAATCATTATTTGCTTTGCTATCGAGGGAGGAACCATATTTAAATGGAGGGTTAAGCCACTATTATGAGTGCCTTGGACATATATAAGAAGTATCACAATCGACAATTGATATAAAAACAGTACTGTGCCAGGGGTGTGTGGCTATGCTTCTTGACATCTTTTGGCCTCCAGTTTATAAGTTAAATGATATTGATGGAACTTGAGTGTAATTGACCTCCCTTCAATAGGAATGATGTAGGGTGAACTAAGAGCAAAGGGAAGGGCCTTTCTCACCCCAGCTTTGCTGGGGTGAGGAAGGAATTTGCTGCCTCCACTGCAGAGGAGGTGTCTTCGAAAGTAGTCCCTCTGACGGAATTCATATGTCCATCCTGAGCAATGCCCACTTTCTGGCCCACTTACAGCTGTCAAGAGCTTGGTGGGGGATAGGGACAAAGCAGATGCCTGCCCCTATCTGTGGCATAAACAGAAAAGATGTAGAATTTGGAGCACAGACTAGGTGCCCACTTGGATAAGCCAGGAAATATAAACTGGTCCCATGATGTAAATGAAAGGGTGTGGGCGGGAAAAACAGTGGGCCCAGGAATTGGGTAGCAGAAATTGATAATTTGGAAAATTATCCTCACCAAATTCTTTGCCAAGTTCATTGCCAAGTTGTATTTGATATGTTTACAGTATTCACAGTGATTGGGTCCAAAGTGATCTAGCGAATTAATTAGGTATCAATAATAAAAGTTGCCCTTAGTTAATCCAATCATGTATGTGGCCTCTTCATTTGCGAGAGTGGCATGGCAAATTGAATGTGTTTTCAGGATTATAGCAGGATCTTCCTGCCTGCATCTTGCCCACTACAAAATTGGAGAATCCAGTATCATGCGGGGGGGGGGGGGGGGGGAATAGGATTTAAGGAAAAGTTTTCAGAAAAATTTGATATCCAGAATGGGAATTTCCATGGTACAAATTAGGCTAGGAACTGAAATTATCTCCCCCAATACATTATTGCTCAATTTTTCATAGAATCTCATACATTTCCAATGATTCAATCATTTTACAAAATATTAGAGAAGCAGTAAAATAACCAGTTTATTTTACTGTATTATAAAAATCTACAACCTTATTGTTCAGACATTATTGAAGAGTATAAAAAACACTGCTGAGGAGGGCTGGCCATACTGCATTATGAAATTCATATCTCAAGGCAATATATTCTACTGTTGCATCAAAACCTATGTTTTTATTGATAATATCTCATGAATGCATCTCTTTGAGTTGTCTTGTGTTTAGATAACAAAATGCTATGTTTAGCAAAATGTTTGATATCCTTAGCTTTGTAATGTATTTCATTTTTATAAAGGAAAAGCATATGCCATTTTCCCCTTGCAAAATAGTGAAAGAGATGGTTTCTTGTAATGTGTCATCCACTCATCATAAAAGAAAGTAGTTTGTGTTCAACTATAAAATACTAAAGTTTGATCACACTGTCTGTAATCTGCAATGGAACTATTAATTAATGTACATATGGAAATGCTGGAATTGTGGAACTTCTTACAGCAGATGGTGGTGAGCTCTGTTCCTTCAAAGCTTCATGCCCATTTAAATCCTGGAAAACATGGTCTGTATGGCTTGATCAGGGAGGTGTCCTCCCCATATTCAGTAGATGGCAGAGATAAATATAAAGACAGAACAGACCTGCTTTATTTCCAGCTGACATTTAAAGCACATTTTCATGCATTTTTATTTTTATTCTTTAACACAACACTTACTTAATACCATAATGGAAAAGTTTCATTCCTGATCTCACTGCATTTCATTGAGTATAGAATAAAAACAGAAAAGAAGAAAAATAGCTGTCAAGGACAGAACGCCACAAGATTCAAAGTAACAGAGTTTATTAGATTACAGAACTCAAAAATGCCCGTAAAACACAAGGGCCAGGCAGTTTTTGCCTTTAGGAGCAAAAAGGGGCAAAAGTAAATGTTCAAAAGATAAACCGGATTAAACCGGAGTTTAATCCGGGTAAAAACAAACTGCTTTCTTCAGCCTGGGTATAAACGAAACGAAAGCCAAGGAACAAAAGATACAAAGAATGCAACTAATTGGCAGCAGATTCCTCTCTGCTGCCAACACTGTGCTTAGAGTAACTTGCGTCGCTCCCCCACACACACAGCAGACAGGATCTCCAACACGAGTAAATCAGCCAAGGATTGTAGCAGTTGAGTAGACCAGTTCCGTTCCGTAGATCAAAGCCAGAAGCAGACGTTTGTAGTTTTTCCAAGTCCAAGAAGGGGGGAAAGACAAGCCGTGGTCAGTTCAGTCCGAGTTCTCAAAGCAGGAGATGGCGTCCGTCAAGAAGACGACGGAGGGTCAAGCTAATAAGAGTAAGCACAGGTTTGCACAAACAAATGCCCACACAATCCCTCCCGCCGTCTGACCCTGGATTCCAATCAACTTACGTCACAGCACAGGAAAGCACACAAGTCTTCAGGGAAGCGTCCCACACACACACGGATCCCAAGCGTTTGCCCAGATTACCTTGCCCAACGCAATTTGCAATTGCTCCCAAGCCCCATTTTATGCCAGTTACAAATCTTCATCACTGTCAGCTGTCCTCCTTAACCCGGGCGTTTCCTCATCACTTTCCTCGTCAGAGCTGGAACACCTCTGACTACGCCCAACAGCATCTCCAGCTGTGGATCCCGTCCCATCCCTCCAGCTAAACCATGGGTCTAATCCTGAAGGTCCCCATTCATCTTCTGTCCCATCATGGCCAGTGGCACCCACTTCCTCCCTTACCCGAGTCCAATCCATCTCATCCTCCTCTGAGCTAACCAGCCCCTCCTCCATTCTCTCCGTAAACCCTTCGAAAGACTCCTCGTCAGATGGTGCTGCAAATATGTCTCGCAGTCTTTTTCTCTCTCGCTCCTCGAGAGTATCTGACTCTCGAGGAGTCTTACGCCCACGTCTGTCAGTAACAGAGCCATGAGGCTCAATCATAACACTATCCCCTCTCACAAAGGCCTCCTCCCCCGATGGCGGAGAAGTGGCAGTGATACCTTCCGCTATAGCACCACGACGACTAGAGGTATCAAGTTTCAACAGCGAACGATGAAAGACTGGATGGACCTTTAAACTAGACGGTAAACGCAAACGAAACGCAACAGAAGAAATCTTTTTAACGATAGGAAAGGGACCCAAATACCGAGGCGCAAACTTTCCCCCAGCCTGTTTAATATGTTTGGAAGATAACCACACCAAATCCCCTTCTTCCAACTCCTCCCCTGCCTGCCTGTGGCGGTCAGCCTGAGTCTTCTGCGTTGCCTTAGCTTCCAACAGTAAGCGACGGGCAACATCATGCAATGCAGCCATTTCCGAAGAGCGGTACACAGGGTCCGAAGAGACCACATTGGTCGACGGCGCCACACCTCCCCGTGGGTGAAAACCATAAGTTAGCTCAAATGGCGTATGCTGACTAGACGTGTGCACCGCATTGTTGTAAGCAAATTCCGCCACCGGTAACCACTTTACCCAAGCCGTGGGTTGATCTAAACAAAAACAACGCAGATACTGCTCTAAGAGCCCATTAACCCGTTCCGACTGTCCATCCGTTTGCGGATGGAAAGCTGAAGACACGTTTAACTTAGTCCCCAAACACTCATGGAAGTGTTTCCAAAAGCGTGACACAAATTGCGGAGCCCTATCTGAAATAATCACCTCGGGTGCTCCGTGCAAACGATATATGTGCTTTGTAAATAGTAAGGCCAACGTAGGGGCCGCCGGAATGGTTGAACAAGGAATAAAATGAGCCAGTTTACTAAATAAATCCACCACCACCCAAATACAAGTATAACCCCCAGACTTAGGCAAATCTGAAATAAAATCCATGGAAATGATTTGCCATGGCCTCTCCGGAACAGGTAAAGACGATAACAACCCTCTAGGGCGCCCAACAGGCGTCTTACTCTGCTGACAAACGGCGCAGCTGTCACAAAAGCGCAGAATGTCTTGCCGCATCTTTGGCCACCAGTAGCTCCTGGTGATAAGCTGTACGGTCTTGAACCTGCCAAAGTGCCCAGCCATGGGTTCGTCATGGTGGGCTCTAATCACCTCCAACCTGAGGGTCCCCACTGGTACGTAAACCTGCCCCCTACGCACCAATACCCCGTCTTGATCCTGGAGATGCGGCAGTATGGTACGGTTACCTGCAGAGAGCAGCATCAGTTGCTCCTGAGTCCACACATCATCCTTCTGAGCCTCAAGGATCTGGTCATGTAACCCAAGCTCATTATCTACAACACACAGAGAGGCAGTAGGCAAGATGGTCTGACATACTACCTGCTCATTGGTCTTAAATTCCGGCTTGCGGGATAAAGCATCGGCCCGCAAGTTTGCCTTCCCCTCCACGAACTGCACCTTGAAGTTAAACCTGGAGAAAAACAAAGCCCAGCGGATTTGACGCTGGTTTAACCTCTTTGCTGTTTGCAAGTGCTCTAAGTTCTTGTGATCAGATCTGACCACGATCTGGTGCCGTGCCCCTTCAAGCCAGTGCCGCCACACCTCAAACGCCACCTTAATCGCCAACAACTCCTTCTCCCATATGGTATAGTTCTGCTCGAAGGGTGTTAGTTGCCGCGAGTAAAATCCACAGGGACGCAAGGTCCCTGAGGAATCCTTCTGAGACAATACAGCCCCCAACGCGTAGCTAGAAGCGTCCGCTTCTACCACGAACGGTTTGTCAACATCAGGATGGGTTAGTATGTTGTCCGATTGAAAACTAGACTTTAGTTGTAGAAACGCCTCGTGAGCTTCCCGCCCCCACACAAATGGCTGTTTCTTGCGCAGAAGCTGCGTCAAAGGTACCGTGAGCTTTGCAAAATTCGGAATAAACTCCCGGTAGTAATTAGCGAAACCCAAGAACCTTTGTACATCCTTCTTAGTCTTCAGCTCCTGCCATGAGTTGACGGCGTCAACCTTATGTGGGTCCATTTTAAGTTCCCTACCTGACACTACATGACCTAGGAACTCCACTTCAGGCACATGAAAGACGCACTTGGAAGCCTTGGCGAAAAGCCCATTAGCCCGCAGTCGGTGCAGAACCTGCTTGACATGTTGACGATGTTCTTTCTCGTCCTTAGAAAAAATCAAGATATCATCCAAATAAATCACTAAAAATTGGTCAATTAGGTCCCTGAACACATCGTTCATGAACCTCTGGAATACCGCAGGAGCATTACAAAGCCCAAAAGGCATGACTCGGAACTCGTGGCATCCGAAACACGTGTTAAATGCCGTCTTCCATTCATCCCCTTCCCGTATACGGATTAAGTTATAGGCCCCCCGCAGGTCAAGCTTGGTAAAGACCTTAGCCCCTTGCACCCTTGATAACAGTTCCGAGATTAAAGGGAGCGGGTACCTATCCCGAATGGTGTATTTGTTTAGGATCCGATAGTCACAGACCAGCCTAAGTTCCCCAGTCTTTTTGGCTACAAAGAATACTGGTGCCGCAGTTGGAGAACTAGATGGGCGAATAAACCCCTTGGCTAAATTTTCATCTAGAAACTCCCGCAAAGCTTGCCTTTCCGGTACAGTCAAGGCATACAGCCTCCCTGCTGGCAGTTTCGCACCTTCTGCCAACTTGATGGCGCAATCATATGGCCTGTGCGGTGGTAATTTGTCCGCTTCTCTTTTACAAAATACATCAGAGAACTCCCCATACTCAGCAGGCACTCCCTCCATATCAGAATGAGTAACATTTAGAGTGCAACAGTCCTGCCTCTTTAAGATCACTTTACGTGTTGCCCAATCTACTTGTGGGTTTACTACAGCTAGCCAATCCATCCCCAGGATCACATCATATCTAGGCAAGCTCGTAATATCCCACACAAATGTTCCCGTTACTCCCTGCACCTCCCACGTTACTGCTGAGGTTTCATGGTTAACCACCCCAGTCTCCAGCAGTCTCCCATCTGCTCCTTCCACCCACACGTCGCATGCCTTGCGCACTCTAGGAATGCCATGCTTCTTAGCAAACTCAATATCTACATAGGAGACCGTAGCCCCTGAGTCCAGCAGTGCCAAAGTAGAAACAAGTTCCCTTCCCCCAACAGATAATGTAATGGGTACGAAAACATGCTTCCTCCCCTCAGTTGACTGCTTGAGGAGCCCTAGTGCGTTGGACTCACGTCGCACTAGGGCTGGCCTTTTCCCGAAAGCTGGGAAGGTTTCACATTACAATTTTTGGCAAAATGCCCAGCATTCCCACAGTACAAACACAAGCCCAGCTGCCTCCTACGGCTCTTTTCCTCTGTAGGCAGCTTTTTAAAGACCCCAAGCTCCATGGGCTCTTCCCCCATCACCACAGGTGCCCTGGTTACATGCATGGGTGGCGCACACATTGCTTTTGAGTGTTTACGAGCCTCGAACCTTGCGTCTAAACGCAGCACCTTAGCTACTAAGGCGTCCCAGCTTTCAGCCGGCTCCAAGCGTGCTAATTCATCCTGGAGCATATCACTTAACCCGGCAGTAAATAAAAGCATGAATGCATTTTCCCCCCAATCCAGCTGGTGGCGATACAGGTTAAACTTATTTAAGTAATCCAAAACAGTCCCCTTTCCCTGTTTCAACCGATACAGAGCCCACCCAGCGTTCTCCGTGCGGAGAGGATCCCCAAAAGTATCAGTTAACAACTTTTTGAAATTATTCAAATTGTCCTTGACTGGGTCATTTCCCAAAATTAAATTAGTGGCCCATTGTCCTGCGGGACCGGTCAACAAACTCAAAATAAAGGCCACCTTGCTAGTGTCTGTAGGAAAAGCATGAGCACTGAGCTGAGAAAAATAAAGCTCCACTTGTGCCAAAAAGGTTGGCAACTTGCACCTGGTTCCGTCAAAGCGTTCAGGAGTCAAAACATGTCCTTTCACAGCCTGAGCTGTTTGGCTAACGGTAAAAGCCGTTTGCAATTGGTCTACTTTGGCCCTTAACTCATCCATCGTCTTCCTGACGGGTTTATTGCTGCAATAAACTTTTTATGGGCGTTGGGCAATCTGTCAAGGACAGAACGCCACAAGATTCAAAGTAACAGAGTTTATTAGATTACAGAACTCAAAAATGCCCGTAAAACACAAGGGCCAGGCAGTTTTTGCCTTTAGGAGCAAAAAGGGGCAAAAGTAAATGTTCAAAAGATAAACCGGATTAAACCGGAGTTTAATCCGGGTAAAAACAAACTGCTTTCTTCAGCCTGGGTATAAACGAAACGAAAGCCAAGGAACAAAAGATACAAAGAATGCAACTAATTGGCAGCAGATTCCTCTCTGCTGCCAACACTGTGCTTAGAGTAACTTGCGTCGCTCCCCCACACACACAGCAGACAGGATCTCCAACACGAGTAAATCAGCCAAGGATTGTAGCAGTTGAGTAGACCAGTTCCGTTCCGTAGATCAAAGCCAGAAGCAGACGTTTGTAGTTTTTCCAAGTCCAAGAAGGGGGGAAAGACAAGCCGTGGTCAGTTCAGTCCGAGTTCTCAAAGCAGGAGATGGCGTCCGTCAAGAAGACGACGGAGGGTCAAGCTAATAAGAGTAAGCACAGGTTTGCACAAACAAATGCCCACACAATCCCTCCCGCCGTCTGACCCTGGATTCCAATCAACTTACGTCACAGCACAGGAAAGCACACAAGTCTTCAGGGAAGCGTCCCACACACACACGGATCCCAAGCGTTTGCCCAGATTACCTTGCCCAACGCAATTTGCAATTGCTCCCAAGCCCCATTTTATGCCAGTTACAAATCTTCATCACTGTCAGCTGTCCTCCTTAACCCGGGCGTTTCCTCATCACTTTCCTCGTCAGAGCTGGAACACCTCTGACTACGCCCAACAGCATCTCCAGCTGTGGATCCCGTCCCATCCCTCCAGCTAAACCATGGGTCTAATCCTGAAGGTCCCCATTCATCTTCTGTCCCATCATGGCCAGTGGCACCCACTTCCTCCCTTACCCGAGTCCAATCCATCTCATCCTCCTCTGAGCTAACCAGCCCCTCCTCCATTCTCTCCGTAAACCCTTCGAAAGACTCCTCGTCAGATGGTGCTGCAAATATGTCTCGCAGTCTTTTTCTCTCTCGCTCCTCGAGAGTATCTGACTCTCGAGGAGTCTTACGCCCACGTCTGTCAGTAACAGAGCCATGAGGCTCAATCATAACAATAGCTGGTAACAGATTGTGAAATAATTAGCAAGGAGGGAATATAGGATGAAATACTTTAAACCACCTTGTCTTTTAGAAGAAATGACAGTGTTTAGTTAGTTGTTAAGATATAAAAATATGTGGAGGAGGTAGTTTTGGCCCTACTAAAATGTCAAGATCCTCCCTCCCATAGACTGCTGCACATCATTAGGGGAAAAAATACCACTACCAAGTTTAAGCCAAATTTAAAATCTGTGTATTCAAGGTTTATATTCTGATCATGTAGAGTTTTGAAACCTCGCTCAAATACATTTGAGCTTCCTTGGACAGCTTCCGTAAAAATAAAGGTGAGTGATTTGGAATTGGAGGGGAAAGGTCTCCCTTCTCCCTTCCATTATGATAGACTTGGAATTTCTGAACAGAAATTGAACTCCCAACATCTTATCTGACATAAATGAATTGCTTTTTAAAAAACAAATCAGTTATCAGTTAAAATCTCTCAGCTCACTTAAAAATCTTCTAATGAAAATGAGTATTTTGCTTATGTTTTTTAACTGAATTGATTTGAATAAGTTGGATTTTCAACATTAAAATTTCCATAATTGTTATAATTCTATTCAATTTAATAAATAAATAAAAGATCAACAACATTAAAATTTACCAGTTGATTCCTTCATACACCCCAATGGCTATAACTATATTAAAAAAACTCTCCCAAAATTCTTTAAAAAAAAAAGAGTAAGAATCACATCTTTACTTTGCATCATGTTTTTCACTGGACACTACATAGAACATCTTTTTCTATCTGAATACAAATGAGATTCACACACAACTTCCTAGATTTTCCTGTTATTAATCTCATTTTAGAGTCTACCAAATCTATCAGATTTTTTGGGATGTGTGACTTAAAAAAGAAAGTATAAATAATTTTGGTTTCCCATTGCAAATCCCTGTGGGAAACCTGAAGATCCAGATTCCCAAAATTCAGGTTGGATTTAGGAAATGAATTAAAATTTATAGCATTTGATTTAACCAATCTTAATCAAGCCCAGATATGATTGAACAACCAAAAGTTGATCACTGCTCTAACTTGAAGTAGTACCACACTACTATAACTCCTTAACATGTATGCACTCGTAGTTCTTAAAAGAGCATGTGATATACACGCTTCCCCAAATTTCTCAAACCAAAAGTCCTGGAATTTTCTGTTCAACCACTTTCTCCCTCTACACCCTTTCATATCTGGTATATATGAGCGATGCATAATGCATAGGCAAAAAACAACAGTGCTACTTTGATGGCACCAGAATTTGTCCCAACAGCTGTCGACTATGTGTAGCTGTCTGCATAGAGGAAGTTGTGGATTTTCAAATTATACATCAGGGTATCTCTCCAGTACCCTTTGTAATGGAATGATGAAAAGACTGAGAAAACAGGAGATGAGGCAATGACCAATAAAACAAAGCCAAGTACAGATCAAGGGAGGAAGCTGGGGAATGCAGAAGCTGGGGTGAGGATGGGGGTGGGGACTGCAGGAACATGAAAAAGGAAAAGTGGTGAGTGTGGGTGAAGAAAGTGAAGTGAGCTAAAATGGTGAAAGAAGGACAAGAGTAATGGAGAACATGCAGGAAGGATAATGGCTGTTGGGAACATGTTGGCAAGGTTGAGATAAATGGAAAGTGTGTGGAGAAAAATGCTAGATTTGTGGAATATGTAGAAGGAAAAGAAGAAGAAAAAGAAATCTGTTATGACTTTAGTATGGTAGTGCACATGCTGGTCACCCCAAGGCTGGACTTCTACAGTTCACTACCTATGTATCAAATTCCAAACACAGTGGTCAAAGTGGTAACAAGAACATCTAGTCCAAAACATGGCAGCCAAAATATCTAAGGTAAAGGTAAAGGTTTTCCCTGATGTTAAGTCCAGTCATGTCTGATTCTGGGGGTTGGTGCTAAGCCGAAGAGCCGGCATTGTCCGTAGACACCTCCAAGGTCATGTGGCCGGCATGACTGCATGAAGTGCCGTTACCTTCCCGCCGGAGCGGTACCTATTGATCTACTCACATTAGCATGTTTTTGAATGGCTAGGTTGGCAGAAGCTGGAGCTAACAGCGGGTGCTCACTCCACTCCCGGGATTTGAACCTGGGATCTTTCAGTCTGCAAGTTCAGCAGCTCAGCGCTTTAACACACTTCACCACTGGGGTTCCACTTCACCACCAGGGCTCTAGGAGTGAGCATATTACACCTATGCTGAAATCATGCCACTGGCTGCTCAGTTTCTGGGCAATGTACAAAGTATTGGTTATGATCTTTAAAGTCTAATATGGTTACCTGTAAGATTGTCTTCTCCCATACAATCTGCCCTGTACACTGAGTTTTTTCTAGAGACAACTACTTCAAACAGCCAGAACCTGATTGAACTCCTTCACACAGAGGATCTTTTCATTGGCCACCTCTAGGCTGTGGAGTGACTCACTGGAAAAGATTTGACACCTTAATGAGCTATCAGAATTCAAGTCACAATTAAAGACATAACTCTTCTGGCAGACCTACACAGTCAGATTTAAATAATGAATATAACTAATTCTAACTTTACCTTTTTATTATTGTTTTTAATCTTTGTCCTGTGTATTTTTGTAGACATATTTTAATAGTATTGTGCTTTAAGAATGTGTTGTTATAAGGAGGAGGAAAGTAGTGAGAAAATGGTTGCATTCTGACAGTGGAAGAGAAAAGGAAAGGGAAGAGCAAAATAAATTAGTAGTGATAGAGCCAGACAGCTGGAGATGAAGGACAGAAAGGAGGGGTGGAATCTAAGGATTTCAGAGAGGTTTGATGTTCAGAAGAAAGGGTGGGAAGACTGCCCAGGGGGAAGCCACCCAAGGGAAGCTTTGGCCATGCAAAGGATATTGCAAATAGATCATTGTGAATAGGAAGTAATAGAAAAGCAGAAAGGAAGGAGGAGTGAGACAGGGAGATTGGTCAGATTAGGATGCAGCCAAAAATTATGCGTGAATTTAGGAAGGCAAAAATTAGAAATATAGATAATGGTATTCTTAGGCTTTGGTGATATTTTGTTTGTTTAGATGTCTGTAGGTAAAAGTGCAGAGTCCTAGTTTTCTTTTGGTTTCTCTCCCTCTTAACTCCCGAATAGTATGAATAAAGGTTTCATCCTGTTATCCTCCCTCCTAATGACGCTATCTTCATTGCCTAAAGAGTGAAAACATCCACAGGGACACGGAACAACACCAAATACATGTTCCCCCCTCTGGAATATGTCTTGGCCATTGTTCCAATTCCTGATGCCTACATATTTAAACTTTTATATGATAAAAATTCCCTTACATCATCAGGATTCCCAGTTGTATAGACACTTACTCACAAGCCACGAATGTCAGGAAGAGAGGGTAAGGAATAATGCAACATAAAAGGAAGATTTAATGTGCTGATCCAACACCCACACAGCTGATCTCTTCCTTCCTGAGAAACCTTCTGCACATGAATAACACATAAAGAGGGATTTCCACTGTCTCTGTCTTAGAAGACATTAACAAATCCACTCACTTGTTGCTTGTTAGTTTTTATATGGGCTCCAGAAAATTTCAGAAGCTCTTTGATGATCTATGTAGACCCAAGAAAGTAAATCCACATTCTCAGGCAAGTTCTGCAATTTCACCTCTGTTGCTGCTCCTTAATTCTAAAGCAGTGGTTCTCAACCTGTGAGATATTTTGACCTTCAACTCCCAGAAGTCCTAACAGCTAGTAAACTGGCTGGAATTTCTGGGAGTTGTAGACCAAAATATTTGGGGTCCCACAGGTTGAGAACCACTCTTCTAAAGGGCTTTGCCCACAGGTTGGAATCCCAAGGGCAGTGGTTCTCAACCTGTGGATCCCCAGATGTTTTGGCATTTAACTTCCAGAAATCCTAACAGCTGGTAAACTGGCTGGGATTTCTGGGAGTTATAGACCAAAACACCTGGGGACTCACAGGTTGAGAACCACTGCCCTAGGGCAAAGTAAAGTGTGCTCATTTTTTCATCCACCCTGGTCAGTTCTTGTAGGACTTTTAATCATCACCTGCTTTTTTAAAATTTCAAACCATCATCATTTGTACTTACTTAAAAAAACATGTATTTTGTCACTATTTGAATTGTTCTGCTGAGGGGAAAAGTGGATAAGGCAATGTGGATTTGAATGAATATTGACAGCTTAAAATGAAAACCTTTAAACAGTGCAAAAATAATAACAAGAAAACTAATAGGCATACGCCATAACAAGTCTTTCTGCAAATTGGAATGCTGTGATTTGTGTCAGCCAGTTCAGCAGTACCAAGCCATCTTTTAGAGCAAGTTCCTATCTGTAAATAATGACTCCTGTAATTAACTGAAATCAGTCTGTCAGAAATCCTTATTAGGTAAACTCAAGATGTTTCTCATGCATCCACTTTGCTACTTGCTTCTCTCTGTTTCCAAACTATTCTTAAAATTATACTCTTATGTCACATGTGTTTTCACTCCTAATTACAATATTTCATGTTGATTTAAACAGGAATGCATTTTCTTTCTCCACTAACACTGCAGTTGTAAAGACAGAAACCTCTATTTATGGCTTTATTGCTGATCAAGTCACCAAGAGTCAGCACTACCACATTTTAACTTGACACCAATATGCCAAGGAACTGTAATCATATGACTGCTAGACTGCATGCAAAATGTTTATGTTACGTGAGACATTTTAACTGGAATATTTTATTCTGGAATATTTCAAAAAATACTGTTTTTAAGAAAGGCATCTTTGTAAGAGTGACTAAAGAAGCTAGTATTGAATAACCAAATTTTAAAAATGTTATATATATATATATATATATATATATATATATATATATAAGCTGTGCCCTGCCACGCGTTGCTGTGGCCAATTGTAATTGCAGTGAATTGCCTCGCTGCTTCAAAGCCTGGCCGTTTTCTACATAGGGCATCCTTGCTAGGCCAGGTTGAATGAGATGGAGTAGCTTCGTGGTTTCCAAAGTCTGGCTTTGAAGGTGCAAGGTTGTTCAGTGTTAATCAAGGTGGGCCACAAAGGGGTTGATATATGTGTGGAATAACGTGCAGTGTGGTAGAAAGAACTGTTGTCTGGTTGAGGCAGGTGTTGCCATGGATCTCCTTGATTAGTATTGAATAGGCCTGCAGCTTCAAGGTCTGCCTGGTTAGTACTTGGAAGAATCTTTTACTGGGACGGGTTAGCTGGGTGTGATTATTTAAGTTGTTTAGCATTGAATGGTCTTGTAGCTTCCAAGCCTGGCTGCTTCCTGCCTGAGGGAATTCTTTGTTGGGAGGTGTTAACTGGGCCTGGTTGTTTCCTGTGTGGAATTCCCCTGTGTTCTGAGTGTTGTTGTTTATTTAGTGTCCTGATTTTAGAGATTATATTGTCGTGTATTGTTATTAGAGCACAGTAATGGAGTATTCCGGTTTTGGGGTTTTTTTTGGCCCCATGGAGGTTACGGGTGTGTAGTTTGTTTGTAAGAACGTAGAGACGTGGATGAGGGGTTGTGTTGTCAATTTTCTAGGTTGGGGGGCCTTTAGTTTTGTTGTTTTGCCCGGTGGAGCGATGCCATTCTCCTTTTATATATATAGATATATATATATAACATTATTCAAAATTGGTTATTCAATACTAGCTCATATATATATATATATATATATATATATATATATATATATATACACACACACAGTAGAGTCTCACTAATCCAACATAAACGGGTCGGCAGAATGTTGGATAAGCGAATATGTTGGATAATAAGGAGGCATTAAGGAAAAGCCTATTAAACATCAAATTAGGTTATGATTTTACAAATGAAGCACCAAAACATCATGTTAGACAACAAATTTGGCAGAAAAAGTAGTTCAATACGCAGTAATGCTATGTAGTAATACTGTATTTATGAATTTAGCACCAAAATATCATGATATATTGAAACATTGACTACAAAAATGTGTTGGATAATCCAGAACGTTGGATAAGCAAGTGTTGGATAAGTGAGACTCTACTATATATATATGAAAAAAGTAGTAGAGAAAAAAACTCACCATCAATAAGAACACCAGAATAATATTAGTACAAGAAAATCAATCAGTAAAATGTCACTAAGAGAACAAATTATTATGACAATTATTTATTTATTGGGTTGTTGTGTGTTTTCCGGGCTGTATGGCCATGTTCCAGAAGCATTCTCTCCTAATGTTTCACCCACATCTATGGCAGGCATCCTCAGAGGTTGTGAGGTATATTGGAAAAAACTAAGCAAGGAAAGTTTATATATCTGTGGAAGGTCTAGGGTGGGAGATGGAACTCTTGTCTGTTGGAGGCCAGTGTGAATGTTGTCTGGCCTCCAAAAGACAAGAGTTCCTTCTCCCATCCTGGACCTTCCACAGATATATAAACCTTCCTTGCTTAGTTTTTTCCCTGCTCAATGGTCAAAATCTTCCCACTGGAAACCAACTTTTAGCTGCAGGAGTTGCCTTCCAAAGTCATTTAATGAGCAATGGTGAACAGAGGACATTGGAACCACATCTCTATAGTCAGATGCAAAAGAATTGTATGATCTCCTGAGACCTCTGAAAGTTTTATATTTTCATCTCTACCATGATGTGATTTAGCACTTATGTTGTAAATGTCAGGCACAGGCTTATTAAATGTATATATTATTATGAAGATGGAAAGTGTACTATGAAATGCATTTAGAAATACTGAATGTGACACCTATGTATTTATGATTAGATTTGTTCATTACCCCTTAATGTGCTTTCCATCACTTCGGTTCACATCAGATCATGTGTCACTACATAGCTATTAACTTATCCACAGGTAACAGGGGAGTCTAGAACAGAACTGTGCACTGATATCAGTTAACTTTACATATTAATGAAATTAGTGTGCCAAAAGCATTGCAATGAGAGGAAAATTAAATGACATGCATAAAACATTGGAAGCATAATTGAACAGGAAAATGGCATTTCCATTTGGGAAATGAATTATCTTAAAGTAAAACAATTTGAACAGAATACAAATCTTGCATTTTGTAACCCATATCTTGTGCTGTTTTCCTCTGCACTTTCATTGTAAGGGGAAATATATCTCCTAGCCTATATATGTTAAAATATTTTTTTAAAAAAAATAGAAACACTTCTAATTTTTTTGTTCCCTTCTTAGTGTTCCCTCCCACATTTGAGATGAAACTATTTTTCATTTCCCTTCTTTGAGTTCTTTTCTTTGAAAGACTTACTCAAGTAAAATAACAGTAAATTCTCTCCCACATGAGGGAAACAACCTACCTTTAGGGAACATGGAAACAGTTTCCTTACTATAAAGGATTTGAAGCATATCATGACTTAGTGGTAGATTTTTTTGGATTTATTGAAACACTGGTATATACACACACACACACACACACACACACACACACACACAAATACTGCTAAAATAATAGTGTTTTTAGAATCAAGAGTTATATTTTTGTGTATGTGGATACAGATACTCAGAACAAACTGCTGTGCTTAGCATTCATTCATTTATTTTGTGTGGCTCGTGCACCTGGTTTGAGTCGGTCAATCTGAGAGTTTTCATTTTTTAATGCAGTTTCGCCACCCTGAAGTCTGTTGCTTACCTTTGCCTCCACACATGCTGCTCTCCCTTTCAAACCATCTCGGGCACCTGCTTCATTACATACACACGCACACACACACACACACACACACACACACACACACACACACACACATATATATATATATATATATATATGTGTGTGTGTGTGTGTGTGTGTGTGTGTGTGTAGTAATTATGTAGTAATTATATGTTATAGTATTTATTCAAACAAGCACTTAAATTGGCAATTCCATTTTCAAAACTAAAACCAGATTTCGGCAATGGGAAGTTGAAATTAATATAAACTAGGGATTTAAAGAATATTTGTAACTTTTCTTATCCTCAAAAAGAAGGGTGTCCCAAAATATCAATGTCTAGTTCTTCTGGAGCCCCCGGATGGCGAAGTGGACTAAGTGACTTGAAGTTTGGGTTGCTGACCTGAAAGCTGCCAGGTTCAAATCCCTCCCGGGGAGAGTGCGAATGAGCTCAAGTTGCTCCTGACATGAAAAAAAAGTCTAGTTCTGGAAAAAAAATATTTCCTGTATGAGATTAAAAATATGAGATTTTTATTTATACTTTTTTGTTTTCTGTGAAATACTATTGTATTTTACACAAATAAAAAAAAATCCTGTGCAAACACATACACACCCACCCCACTGCAGTCATCTCATTCAGTAGTAATGACTGCTCTGAAATATGTTGTTCTCTCTTTTTTAAATGAATTACTATTTTTTAAAACACAAAAAATAAATACCGTTCACATACAAAACATTTACAATTCCCACCACCAACACGAGGATTATTTTCATTTACATATTCATTTCTTTTTGAGACGATCTTTATATCTTTATCTTTATCTTTACGTTGTTCTCTCATGACAAAACATAATAAGAGGTGACATAAATCTATAATCCAGATTATGGTACTGGGGCTTGAAATGCATCATTACACCATTTTATTTTATTTTCAGTGAAAGCCCTTAACTCCATCTACTGAAGAAGATAAAGACTTTCTTCTCTTGGATTTCATTTTATTTTAGTAATTATTTCAGTCTTCAGAATGACATGAAGAAAAAGGTTAACATTTCAGTCTTCCTAGAGCACTAGCTGAGACTGGATCTACACTGCCACATAATTCAATAAAGAGAAGGGAAATAAAGGGACCAGACAACAAAAGTGGAATAAACTAAATGCTAAACTAAATCCAGATTGATTCATGATATAGCTCTTTGCCCTTGTCCATCTTTCTTCCATTTCTCTTGTTCTATTTTCATTAGTTTTTACAACATTTAGTTTCACATTCATAATTTCAAATTCCATTTGCTCCACCATATATTGGTACCATTTACTTACTGACCATTTGGATTTATCTTTCCACCCTAATACTATTACTGCTTGTGCACATTCAATTATTGCTTCTTTTATTTCCCTTTTATTTCCCATTTCCTCTCTTTTCCCTAATACCGCTTTCCAACCTCCAAATAGCTTGATACCCAGGAGAAGTTCTAGATTCCCAACCAACACAAAACATGCCAGTAGGTGGATCACCTGATCACAACTCTCCCAACACTTGTCAGAAACCTATTTAAAAGACACCACCTTTAGTAAATTGTCCATATCGGTAGGGGAAGAAAACTTGGGAAATGGGAGGGGGGGGGGAGAGATTTCCACCCTGCCCCGAAGCAACCATTACAGTTTACACTGTGAGAGGAGGAAGGCAAGAGAGCTAAAGTATTCAAAGAGGCATATCAGAGTATGCAGCTGTCCTACATAGCCTCAGTAAGGCTATATCATACCATAGCCTGACCAACAGTCAAGGAAATTATGGTCTGACTCAACCCAGAATGCCAGCAAATTAATTTACCTGAACTGCACTGCTTTACAGTGTGGCAAATGTGCTAAACTGCGTTATATGGCAGTGTAGATGGGGCTTCATAGGAGCCTCCGGTGGCTCAGTGTGTTAAAGCACTGAGCTGCTGCTGAACTTGCAGACCGAAAGGTCCCAGGTTCAAACCCGGGGAGCGGAGTTAGCACCCGCTGTTAGCTCCAGCTTCTGCCAACCTAGCAGAAAACATGCAAATGTGAGTAGATCCAGCGGGAAGGTAACGGCGTTCCATGCAGTCATGCCGGCCACATGACCTTGGAGGTGTCTACGGACAGTGTCGGCTCTTCGGCTTAGAAATGGAGATGAGCACCAACCCTCAGAGTTGCACACGACTGGACTTAACATCAGGGGAAACCTTTACCTTTACCTACTAGATGGGGCTTCAGCTGATCTCAATTTGGCCCTTTGTGGATATATACATACATACACACACACACACTATCATAATCATATTGAGGATCTGATTATAAATATCCAGTGCATGTCTCCTAGTGTTGGAATATCAATATGCCCTCAATGTTAAGAGTTTTCTCCTCTCAAAATATGTTCCTCTTTGTCAAAAGTTCACTTACAATGTTAATATAATATGCTTTTTTTTCAGAGGCGCTCAATGCCTGCAATGTATGTATGTATGTATGTGTGTGTGTATATGTATGTGTGTGTGTGTGTGTGTGTGTGTATATATATATATATATATTTCACCTGCTGTTGAACCAGCTCCACAGAGTGTTTTCAAGTATTTACTAATACAACATTGATTCAATGTTTATTATGAACCAGCACCTCCTTCAGATCTGGCTATCAAGTTTATAGAACATCATTTAGCAATACCTTAGATGCAATTTCATACACTAAAAAAGTACAAATATGTGCTGCAAATACTAAATAATCTTTAAATTTAAACTTAATTGAAACTACCCTGTGGCTTCACAAAGAAATTCAACTCCTCAAATGATAAAATGGCCTCTTCTGTCATCGGTACTCTAGTCATTCTTTACAATCATAGTTAGTGATGATTCTGTCAAGATGATGGCAACAAGTGGACAAAAGGAATGGTTGTGGCATTGTGACATATACGGTATACATTGAATTGATCACAGTATAGTTCACCAATGCTAGTGCTCATAAATTGAGTTATTTTTCCTGAGTTTTTCAGCTGCTCAAGCAATTTATTGACAACTTTCAACCCCCACAGCATTCTATCGATTGCAAGTAGAATTATGGCCTATCTGATCTATTTTGTTGGAACATGTGTCTTCTCCCCTCACACCTTCGAATATGAGGATACCTGTCTCACACAGAAAAGATGAAATAAATTCAAAAAATAGTAGACAAAAATATCAAAGAGAGATAGGAAAGACAGGACAATAGCTTGAGTGCATAGGTTAAGATGCAGGGGGCGTAAAGAACACGTCTGTTTCCAAGCATTTTGAATAAGGAATATTCAATCTGTATTTTGACATATAAATATTCCTGGAAATGCTTTTTTTCCCCTTCATGTTTTTATAAATCTTCTTCCCATGTTGGTTTTTCATGTCTTGGATGGCAGAGATTTAATGAAAATTTAATCGCTCCAAAGTGCACTTTATTTTGATTTTTGTTTTGAAAGAAAGAAAGAGAATGAGAAAACTGGTGAGAGCTGAATGGTCCTGACCTTCTGTATCATGTCATGTTGCTTTAAACCACTTGCCACTTTTATTTAGAAAAATATGAAGTGACACTTCGAAACAGTAAGTATAAAAAACTTTTCAGTATTCAAAATATCCTGCCGTAATTGTGAAAGACACACTATCCGATAAAAAAACCTAAGCCATTTTAGCACTTTTTCCAAATGTCTATAAATAATGCATTAATAAAATATTATAGAAGACAAAGTGCTCCTAGCAACACAAGAAGTTTTGAGTTGTTCTCATCTTTAGTTACACTGCTAAGTAAAGTACTGAGACTGGGGAAAAATAACTGTTCCTTTCCATTGCCTTTAGTCAGCTGCCCCCTCCCAAAAGCCCCCTATCTTGACACTTTAAAGGGAATTATGAAATTGTTTAACAAGCATTATTTCCAGCAATGACTACAGTCTTCAGGGAAAGCTTATGCAATCATCTCAAATATGCTAAAGCAGGGAATTACTGGTGATTTTTATTCAAGGTCTTTCAACCCCTTCTGAAAATACTGGCCCTCTATTAGAAAGAGTGAAACAAGTGCCTCGGGTAGCTGATTTGGATTGTCATGAAAACAAATGGTTAGTGGTTTGATTTTTTATTGCTGCATTTTTTAAATTTGTCACATAAGCAAGGACATGCTCTGGGTATTTTCTGATCCACATGCCAGAATTGTTTAGCCCTGGATACTGCTAACATAATAAAATAGTAAGGGGAAAGCTCTATGCACCTCTGTCCCACTAGGAGCCAAGTCTCTTTGTCCAGACATGCATCACATTTTTTTGATTCTCAGTAGGGTTGTCTCCTGCTTTCTGCTTCAGGTCAAATAAGCTGGAGGTAGTTGATAGGTAAGCTTGTTCACTTCAGAATTTTGAAGATTATATCATAAACTAATTCTTTTCTCAGTTTTCATGTTCATCTCATTGTAATTAATGTCACATCAAAAAATATTCAGATGATGTAACATTTCAAAGAACAACATAAAATGGTAATATGTGTAGTAAATGCTGAAACTGAAAGGTGAATGTATATATTTCATAATCTTCATGTTTAAAAAAATTCAATAAGAACAACATAAAATCCAAATAGAATGACACATGCAACAAACAGCAACTACAGATTACAGCTACAAGCTACACGACTTAGAAATTCTATAGAAAACATACCACACTAATAAAGAATTAATAAAGAAAAACAACAAAAAGAAATATTCTTTCCAATGATCCTTCTTGCAGTTATATTACTCTTAATTATATTTCTATCTTAGCAATGAATTGCACATCTTCTCTGTATTTGAGTCACATTAACTGATAAACCCTTTTGTCATCAAACCATCACCAGTTTTACCCCCCACCCACCCAAAAAAAGAGAAGTCCATTAGTAGTATTCCTTTTAATGTTTAGAAAACAAAGCATTGATAGCAGGCCCGGCCCAACGCAGGAAGCCGCCCACGCCCCCGTGTTGGGTGCCATGTTCCCAGGGGCGCCATCGAGCTCCCGGGATGCGGGGCCACACCTGGCCCCGCCTCCTGTGCCACGCGCCCTGGCCCCGCCTCCCACTCAATGCGAGAGTCGGGGCCCAGGTGCAGAGCGCAGGAGGCGGGGCCAGGGTGCGCAGTGCAGGAGGCAGGGCCAAGTATGGCCCCGTCTCCCATGCCACGTGCCCTTGCCTGGCCGGCCCGGCCCAGTCAGGCTGCGTCGGGAGTCTTTACAGGCCGTGGCAAAGGCCCAGCCAATCTGGCTGAGCCTTCGCCACAGCCTGGAAGGACTTTCCCACTGCGCCCTGGCCCCGCCTCCCGCGCAGCGTGAGAGGCAGGACCAGGGCACGTGGCACAGGAGGCGGGGCCAAACCTGGCCCCACCTCCCACGCTGTGCACCCTGGCTCAGCCGGCCTGGCCCAGCCTTCACTGCGACCTGGAAGGCCTCCCACCACAGCCTGTCTGGGCCAGGCCAGCTGAGCCAGGGTGCGCAGTGTGGGAGGCGGGGCCAGGTTTGGCCTCGCATCCCATCCCGTGTGCCCTGGCCCAACCTCTTGCTCCGCCCGCATCGCGGGAGGTGTGGCCACGCGACGCAGGGTCAGGGCACATGGCATGGGAGGCAGGGCCAGGTCTGGCCACACACCCCACACTGCGTGGTGCGGGGGGGGGGGGCACAAAATTTTTTTTGCGTACCCGTTTTCGTTACCTCAGGCAGGTTCTGACAGATAGAAAAGGCTTCAGCTGTGCAATATCACATACATTTCAGTGCTATTTGGTAACTTCCATGCAAATTGTGTGGTGAATTTGTACAATATTTTAGTCCAGAATAGAAAAGATCTATCCAATTTGATGAATAACATTCCTAGAACAGATCTTGACAAGCCACTGAGATAGGAGTTATTCGCTATGACTGCATACAAGGATTACTTGGGATTTTTTTTTTAAAAAAAACAAGAATGTCATCCTCACCTTTTGCATTTTGTGTATAAGTCTGAGGTTTCATCTTCAACAAATGCCAGATTAACATGGCCCTTCAATTTATGACCATGGGGAAAATAGACATTTTATCACAGTAGCTATGTCTGGTCAAAATGTTGGTTTCATAAGCTATTTAACTACATGTGTAATGATTATTCAAGATTTGTTTTTTCCTATTCTATATGTATTGTTGTCCTTGGTTTAATCGTGAAATACATCAAATTGGTCTTTGACCAGATTTGAAAATGCTGGGAAGAAGGTGTATGTATTTCCAATGATCTTGAACCTCTAAAGACACCAGAATAGAAAGGCAATGACACCGCATTTATACATATTACTAAACAATACATTTTATTATTTTTCTTTACACTTAATCATCTTTCTCATAGCACCATTCCAAGCTCCTTACTCTGCATACACATTATTTTACTCTCCCTCCTTTTTTAATGGAATAAATTGTTTTTAGATATTAGGTCTGATTAAAAGAACCCTAATAATCAGGAATATAATTCACTATGAATATAAGAAATTGAAATCAGTGTGTTGAATAATGGGAAAAATATTGGTCTACTAGAACTACCTTTTGAACCAATGACATCAGTAGCATGCTTAGGACAAATATGTCATGGGATAGGTGTATGATTTATAGTTCTCCAATCATGCCCTCCTTGGAAACGCTGCACACTGGACTGAATGCCTCAGAGGCAAGCAAAAACAAATACAGAAAAATACTTATCAGCAGAGTATCACTGAAATGTCTGACCTTTTTCTGCTAACTGTTTAGAAAAACTCACTGATTTAGTTTATGATTATTATGATTTATGTACTTCATTTATATACCGCCTTCCTCCCCTACGGGACCCAAAGCGGTTTACAACATAATGTATGAACAATGAACATAGTGTTAAAAATGGTCAGCCCATAACATTTAAAACATCCCAAGTAAAAAACATATTAAAACATTGCATGTAAAAACAGCTAAAATCACACAATCCGAAAGAGTCAATCCAAGGTCAATCCAATGTCATTATCCAAAATATCGGGAGGCTTTTAATCTTGACACATTGCTCTAAATGCAGATATGCACACAGATCAGGATCCCCTGATCTACAATCAGTCACTGGCATATTCAACAATATACTCATAACATAGGCAACAGACACAGTCAAGAGACATGTTGGCAAGAGAAAGAATTAGCATTTCCTGCCTTCTAATTATTATTATTATTATTATTATTATTATTATTATTATTATTATTATTTGTGGCTCTGACTCACAAATGGGACCCTGAAGAAGGAGACAGAAGGCCTGATCCTTGCAGCCCAGGAGCAAGCCATCAGAACAAATGCAATTAAGGCCAAGATCGAAAAATCAGCTGATTATCCAAAATGCAGACTGTGCAAGGAAGCCGACGAAACCATTGATCATATCCTCGACTGCTGTAAGAAAATCGCAGAGGCACAACTATGTGGCCCAAATGATCCATTGGAATTTATGCCTCAAGTACCACCGCCCAGCAGCAAAGAACTGGTGGGATCACAAGCCTGCAAAAGTATTGGAAAATGAGCACGCAAAGATACTGTTGGACTTCCGAATCTAGACTGACAAAGTTCTGGAACACAACACACCAGACATCACAGTTGTGGAAAAGAAAAAGGTTTGGATCATTGATGTTGCCATCCCAGGTGACAGTCACATTGACGAAATACAACAGGAAAAACTCAGCCGCTATCAGGACCTCAAGATTGAACTTCAAAGACTCTGGCAGAAACCAGTGTAGGTGGTCCCAGTGGTGATGGGTACACTGGGTGCCGTGCCAAAAGATCTCAGCCGGCATTTGGAAACAATAGACATTGACAAAATCATGATCTGCCAACTGCAAAAGGCCACCCTATTGGGATCTGCACGCATCATCCAAAAATACATCATACAGTCCTGGACACTTGGGAAGTGTTCGACTTGTGATTTTGTGATATGAAATCCAGCATATCTATCTTGTTTGCTGTGTTATAATAAAATAATAATTTATTTATATACCACCCTATAGGGGGCTCAGGGTGGTTTCCAATCATAAAAACAACACATACATTACATAGCAACTTAACAACACATTATTAAGCAAGGTAAAACAATACAATTATATAGCAATAAATAACACTTACACAACCTGATCAAGGGAACCATAAACCCAATATATTAAAGTGTATCATTTTAGGTTAGATAAATCTTGTGCAACATATTCAGACCCAGAGATTGGTGGTATTGCAATGTAATTACTCAAAAACCTGCCGACACCACCAGGTCTTCAGTTCCTTACGGAAATTGGATAATGTAGGGGATTGCCTGATCTCTTTTGGCAATGCATTCCAGAGCCGGGGGGCCACTGCCGAGAAGGCTCGTTCCCTTGTTCCCACCAGCCGCACTTGAGGCAGTGGTGGGAGCATGAGGAGGGCCTCCCCGGATGATCTCAAGTCCGCACTGGCTAATAGGAGGAGATGCAATCTTTTATACCCACCTGCTGGCTTGTTATCAACCCAGGACAAATGAATGATGCAACCCTTTGTCATGAATGCCACATGGTCATGGTCCAGCCTTTTCAGCATGTCCCTTAGGTAATACATCACTACCCAATTAATCATTCTGCAGGTGTGTTATCACACGTTCATTAGAACTGTATTTTACACAATAGAATCACTGCCAATGCATTTCTATCTAACAATGTATTTTCTATTTAATAAAGTATCCGTTTTTTATTCCCGAGTAGGAGCCGCCATGGTGCAATGGGTTAAACCTTTGTGCCGGCTGAACTGCTGACCTGAAAATCAGAAGGTTGGTGGTTTGAATCCACAAGACAGGGTGAGCTCCTGTCTGTCAGCCCCAGCATCCATGTGGGGACATGAGAGAAGCCTCCCACAGGATAATAACACATCTGGGCATCCCCTGGGCAACGTCTCTGTAGACACCCGATTCTCTCACACCAGAAGCGACTTGCAGTATATTCTCAATTTGCTTCTGACACAATAAAAAATTCCCAAGCAAAGCAAGGTAAAGCAACATTATTTTAGGTAAAGGTAAAGGTTTTCCCCTGACATTAAGTCCAGTCGTGACCGACTCTGGGGGTTGGTGCTCATATCTATTTCTAAGCCGAAGAACCAGCATTGTCCATAGATACCTCCAAGGTCATGTGGCCAGCATGACTGCATGAAGCCCTGTTACATTATTTTACTCCCTCTTTAACTTAAAGCCCCCCTCTTCCCTACATAGATGCCATCAATGCCACAGAAAGCTATATGATGATATTATATGATGTAGAAGGACTACATCACATATTAGAGGTTAGAAAATCAGTGCTCTCATCAAAAGAGAGAATGCTAATAATAAGTTAAACTCATCAAATTTTTGAACAGATGTTTTAAATACAACTTAAATAAAGAACTGAGCTGGTTGCATCATTTGAGTCCTGGGGGAGCTGGATTTAAAGGGAAAAAATTTAGTTGGCTCAGATTTTCATGAGCACTAATTTGGTATGCACTTCAAACATTTGGAATGCTACTGCTCAGATTTAGGGTTTGCCACCTACATGTTTTTCCATATCTATTAAGTAGTGATTTTTTTCCTGTGTTATAAGAGGCATTAGAAGGAAGACAGATAATAAGTTTAAAAGTATGGATGTGTCATTTATAATTACAAGCTTGTATCTAATCTTTCTAGGATTAGACTTATATATACCTTTCTAGAAGTGATTATCCCCTACTAGGAACACTGAAAGAAATACCAAATTTTGTCTTACTATACAGAAAATAAGTACTCTAGGGCAGAAACAAACTTAATATTCATGGGCTAAGAAATATACTATAAAAAGGGTAATGGAACTTGTGGAGTTACCAGTCAAGATCAGGGCCGTGTATATATAGGGAAGAAAGTTTGAAAACTTTTTGTGCTTTCATGGTAATCAAATAATACTTTCTTTCAACTTGATAGACAGAGATGTTGAACTAGATCAAAATCAAAACAGAAAGAAAATGTAAAAGGAATGCTGTCAGGCTGAATTGCTGCTCTCTGTGTTTTCTAGGGACTGTTTGTCTGAGTCTCCTAATCATTATCTATCTATCTATCTATCTATCTATCTATCTATCTATCTATCTATCTATCTATCTATCTATCAAGTTAAACTGTGGGTCATTTCCGATTGGCTTCCACTTCCAGAGAGCCCAGTGATTATAAATTACAAATTATAAATTGGAGCAAACCTGGCATACAGCCCTTCCAGCCCAGGCTCACAAAAGAAAAAAAACCTAGAGGTTTTGTTTGTTTGTTTGTTTGTTTGTTTGGGGGGGGGGGTTGCCACTGCAAGGTTTGGAGTAAATTGCAGGGTATTCTGGCAGGGTCTGGAGTGAATTGACCTTGAATTTTGGGAGTTATAGTTCACCCACATCCAGAGAGCACTGTGAACCCAAGCAATGATAGATCTGGACCAAACGTGGCTCCAGACTCAACATCAGCAGCTTTGAATAAGTGTACGGTTTGGAGGGAATTGACTCTGAATTTCAAAAGTTATAGTTCACTTCCATCTAGAGAGTACTGTGAACCCAAATGATGATGGATCTGGACCCAAGTTGGCATGTAAATCCAATATGGCTAACTTTGAATACTTACAGTGTTGGGGGGGAATATAGACCCAGAATGATTGGAGTTGTAGTTTACCCTTATAATTATAAATTTTCTAATGGGACCATTCACAAAATACAAAAACAAACAATGAGTACTTCTAATATTTATCATTACAAAAAGACCTTACCTGGGCATTGACAGGTACCTAAGGTAGTAATTAAATAAAGCCTCGTTCTGAAATAACATAATAAAGAAAAGCTCTTTTTCTAAGCATGTCTCATAAGAGATCCCCCCAAAAGTGCATTACATCATTTAATTACATATTCTAGCAATTTTCTTTAGTTTAGGATCTCAGTACTCAGGTGGCAAGTTTTGATGTTCCTCAAGATAGCACAGCTTTGTTCTTATTTGTAAGTATGTGGGATTAGAGATTTTCTTGGGAATGCAGAAGTATTTCTTAGTTCTTTAATTTGTACAATTATGAGAAGCAAAACTAATGCTAACTAATGCTAAATAGCTACCATGAAATCATAATTCATCTGTTTTACAAGGAAAGTTTAGTGAAAAGCAACAGAACATGACTTTTTCATCAGTGATGCTTTAAAAATAAAGTTCCCTCAGTGTTGTTTTGACAAAAAGGCAACCAGTCATCAATATTTCATTTTGTCTCTATTCCATTATGTATATCCTTCATTTTTAATAGACAGTTAAAATTCTCTTTACTCTATCGTCTTCTTTTTTTAACCAACTCCAAAATTTACACAGCTCAAAAACGTGACTTCACTTTTTTGACACTCCCCGCCGCAATCATTTGTGTAAATCAGGCTCATATCTCATATGACCTTTCATAGTGAGCAAAGTCAGTATACTACTAGAAACTTGAAAAACGCTCCTATTACGATTTTAAAAAATATATAAGCCAAGCAAGACAAAAGAACTTTTATGACATTTTGTGGTACATTGGCTTGGTGAGCAACCCGTTGTGCACACCTCATCTTTGCATATATTTTCCCCAATGACTGTGCAGTAATATGTCTTAAAATATAACATACACAAGCAGTTAAATATGATAGTTACACATGTCCTGTTGGGTCAGAATATAAATACTTACTTGCAGCACCCTGTTTTCCCCTTCTGCAAATTGTGAGACATCCCACTGGTACAGTATTTGCCTGAGATTTCCTTCTCTTTTAAAAGGAGTTATTGGAGGTTTCTGATTTTTTATAATTGATTTTATTTCCAAATTGACCAGTGGTGGAAGTGCATTTCAGACAACCTTATGGGGTATTTTGCTTAGGGTTTTGTTTAGAGAGTTCCACAGCTCTCACAGTGAGGAAGTTCTTCCTGATGTTCAGGTGAAATCTCCTTTCCTGTAGTTTGAAGCCATTGTTCCATGTCCTAGTCTCCAGGGCGGCAGAAAACAAGCTTGCTCCCTCCTCTCTATAACTTCCTCTCACATATTTATACATAGCTATCATGTCTTCTCTCAGCCTTCTCTTCTGCAGGCTAAACATGCCTAGTTCTTTAAGCCGCTCCTCATAGGGCTTGTTCTCCAGACCCTTGATCAATTTAGTTGCCCTCCTCTGGACACATTCCAGCTTGTCAACATCTTCCTTCAATTGTGTTGCCCAGAATTGGACACAGTATTCCAGGTGTGATCTGACCAAGGCAGAATAGAGGGGGAGCATGACTTCCCTGGATCTAGACACTTGTCAGGACCCAGGCTGCAGGGCACCAATAACCATACACAGAGGCCAGAATCTATCTAATATCTTTATTGAAGGAGTATATAAAGTTAATAAAAACAAGTGTAGAAAATAGTCCAGAGTTAGACCTTTCAGGAAAGGTCAAAATTAGTCCAAAGAAACAATGTCCAATATGAAATATTAAGGTCCAAAGTTGTAATCCAATAACCGAAACACTCACTTGCCAAGCAAGTGAGGGGAGATGACAAGGTCCTTTAGTCCATGAACTTGAGCAAGGCTAGGAAATAACTTGATACTTGGAACACAAGGCTTGATTCAAGACAACAAGGTAACGAGGAGCAGGAACAAGATCCGTGGAATTACTTGGTAAAATCCGGGAAGCAAAGCGAGGCTGAATCCTGGAAAACAAGGCAAGGTCCGCGAAGGTAAACAAGGCTGGAAACAGGAGCGAAGGCTTGAAATCAGGGACAAGGCTTGAAACAGGAACGAGGCTTGGAAACGGAGCGCGCTGTCCACACACAACTTACTCCAGTAGCTGACGAATTGACTCCGCAAGATGTCTTTGTGGGTAAAACATCTAAATAGGGTCTAGTTTTCCCACCAAAGAGCAGTTCTCTGGGGAACTGGAAACGAAAGCTAATCTCTGAGTCCAGATGCATGACTCCTTAAGGTTTCCCATGGAAAGCAGGCTTAATCAGCTGAATTCTTAGCAGCTATCCTAGCACTCCTACGAGAGGCCGCTTGAACAGCTCTCTGATGTTTACAAAACTCGTGGCGAGAAAACACAGGAGATTTAGGCTCAGGGTTTGTTTGACAGATTTCTGGAAGACAAATCTCTTGCAGGTGCAAGGTTCCCAAATCTGGCTGGGAAGGTTCCAATTCTGACTGAGACGGTGAAAAACCCAAGTTCTCCTCTTCATCTGGGACTACAGTGCCTTGAACGGGACTACATGGCCCATGACTCATCACACTATCCCCCTCCTCAAGCCCCCTCTCAAACCGGGACTCTCTCCCCGAGGCGCGGGGCCGCGGCTTGGCGGGATAGGTCTGATGGAAGCGGCGGGTTAGATCAGGAGCATGGACTGTGGAAGCGTCTTCCCAAGAGCGTTCCTCGGGGCCAAAACCCACCCAGTCAATGAGATATTGTAGGCGGCGGCGGTGAAAGCGAGAATCCAAAATGTCCTCAACCTCGAACTCCTCCTCCCCATTCATCAAAACAGGAGGGGGGGCCGGTCGGTCTGTATCAGGGCGCACACCATCCGCCGGAAGGAGCAGGGAGCGGTGGAACACCGGATGAATGCGCATTGAGCGCGGAAGTTGGAGTTTGAAAGTCACGGGGTTAAGTTGCGCCACCACTGGATAGGGGCCAATGAAACGGGCATCTAACTTCCGGCAAGGGCGATGGGAGGGCAAAAAGCGAGTGGACAGAAGAACCCGGTCTCCTACCTTGATTTCGGGGCCCGGTTGGCGATGTTTGTCCGCGTGACGTTTATAGTCCTCCTTGGCTTGGTTTAATTGCTGGAGCAAGAGTTGTTGCACCGCTGCGAGTTCCTGCAGCCAGTCCTCTGCTACGGGAACTTCTGAGGTTTCAATGACAGGGGGGAAGAAACGTAGATGGAAGCCATAGTTTGCAAAGAACGGCGTTTCTTTAGTAGAAGCCTGGACCCCATTGTTGTAGGCAAACTCTGACAGCGATAACAGGGAAGCCCAATTGTCTTGCTGGTAGTTCACATAACAGCGAAGGTATTGTTCCAAAGTGGCATTGGTGCGCTCAGTTTGCCCATCTGTTTGGGGATGATGAGCCGAAGATAAACGAGAGTCTATGCCCAATAGTTTTTGTAGTGCCTTCCAGAAACGAGAGGTGAATTGGGACCCCCGGTCTGTGACCAAACTCTTGGGCAATCCATGCAATCTGAAAACATGTTGGAGGAATAGATCTGCAGTTTCTTTGGCCGTGGGAAGGCCATCACAGGGAATGAAATGGGCTAACTTGGTGAAAAGGTCCACCACCACTAGGATCGTGGTGAATCCACAGGAAGGTGGTAGATCAGTGATAAAATCCGCAGAGATTATTTCCCATGGGCGGGATGGTGTAGGGAGGGGATGCAGGAGCCCTGAGGGCTTTTCTCTTCTTGTCTTGGAGCGCTGGCATACTGGGCAGGTGTTGACATATTTTTCCACATCCTTGCGGATCTTGGGCCACCAGAAATCTCTTAGGATCAAATGCATGGTTTTAAATAGCCCGAAATGCCCTGCTGGCTTGCAGTCATGACACAGACGAAGTGTTTTTTCCCTGCCCGGTCCTGGGGGGATGTAAACATGATTTCTATAGCAAAGTAGCCCATCCTTAAGCGAAAAGGGAAAACGTAGTCCTTGGCGAAGTTGGTCCTGTGCCCAGGCGTCTGCTTGCTGACTAGCCCTGATTTCCTGAGCACAAAGGGGTCCTGGAGTAGGGGAAGTTGATTCCATGGAAGTGGATTTGGTGTTTCCCACTGTGAGCGTGGCAAAGTTTTCGGGTTGTAGCAGCTGGGACTCAAAGGACTCCTTGCGCCCTGCAGCGTATTCCGGTTTTCGTGACAGAGCATCTGCTTGCTTGGTCTGGGCTGGGGTTACATAATGAATTTGAAAGTTAAAACGTTCAAAGAATAAAGCCCAGCGTTGTTGCCTTTGATTTAGCTTGCGGGCAGTTCTTAGATGCTCTAGATTTCGATGATCAGTATGGACTTCAATGGGAAATTTGGCTCCTTCTAGCCAATGTCTCCAAGTTTCAAAGGCTGCCTTTATGGCCAATAGTTCCTTTTCCCAAATGGTGTAATTTCTCTCTGGCGCGGTCAATTGACGGGAATAAAAGGCACAAGGATGAAGATGGTCTCCCACTGGTTGTAGGAGTACAGCCCCAATTGCCACATCGGAGGCATCCGCCTGCACAACGAAAGGGGTTTCAGGATCTGGATGCTGAAGGATTGGCTGGGACGTGAATAATTTCTTTAGTTGCTGGAACCCTTTCTCTGCTTGATCTGTCCAGCGGAAAGGCTGTTTCCCACGGATGCAGCTGGTGATTGGGTCAGACCAGCGGGCAAAATCTGGAATGAACTTGCGGTAATAGTTCGCGAACCCCAAGAATCGTTGCACCTCTTTCTTGTTGGTTGGCGCCCGCCATTCCAATACTGCTGAAACCTTAGCCGGGTCCATGGAGAGCCCTAGTGGTGAGACGCGGTATCCCAGGAAATCTACCTCTTGTAGATCAAAAGCACATTTTTCCAGCTTGGCATAAAGTCCATGATCCCGCAATCGTTGTAACACCATTCTTACGTGGTTCTCATGCTCTGATTGTGATCTAGAAAACACCAAAAAATCGTCCAGGTAGATGATCAAGAACCGATCTAGATAATCCTGAAAGATGTCATTGACAAAATGCTGGAACGTTGCGGGAGCTCCACATAATCCATAATTCATAACTCGGGACTCGAATAATCCGAATTTAGTCTGGAAGGCGGTCTTCCACTCGTCCCCTTCTCTGATGCGAACTAGATTATAAGCCCCCCGAAGATCCAGCTTGGTGTAGACCTTGGCTCCCCGAAGTCGGTCTAGTAGGTCCGAGATCAAGGGCAGGGGATAGCTGTTCCGCTTAGTGATATTGTTCAATGCTCTATAGTCCACCACCAAGCGTAAGTCCCCTGATTTCTTTTTCACAAACATCACTGGGGAAGCGGCTGGGGATTGAGAGGGTCTGATGAATCCCTTGCGAAGGTTTGACTCTATGAACTCCCTGAGAGCTTCTTGCTCCGGTTCAGTCAGGGAGTAGAGATGTCCTCGCGGGATCGGGGCCCCCTCCACCAAGTCAATGGCACAGTCATAAGGTCTATGTGGGGGTAATCTCTCGGCTTCTTTTTCATTGAATACATCCCAATATTCTGAGTACTTCTTGGGCAAGGTGATAATGGGTTCAGTGTCTGTGGCATGGCAGACCTTGGCTACAAGGCAATGGTTTTGGCAATATTTTGAAGCAAACTGCAGTTCTCTGTTGGACCAGGAGATGCTTGGGTCGTGAAGTGTCAGCCATGGAATTCCCAAAATTACAGGGAAATGGGGAACCTCGGTAACAAAGAAGGAAATTTCTTCCATATGTTCCCTTATCCACATTCTGGTGGGTTCCGACCACTGGCTTACGGGACCCGTCTTGAGGGGGCGGCCATCGATGGCTTGCACCACACGGGCATTCTTGAAGTCATGGTATTGTAATCCCAGAGAGTCGGCATACTCTCTATCAATGAAATTGTTTGTAGCTCCTGAGTCTATCATGGCATGGACCATGACTGGCCCCTTTTTAGCTGACCACAAGGTGACCACTAGAAGAAATAGGACTCCGGTTGGCGGCTCTTGAGTGGGTTTTTTGACCGGGTTGGCGAGCCTCTCTACGCCCGGTCGCTGGCTTCCCCCGCCGGCTGTGTGCCAGCCGCCTCAGACGTCTTCATCTCCGTGGAGGACGCCGCCGCCAGACGGGCGGGGGGCTTCTCTTTGGCTGGGCACTCTCTAGCGAAGTGGCCCCCGTTTCCGCAGTACCAACAGAGATTTAGGCGTTGGCGGCGGGCCTTCTCGGCGGCATCTAACCTGGGACGCACGTTGCCCAACTGCATCGGCACCTCCTCGTTCCCCCTGGGGTATGGGGCTGGTGGCGGGGGTCTCCATACTGGACGCGGCTGGACGCTGGTGGGAGCGGGAGGTTTCACCCCAGCTCTACCGCTCTGGCCTCGGACCCATTGTTTTCTGTTGGCAAGCATGACTTCAGCTCGTAAACATTGATCAATGAGTGCTTCAAGAGAGTGGGGGGGATCCACTTTGGAAATTTCTTCCAACATCTCGATGTTGAGACCCTCCCGAAATTGTCCTCTGAGGGCTATATCATTCCATCCGGTGCTGTGGGCCAGCACTCGGAACTCGGCTATGTACTGGGACAAGGGTCTGTCCCCCTGAGAGAGGCACCGGAGTTTATGGCCGGCTGCCTCCAAATTGTCTTCGATCCCCCAAGTCGCCTTAATGTGATCCAAGAAATGTTGCGCTGATCTTAGGTGTGGGGAACCTTGGTCGAACAGCGCCGTCGCCCAGTTGGCCGCTGGCCCGTCTAAAAGGCTATAGATCCACGCCACTTTGATGTCTTCTTGGGGAAACTCGGCATTGCGGGCCTCTAGATAAGCTTGGCATTGGCGACGGAAAACATGAACCTTAGAAGCTTCTCCAGAAAACTTGGTTGGCAATGCCAAGGCTGGGAGACGAATTCCGCGTTCCTTCAATCCCTTTATTTCTCCCTCCTGCGCATTGAGCTTATCACGGATGCGGTCCACTTCCTCCTTGTCGATGGTGTAGCTAAGTGGCTGGCCACCCGGCACGGTTCCGGTAGACATTCTGGCCTAGGTTAATTGGTGCTTAGGGTGGCGGAGTCAAACTGTCAGGACCCAGGCTGCAGGGCACCAATAACCATACACAGAGGCCAGAATCTATCTAATATCTTTATTGAAGGAGTATATAAAGTTAATAAAAACAAGTGTAGAAAATAGTCCAGAGTTAGACCTTTCAGGAAAGGTCAAAATTAGTCCAAAGAAACAATGTCCAATATGAAATATTAAGGTCCAAAGTTGTAATCCAATAACCGAAACACTCACTTGCCAAGCAAGTGAGGGGAGATGACAAGGTCCTTTAGTCCATGAACTTGAGCAAGGCTAGGAAATAACTTGATACTTGGAACACAAGGCTTGATTCAAGACAACAAGGTAACGAGGAGCAGGAACAAGATCCGTGGAATTACTTGGTAAAATCCGGGAAGCAAAGCGAGGCTGAATCCTGGAAAACAAGGCAAGGTCCGCGAAGGTAAACAAGGCTGGAAACAGGAGTGAAGGCTTGAAATCAGGGACAAGGCTTGAAACAGGAACGAGGCTTGGAAACGGAGCGCGCTGTCCACACACAACTTACTCCAGTAGCTGACGAATTGACTCCGCAAGATGTCTTTGTGGGTAAAACATCTAAATAGGGTCTAGTTTTCCCACCAAAGAGCAGTTCTCTGGGGAACTAGAAACGAAAGCTAATCTCTGAGTCCAGATGCATGACTCCTTAAGGTTTCCCATGGAAAGCAGGCTTAATCAGCTGAATTCTTAGCAGCTATCCTAGCACTCCTACGAGAGGCCGCTTGAACAGCTCTCTGATGTTTACAAAACTCGTGGCGAGAAAACACAGGAGATTTAGGCTCAGGGTTTGTTTGACAGATTTCTGGAAGACAAATCTCTTGCAGGTGCAAGGTTCCCAAATCTGGCTGGGAAGGTTCCAATTCTGACTGAGACGGTGAAAAACCCAAGTTCTCCTCTTCATCTGGGACTACAGTGCCTTGAACGGGACTACATGGCCCATGACTCATCACAACACTATACTCCTATTGATGCAGGCCAAAATCCCATTGGCATTTTTAGTAGCTGCATCACGTTGTTAGCTCATGTTTAACTTGTTGTCCAGAAGGACTCCAAGATGTTTTTCACATGTACTGTTGTCAAGCCAAGAGTCCCCCATTCCGTATCTTTAGTGTATATACAGAGCATGGAACACAAGAATTTGACATCATTGAGCTGGATATGCATACGGACCTATTGCTCTTGACAGGGGTTTATCAAAGACAACATAAAGCCTTCAAAGAATTTTTGCATCCAGTCAAAGGTTAGTGCCACTTCAAAGCAACAATGACCCTGAAGAGATTGTGTGTACTCACAGGACACTTGAAGTTCAGCAATGAGGAAACAAGAGCATGGCACTTATTACCTAACTTGAGTTTTATCAGTTATTCACATGGATGAAAAAGTTAGGAAAATGAAAGTCAGAGACCACTGTGGAGTAGGCTTGTGCGTGGATTTCATTTTCTCTGTTTCTTTCTATACCTTCAGTATTTTAGGAGCTCGATATGGTAAGGACCCTCCCAGTACAAAAACCGGTCTGACACGAAAGCAAGCGGGAGCCGATCCTGACTCATCCTCCTCTATTCAGCATCACAGTTGAATCTTTGATTTTCCTTTGATTTCCTTATTTCCTCATTCTTTTTATTTAGTGGGACTGACTGGAAGTTGGGGATGGGAAGTGGAGCATGCGTGCACATTTGATGGCTTGGAGAATCACCATTTTAGTTTCTTTTTCTCCTTCCCTTTTTACCTTCAGAAAATACTTCTAAAAGATAACAATAATTATTAATAATAGCAATCCCTGCAAACAAAAAGAGAAGCCTACCTCTCCTCTAGTGCAGAAAGTAGAAACAGCTTTAAGGAAGCAAAATTCCAAGCAGAAAGGAGATTGCAGTCTTGCAGGTAAGTGAGGAAATTTTTAAGGTAGTCCAGGGAGGATAGCTTGATTGAGGTTCAGGTCATCACTCTTCCTCCCCTGGGCCTCCTTAAAATGCCTTGGAAGCTGCTGGTGCTGGGAGAGAAGAAAGTGTGGGCGCATGCCTCTCCTCTAGAGTAGAACAGCTTTAAGAAACAGTAAACCCAGTCTCCTCCTCTACAAACAGAAGGGAAAGGATCCAGAAACTTAAGAATGGTAACTCTGGTGCTTTTTAACAATCCAGGTCTTAATTAAGGATGTGGAATGGGAGCCTGGGGGAAGTCCTCCCATCATGGACTGGAGGGTGCTTTCTAAACCCCGTGGCTGACTCCCTTAAAGGGGGGCAAAAAAAGAAAGGGTCCCAGGAATGGAAAGGGGCACCTCTTAAGTTCCCCACTGCTATCAATGGGCTGAAAAGAGCTGGGATTTTTTTTTTGGATGCTGAACAAAAATGCCCATTTGGTAGTGCGCCATTTCCGGAGGTGCTGGAAAACGGATATGGGGGACTTCCGGTAACTGGCATTATGATTCACCCGAAATGCACAAACCTATTAGGGGGTCCATTCTTTTATGGGAATAAATTCAAGTAGTGAGCTATTTGTGCAGAGATTAAACATTACAGATAGAATGTTCATATAAACTCACATTCACTTCCGTGCATTCAGTATCATTTAGTATGAATAAATGCAGTCTCCAAGTTACAAAAATCCAACTTACATATGACTCACAGTTAAGACTAGGAGCTAGACAATAGGAAGTGGGAAAAATCTATCCCCAGAAAATGAAATTCACACATCCAAGAGCTATAATGGATAAAGGTGTCTCCCCTGAAGCTTTCTCACCAATCCTTGTTTCCACAACAAGCCAAATATTTCAAAATCCAATTATCACAGAGACAGAAAGTGAGTTGAAACCTTCTTTGCAGGGACTCAGACAGCAAAACAAATACCACAGGAGTGTTAACACTTCCCTGTGCTATCCAAAACTATCTATCTATCTATCTATCTATCTATCTATCTATCTATCTATCTATCATCTAGTAGTATGTAATTTGGAATAGGTATGTGTGTGTATGTTTGTGTGTGTGCTTATTCCAACTTACAAAGGAATTCAGTTTAAGAACAAACCTACAGAAAATGTTCTGAATATGAACAATTTGGGGGCCACCATCCAAACTGTTAAAGTACTTGGGATTTATTGGGATCTATAAAAAGCTCAGAATTTTGTCTATGATAGCAAACTTAAGTTCATCAGGGTCATAATTGTCCTACCTAAAAGGAAACTCATTTTTTTTCATAAATATGTGTTGGTGTGTGTACACATACACACACACATCTATATATATGAAATCGTGTCTGCAGTTATGGTGGGCGACTGTATTGGAAAGCTATAAAAGTGCATACTCCATGACTGATAATGCTAATTTAGTTAGAACGTCAGTAAAAGGCCTTTAGGGATAGAACAATTATTTTCTTTCATTATATGCATGGCTGGTAATGTAACATGTGATGCTAAATATCTTCCTGGGAATAGGACCAAGCTAAAAAGAAGGTAGTTTGTCACCTCGTTTACATCTCTGGTATGAAATTTAGAGAAAACAGAAACATTCTGAAGAGTTAACATTGTCATCTTTACACCCTCCCTTCCTCCCTCTCCCCCTCTCTCGCTCACACACACCCATCTATATCTATATTTATATATATCTATACAGTAGAGTCTCGGTTATCCGAGATAAAGGAGCGGGCCGAACTCCTCGGATAAGGCAAGACCTGCTGAGGGATGTCTACCCGGATCTCCCTCAGCCAGGCCCTTGCCTGTGGAAAGAGTTGCCTCCAGCAATGGCCTGACCAAGGAAAACATGCAGCATGGATCTCCCTTGGCCAGACTTCTCTCGAGCTCCCTTCGCTCAAGAGAAGGAGAGAGGGAGGGAGGTGCCCCTGGCGGCGCCTCAAATGATACGGAGGCTTGGATTAGCAGGGCTCAGATTACCGAGACTCTACTGTATTTCTATCTATCTATCTATCTATCTATCTATCTATCTATCTATCTATCTATCTAGATATAATAAAAGAATAAAAGTCAGTGTTTGTATGTATGTGGGTATGTATGTATTTATGTGGCAGCTTTCTGACTGGCTGCCACTTCCACAGGCCACTGTGACCACCACTAATGACAGACTTGGCCCAAACTGGCACACTTAACCCCCATGACACACTTTATGGCCTGGTGCTGTTTGGGGGACGATGGACCATGGATGATGGCATAACCCCCGTGACCCCCTTTACATCCTGGTGCAGATTGGGGGAGGATGTATCATGGATTATGGGATTTGTAGTACCTTCACTCACTTCCTTAGACCACTGCAACTACAAGGAAGGACAGAAATGAACCAAACTTGGCACACATATCCCAAATGACACACTTTACACGCTGCAGCAGTTTGGTGTTGGGCAGAGGAAGGATTATGGGATTTGCAGTACCTTCACCCGATTCACCTCCACAGACCATTGCGAAGCCCATGACTGAGGGAACTTGACCAAACTTGGAACACAGATGCAGTGTGGCCCACTTTATGCTCTGATCTGGTGTGGGGAAGGATGGACCATGGTTGGTGGGATTTGCAGTACTTTCAAACACTTTGTCTCCCACAGACGACTGTTACTCTATCCAATGACGCATCAGGACCAAACTTGGCACACATACTCTCCATGACCCACTTTACGTCCTCCTGTGGTTTGGAGGATAATGGACCAAGGATGATGGGATTTACAATACCTTCACTTACTTCCTGAGAACACTGCAAACCACACCAATGACTGATCAAGACCAAACTTGGCACACAGACCTCTCATGACCCACTCTACATCCTGGTGCTGTTTGGAGGGGGATGGTCCATCAACGATGGGACTTGCATATGGGAGTTGTAGTTCACCCCCACCCACTGAACCCAGCTGACATTGGATCTTGACTACACTTGGAACACAGGTAAACAATTCCTTTCTCAAATGACCCAGGCACTGGTGGGTCCCCAAGCTAGTATATAATAAAGGTCAGTGTTTGTATATGTGTTTGTTTGTTTGTGGGTATGTATGTGTGTATGTGACACCTTTCTGATTGGCTACCAACTTCACAGGCCACTGCAACCATCATGAAGGACTGACCTAGACCAAACTTGGCAAACTTAACCCCCATGACCCACTTTATGTCTTGGTGCAGTTTGTGGAAGGATGGACCATGGATGGTGGGATTTGCAGTACTTTCAATCACTTCAGCTCCCACAGACCACTGTGATACTCACCAGTGATGGCACTGGACCAAACTTGGCAAACAAAACCCCTATGACCCCCTTTACATCCTGGTGCAGTTTGAGCAATGATGGACCATGGATGATGGGATTTTGAGTACCTTCATTCATTTCCTGAGACCAGTTCTACTGACACAAATGACAGAATTGAACCAAACTTGACACACATATCCTAAATGACAGACTTTATACGGTGCAGCACTTTGGGGGAGGATGGACCAAGGATTATGGGATTTGCAGCACTTTCAAACACTTTGTCTCTGACAGACCACTGTTAATATCTAAGTAATGATGGATCAGGACCAAACTTGGCATGCATACCCCCCATGACCCACTTTACGTCCTGGTGCAGTTTGGGGGAGGACATACTAAGGATAATGGGACTTGCAGTACCTTCACTCACTTCCTGAGACCACTGCAACTGCCACAAATGAAAAATCAGTACCAAACTTGGCACATAGAGCCCCCATGACCTACTCTACATCCTGGCACTGTTTGGAGAGGGATGGACCATGGACGATGGGACTTGCATATGTGAGTTGTAGTTCACCCACATCCACTGAACCCAGCTGACATTGGATCAAGACTACACTTGGAACACAGTAAACAATGCCTTTCTCAAATGACACATACACTTCCAGGTACCCAAGCTAGTGTGTGTGTGTGTGTGTGTGTATAAAGAGAGAGAGAGAGAGAGAGAGAGAGAGAGAATGGTAAATATTATTAGCTAGGAAACATATCAAATTGGCAGAAAGTATTTGCTTAAACCAGCTAAAGAGAAATAAAAATGTGTATCTAACAGAGTTGTATATGGATTTTTTTAAAAAACAGACTCCAGCTGTTCCGGCTCTTTCAGCCAGCCATAATGGCACATGGCTACTTTTGGTTCCATTTTGATTACATGTGGAGCACAGAGAGGCAGTCGCACACCCGCATGGGGTTTCCCTGTGAGCATTGCCTGTTGAGCCAATCAGAACAGAAGAAAACCATGAAGTGCCTTTTAGCCAAGCTGGGTCTCCATTTTCTGTTGCGAGCAGGCTTCTGAGAGAGACAGATCGTGCTCCAGACCACTGATGATCTAAATGCTACTTGCAGCTCTGCATCACTTACTTTGCTGTTTGAATCAAATAGCAATAAAAAAATGTTTACTTTCTATACACTTAAGAAACTGCCACTGATGGTGCCCTTCATGACACAAATTCAAATGTGGGGTAGAGGTATCTTGCCATTTCTAAAGCTGCCATAAAATGAGGAGGTAATTTATATCTTTTTAAAATAATGGCTAGCTAATGCTCCTTCAGCTGGTGTGGCTCCCACTGAAATGCTTTTTAAAATGGTGCCTTATTGAAAGGGTGTTGAGGAGAAATGATGCCAGAAAAGGTGGTTTCTCAAGTATGATGCTTTAAATTCAGGTGTTATTGAAGGATAGAATGAGAAAGGATCCCAGAAAGAGTTGTTTCTTAAACCTGATGCCCTACCACCTTGTCACATGGCTGTAGGAGTTACTCTGCTTCATCAGGAGGAAAACCTGCACCCCATGCCCTGCATCCCCAGGTTCCTCGTACAGCTAATCTCATGGGGGGAAGCGTGGAGCACGTGGCTTGCCCCCCATAGATTTTGATGGTAACACAGAAAGACTCCCTTGTTTCTGTGGTGGCAGCATGCAACGACTTTGCCCTCCTTCACCCACAAAACCACATCTGAGTCATTTGATGGGAGCCAGCAGACTCTGTGGGTGACCTGGGATAAACTAGCACATGCCACTGATTTTAGCCCTGTGTGAAGAGGTAGTTGAAACCAGGTTTAGTTGAAGGATATGAGGAGAAAAAAAATGATGGAAAGGGGAGCCTGGGTAGTTCACCCATTACCACCAATAGGCTGGATCTTCCCGGATCTTTCAGCTGCCAAATCAAAAAATGGAATTTTGCCCACTACAACTCTGGAGGCTTCCAAAAATGGATTAGGGGGCCAACAAAATCCAGACTCTGAAAATGATACAGGGTTTTGCTGAATTGCACACACCTAGTATTGGGAGAAGAGCAATGGCCAACCTTGATAAAATAGTGAAAAGCAGAGACATCACACTGGCAACGAAGGTCCGCATAGTGAAAGCAATTGTATTCCCCATAGTAACCTATGGATGTGAGAGCTGGACCATAAGGAAGACTGAGCCAAGGAAGATATATGCTTTTGAACTTTGGTGCTGGAAGAAAATCCTGAGAGTGCCTTGGACCACAAGAAGATCCAACCAGTCCATCCTCCAGGAAATAATGCCCAGCTGCTCACTGGAGAGAAGGATATTAGAGGCAAAGATGAAGTATTTTGGCCACATCATGAGAAGACAGGAAAGCTTGGAAAAGATCATGATGCTGGGGAAAATGGAAGGAAAAAGGAAGAGAGGCCGACTAAGGGCAAGATGGATGGATGGTATCCTTGAAGGGACTGGGTTGACCTTGAAGGAACTGGGAGCAGCGACGGCTGACAGGGAGCTCTGGTGTGGACTGGTCCATGAGATCACAAAGAGTCAGTGACGACTGAGTGAATAAAGAGTATCTAAACCTGCCTGTTGAAACATTTCTCTTATGTTCATGACACTTGAGAAGTACAATAATCCCACCTTAGAAACCATTCTTGATTGTCTTATTAATGCAGTGGAGACTTCCAAATAATTTTTATGGAAGAAATATCTGAAAATCAGAATACATTTTGACATGCATAAATACATAAGAATGTAAACCTTTGTTACATAGTATCCACAAGATGCATTTTATCATGTTCACATTACTATCTTAAGCCAGATTCCTAATACCCAGGTATTATGGGATGAGGGATGAGGAAAATTTAACTGAAAAAAATAGACTTATAAGTTTTTATTTATTTATAACTAGCTATACCTGGCCATGCATTGCTGTGGCCCAGTCTGGTTGTGAGAGTAGACTTAAAACCCATGGCAGAGTGATTGCTATGTTGTGTCCAAATTTCATAGTGATTGGTGGAGTAGTTTGGGAGATATGAGGTCTCTCGCTGATGGACATTACATTTTTATTTATAGAGATATAGTTGCTTTACCATCATTTCCCCAACATAGCTCCTTAAAATCAATATCTTATCTACACATTGCTAATTTATAAATAATAATCACTAATGTTTGACCCTAACTATAGGTCTAACATAATTGACGGAGTATCGCTTTTATCCAACTACTTTATATTTAACATAACCCAAAAATATTCTTATACAGATGTTCCACCTAAAAAAAAAAAAAACCAAATGAGATGCCATTTTATTCCTAAGTCTAATACATCCAAACATTTTTTACCTAAAACTTTTTATATTTAACATGAGGTTTTCTACCAGATCTCAACCATACTAAATATTCAACATAACTCATCCATAATAAATAAAGGTGCAATGAATACATCATTCTAAATGCACAGTTCATCTAAATTTTAAACACTCTGTTTACTTCCTCATTGATTCTCTGGTCAGATCACATCCCTTCTTTCATAGTTCTGTCCTGAAAGCCTAATTCTCAATAGAATTGCCCACAGTCACCATCAGTTCCCTGCTACAAAATCCCTTGCTCATAGCACATTTCTTCCAATCAGTTGGTGCTTTATTTTTATTTGAAAATATAGAGCAATCTGTCTTTTTCATATATAGCTTTCCAGCTTGGGCTTCCCCTTTCTTTCATTGGAGGAAAGAGGATTGTAGACTTATATAAACTTCTGATCTTCTCAGACTTCCTCTTAAATTTGTCAATTGATTTAAATCTTCTCTTACCAATTTAATTTTTAAAAAATATTTCATCTCAAATTGGTTGATCATCTGGGCAATTTTAAATCTTCTTCCACACATCTCCATACTCTTTCAATATTTTTACTACCTGATAAATTCCTTTGTCTAGTCCAGAAGTTGGATCCACTTATTTTTCTGTCAATACAGTAGCTCCAGCCAAAACAGCCTGTTCTCAAAATTATCATGGTTCAGAAATAAACAGAACACATTCTCACACTTTACTTTGCAAATTGTTTGTAAAAATTCTCCAATGCTAAATTTCCTGGTTTATAGCAAAAGCTCTTTAGAAAAGCCAATGTTAATTTTCTCACATCTCTTGTTTACATAAAGAAGTAGATTAATTAGAAGTGTTAATCTCCCAATAGTAGTCAAAAAAATCTCTCTTAAGTATAGTCTACTATTTTAAATGTGACTTAAATAAGAAAGTGTTTTGGTTTTTTTTCTTCATTTCTTGTAGCCTTTCTCTGGCAAGCATTTCTCATAATGAGCTTTGACTGTCATGTCAGTCTCTTCTTTCAACCCATGACATTCATCACCAAAGTGATGATTTAATTGCCAGGAGAAGGTCTGATGACTTTTGTAGATAACTCCACCACCACCACCATCATCACCACTATTTAACTCAGGAAGGTCGATTTGATGGTCCAAAAACTGTATGGTTGGTGATAATTGAACAATGCTTGCATAATATGACTTATTTATTTCGTGTCAAAAGCATTGGTACAGCAAATACATTTCAAATAATGGAAATAAATAGAAAAGAAAAGAAATCACAAGCAACTAAATAGTTTTGGACTAAAAGCGGACAACAGCAACCGCATTGTCTGTAGCTTTAAACAACTCCTCCTCCGTACATGAGGCAGGGCATTGTGGGCAAGCATACATATGCTGAGTTGTTTGTTCAGCTCCACAGTCACACAAGGTGGAGGATTCCTCCAGGTAGTGCCACCTTGCCAAGTTGTCTTTTGATCTGCCCACTCTGCTTCTGAGTCTGTTCAGGGACTTCCAAGTTGCCCATTCCTGGTTTGCCCCTGGAGGAAGACCCTCTTGGGGGGCCATCCAGTTAGAATTGCCAGGTTTAGCTGCCCAGAGAGACACCCTTGCTGTTGCTGGAGGAACATCAAGAGGAGTGGTGGTTCTCATGAAGCCCTTCCTTGATTTGAGTCTGGTGGGAGGAGGGTGATAGCCATGCAGTGGGTGGCTTTCACAATGTTCAACCTTTTTTCTCTCACCGTTAGCAGCAACTTCCCGTCGCACGTCAGGAGGGGCAATGCCAGCTAACTTGTAGAGTTTATCAACAGGTGTAGGTTTAAGGCATCCCGTGATGATTCTGCATGTTTCATTCAGTGCTATGTCCACCTGCTTTGCATGGGCAGACTTGTGCCAAACAGGACAGGCATACTCTGCAGTTGAGAAAGACAAGGCCAGGGCTGATGTTCTTATTACTTGTGGGTCTGATAATATGACTAATAAGATGCTATATCCAACCCAGACCATTCCTATTTGAAGTGCTGATATCAACACTATATTCAGTTGAGTGTCCTGAAAAGTGAAGCAGTGGTTGCTGTCTTTATCCCAGCCACAGTAGCTTGGGGGTGAAGAGATGCTAGCAGCAACAGGACAGGTTAAATCTTAATAGTAGAATGATGGCTTGTAGGTCTCCATTGGCTAATGCTTCTCTATAGCACAAAGCCATCTCAAATGATTTCTGTGGGCTATGAAGCCTTAGAAGAGAGACCTGTTAAATTACATCTATCTTTACACAACTATTTCAGAGGTGGCTGTGTATTTGAAAATTGATGATGCTTGTAACCATTTGGCCAAAAGGATAAAAGATATTCTATCCAAAACAATATCTAGGAAACTGAGTGTGAATTGTAAAGGCGCTAAATACCATTATTTGAGAACTGAGTACTGAGAAAGAGCTATTGACTATGCATGACCTTAAACTGTCATGAGATGCTGATTAAAGTGTGCTTCAGAAAGAATTTGGAGATTCTCCTTAAGTGAAATCAGAATTTTCAAAAGAGGTTAACAGGGTCTCTGTGTTTCAGGTGAAAAGAACATCTATGAAGTTAGCATTACTACCAATAGCTTTTTTCTGCTTGAAGTAATTGCTCTCACTCTCCAATGGCAGCCAACCATGATGGCTAATAACCTGAATTCAATTTAAGTCACTACATGTCTATTATATCAAAATATTTCCAGCTCTTCATTCGTCTTCAGTGTTTTTTTCCTTCCTCATGTTTTTTCCCCTCTTTTTTTCTTTCTCCTCTTTCTCTTTTTTGTAACAACAGAAGATATATCCCATAATGTCTATTTCCACACAAACCACAGTAAGGATTAAAATGTACCCAGTATGTCTTGTTTTGTGTATCATCCCTTCCCTTGAGCTATGCTTTTATGGGTTTATACATATTCAGGACACATATTTTTTTGATGTGAGCTTTAGGCACTGAAATGTTTATGGAGACATACACTTTAAATAAATAGTTGTTTAATGTTTGATTGTTCAAGAAAACTGGCTAATTGAGTTTAACACTGTTATGCTAGTGGCTTTGGGGCAAATGCATATATTTCTGAGCCAAGCAGAGTCATCGAAAAGCACATTTTCTTTCCATAGAACTGGAAAGATCCTGGGGAAATACAAATTATTCTCAGCAAAACATGTGTAGTGTGGAAACAAAAGCAGGAGTTCTATCATGCGCCAAGGAAATAGCAATGAAATCAGCATTTATTTGGTTAATGGCTATATGGCCTCTATTAGGTTTGATGAACATTGTGCATTAGCACAACAAACAGAAACATAAGGATAATGAAAAGTCTAGGTAGACTTTATTTCTATCACCCCCTTTCTCTCCCCCCCCCACCCAAAAGGAAATCTATTATGTGTCATAGGAATGTGTAGTCATTTTGGCTTTGCCCAAAGGGAATTCGGGGTTCCACAAATTGGATTAAAATAATCCGAAACACTCCTAAACCTTTGGATGCACTTGAATGATTCAGATGGATTTAAACTCTTGAAATTCAGAATATATCACGATTCCTGCAAAGAGGGAAACAACAGGAAGGAGATTGTGAGAGGAAGAGGAAAGGGTGTCATTTTATAACTTTATTGGGACTCTTTCTCTTATAAATTCTAGTTATAAAGCTTTGGGGAAGGATTTAGAAAGAACTTATTAAAATTTGTGTTGGGGAATGTGAAAGGTATACAGTGTTTTCTTGCTCTTTAGTGTTTGGTTCCAGAACTTCCCATAGATATTCCATAGATGTCCAATGCCCATTTGTACAATGGCATAGAAAAATGATGTCCTTATATAAGGTTTGTTTTTTGGACTTTTATCAAATGTATTTTTCCTATTAACAATTCAATCTTCCTCTCTGTCATAGGTGATGCTGTAATAGGCTTTAGCCCTATCTTCTGCTTTTGAGTAGGAGAAGGGTGTGTCTCCCCCCCCTGCCCCCCATACACACACACACAAAATTCTGGCTGTCACACCTTACATCACTTTGCTATGTAGTACGAGATTACTTGTAGATTACTGAGAGTTTTCACTTGCCCTTTTCTCATCTCTGACCCTGCAGAGCTCCTCTACCCCATGGGAAATGACCATCCTAGTTTTAGGGCCAGCAGCTTACAGCAGTCTGTCTGACTTAGTTCAGGTATGGCTGAAGGCAAGGCTTGAGCAGAAGCAAACACTTCCCAGTATTTGGAGTAATGTTGTGAAGGTAACCATACATCTTCCTATGGAACAGAGTAGGTACCACAGGTTTGAGAGATTAACTGTTAAAGAATGATGGAACAAGCTCCAGCAGAGACCTTACGATAAAGAGGCTTCAAATGAGTGGATATAGGTAGCAGACAACATTGTATTCTTGATCTGGACCCTGGATCTGCAGCCCTTAAATTTGTTTTCAGTAACTCCTGACATTTGACTCATGGACTCTGACTTTGGTTTTGTTATATTCTTGCTCTGGACTTTGATTCTGTTGCCCTTCCATTTGTTTTCAAGTACTCCTGGTATTTGACTTCTGGACTCTAACAATTGGTATTTCTGAGTTTTGCTTGTTGTATCCATGTATTGAAAATTGACTCTGCTGTTCTTCTGACTCTTGGCATTTCTGACCTTGGACTGTGACTTTGATATTATCATTGTTTCTTAGCTTGAATCTTGACTCTGCTGCTTTTGGGCTACTAGCATTTCTGACCTTGTTTTTTTTGTTCCAAAATTGACTCTGTTGCTTCTCCAGTCTCCCTTCAGCTAAGAATGTGACATTCCCAAGGTCACCCAATGGTCAACCATGAACCATAGTCTCCAAAATTATAGTCCAACACTTAAACCATTATGCTATGCTGGCTCTTATAGCTTAGTCCTAAGTAATGCTTGAAAGAAGATGTGTTTATGAACAAAACACCCTTTTTCTAATGCAAGATTGTTTGCTTAGAATAAAAGTTTTCCTTAAAAGCTTTCTTCTTTTTGACACTACTCTGCTTTTTTGATACCATTCTACATTTGTCTGCAAAGCTATGTGCTGTGCATGCTTCCATCAGACAGAAGATATTTAAAAATGAGTTAAGAATGTTTATTAAGGGGTGGGGGCAACCTGCCTCTTAGTGTTTCCCAGGATATGGGGGATTGGATTATGGTGGTGTCATTAAATAAGCTTCACTGGCAGGTTGTGAGGGAGAAAATGAAAAATCGGTGAACACATTGCACCATTTGAGTGAAGGGTTGGGCTCTGGAGTAGCATCTTTGGGTTTGAGGGCTTGGGAGCTGGGTGGGAGCTTGATATTGGAGTAGATTGGCTCTTCCTTTTTTGAGCCCTGGGGCTTTCAGGGGGAAGTTCCCTTCCAAAATATGATAGTGTGAGGTAAATAAAATCAAAATACTTAATCTTCCTCAGAATCAGGTATTTTTTTCTTTTTTTTGACTGGAGAAGTTTTGCTTCAGATAGATCCTGCCTCAGCTAAGACCCCAACCAGGTTACTCTTCCCCTGAAGAGCAACTTCCCCCAAATCCAGATTATCTGCTTTGAACTGGATTTTATATTGCAGTGTAGACTCATATAATCCAGTTCAAAGCAGATAATATGGATTATCTGCTTTGATAATCTGAATTATATGACAGTGTAGAAGGGGCCATTGCTTCAGGGTTAGTCATCAAGTTTGTCTTGTTGCTTTTATCCCCACCTTCCAACCTTACTGTGAAATTACAGATTGAAATTTCAGAGAACTAGGACTGTAATATGACTATCTAAGCATTATCCTTAAGTGATCAAACTACATCAGGGTAGAGATGTCACTGCGATTGCAAAATGCAAAGCTTTAATATGTGTTTGAGGTGATGACTAAACAAAACTTCACAGTTCCACTTGCTAGGGCAATCTTGTTGTGGCATGCTTGAGCATGTCAGATCTGTGACATTTTTATCTCACTAACCTTTGGTATGAAAGTGCTACTTAATGGCAACAACAAAAATAATCAGTATTAATGCCTGAGGGGTGAAGAGAGGTTTATTTTATATCTACAGAGAGGGGGGGGGGAAGAGAGCACAAGAAACTCACAGCATTGTAGAGTGAGTAAGGACAGCAATTTATCAAATCTAACATGTCACTGTGCCAATACAGAAACCAATCATGCCTTTTACATTTCTCATCTTCACAGTAAGAGTAGGTGCAAACATTCCTTTTCTCTTGTGAAACCAAAGTGTAGATCTAGGTTTCTTTTGGACATTGTGATGTGATGTTTACATGTCCACTAACCTTACCTGCCTACAATGCACATTATGTTCTGACATAATTGATCAAGCTCCTTCAAGGTTAATATGAGTTGCAACCATGTACAGGCAGTCCCCAAGTTACAAATAAGATGTATTTAGGAGGTTTGTTCTTAAGTTGAATTTGTTTGTAAATCAGAACAGGTACATTTTAAATGTAACTCCAGTCGATAGATAGATAGATGATAGATAGATAGATAGATAGATAGATAGATAGATAGATAAGATTTAGATAGCATAGGAAAGAGGTTACAACCCTGTGGTGTTTGTTTTGCTATCTGTTCTCCTGTTTACTTTCTATCATTGTGATAATGGGATTTTGAAATGTGTGGCTTGTTGTGGAAACAAAGATTGGTGATAAAGCTTCAGTGGAGACCCCTTTCCCCATGATAACTCTTTCAGCGTAGATTTCTCTCATTTCCTATTGTCTCCCCCCATTCCTAATTATGAGTCATTTGTAAGTCGGATGTTTGTAACTTGGAGACTGCCTGTATGTCTTTTGAAAGGGTGGGAAGACTCACATTGACTATTTACTGCCAACTGTTAACTCTGAAAAACAAGGGTTTAATAGAACTGCTGACACAACCTTAACTATAGAAGCATGAACAGCCAATAAAATGAGGCAAGTCTTTTCCTTCAGAATGTGTGCATTTATGCTGCCATTGTAGAAAGGAATTTATGTGGGAATTACTTGTGCTTGGTGAATTGTGTGGCAGTAAAAAAAGGAAAAAGGAGAGAAACAATTGTGATAAGCAGAGGCCTAGGCTGAATAGTAGGGAACCAAACTCAATCTTCAAAACAATGGCCTTTGACAACCTTTATGTTTTACTACTCACATTCTACTACACTGCACTTGCTGTCATTTACTCATTTTTGCATTTTATTTCTGAAGTTTTTCTCTGGAGACAAATCTAGAGCACTATATAGATAGTGCCATGGGGCTCCTTATTCACAGGATATCTGGTGTATATATCCAAAAACACAAAAATAGTTACAGGCATGACAAAGATGTAAGCAGCACTGCAGAAATATCCTTAGGAACAATATAAAACATCCCAAGTTTATTTCTTCTGTTTAGACTGTATTGTGGTCAAAATTTGCATTTTTAGCTGAAATTCATGTACAGTAGAGCCTCACTTATCCAACATAAACGGGCCAGCAGAACGTTGGATAAGTGAATATGCTGGATAATAAGGAGAGATTAAGGAGAAACCTATTAAACATCAAATTAGGTTATGATTTTACAAATTAAGCACCAAAACATCATGTTATACAACAAATTTGACAGAAAAAGTAGTTCAATATGCAGTAATGCTATGTAGTAATTACTGTACTTACGAATTTAGCACCAAAATATCACGATGTATTGAAAACATTGACTACAAAAATGCGTTGGATAATCCAGAATGTTGGATAAGTGAGACTCTACTGTATTTCTGAAAAATGTTTTTCAACAGACATTGCAGAAGTGGCGAAATTTATTGCTGTGATTCTGCAATAAATGAAAGGCAGAACTTTCATGTTTAGGTTTTTGACACAAAGTTGATCTTGTTCCAGGCTGTGTGTTGAGTGTCATTTATTCTGACCATCAACCCTATGTGAGAATTTTTCTATGAATCCCTTCATACATCTCATAACAATCTGCTACAGACTGCTACCAGGCAATGCTGGTTCATGATAACTTGAATTTTGCTCTTTGATTTTAAGAAAGAATATACAGGGTTATAGCTTTGAGCAAATAATGTAGAGGAAACTTGCATTTTTCTCTAATGCTTAGAAGTGACACTACAACTTTGCCAGTGGGTTATGTATACAAAACGAATGCTTTAGATATTATATTTTTTTCACCATAAACTAGACTGACTCATGTTGCTTCTGCTGGACTTCTTCATAGTTTTTAATTGCATATGGCATCCTTTCAAACCATTTGCCTAGGATGGAACAGGCTGGCATTTTGTGTGGTGCTTCTAGTCTTTCCAACACAGGGTGCCACAGAACATGGAGCAGGGGTGCTACAACCTATGCTATTGTTATCAATTTATTAAGTCCTATTATTAAATCCATTTATTGTGCGTTATATGCTCCTTAACATGTCACCATATCAATAGAATTGTATTTCAGCAGTCATGAGGGATAGATTCAAATAGAATAGCTCAGAACAGTAGCTTTTCAGTGTTTATCTGCCAACTGAAGTGGTTGCCTCAAGTAGATCAATGGTGAGCAACAGTGATGGGTTCAGATGCCATATTGGGGGGAGGGGCAGTGAGCAGGTATGGACTGTTGAAGAGTTAATAAAAATAATTTAGCTAGTTAAGGAGTCTCTTACAATGAAATTTCATATACACTTTTGTAAATCAACTTCATATGTTTTTACAAAGAAGGTTCTTTTATTTCTCTACTATATTCTATTTGCTTAGGATACTGTTGTTGGTTGGTTATTGCTTATTAGGCCTATACGATCAATGAAAAAAAAGTTTCAATGCTCATTAATAAATTTGGGGGGCAGAGAATCGTGTCTATAGTATAAAGTATAGTAAGGGGTCAGTATCATAACTATAATGATTTTCATTACTTTTTCATTATGTAATTGCAGGGGGAGCTTCTGGGGCTCCTTTCGCCCTCATTTTTAGAGCTATTGGGATGAAACTTGCTACAATGGTAGAACACATTTACCACAGTCAAACCCCCCCCCCCCCCGGGTTTCAAAACATTTATCACATTCACTTTTGAGGGGGATTTACTTTTCTAACTAAACTTTCCTCCAGAGATAAAACACTGTCCTCATCTGCATTGCCATATAATGCAGTTTGAAACCAGGCATGGGGGCCACATGGTGGGCCAGAGAAGGGTGGGTGGGCATGAAAGGAGGGAGGGTGGAGGCCAGGGGGTTTGGTGTAGGGGATGGAGGGTTTCACACACGGCAGCTTGCCTGGTCCACAGCTGTGCCCAAGAAGTTGTGCTCATAAGCACCAGCCCTAGGCAGAGCCTCTTCCTGGCCTTCACTGCCATGGGACTCAACTGCTTCTCACCAGTAAACTTCCCCTCTTCTGGGCCTCTTACCTGGTGACAATGAGGGCAGCTCCTCCTCTTCCTCCTCCTCCTCCACAGCCACTACCTAGGCGTGTGGCTGTATAGGGCTCTCCTTCCCTTCCCTCCTGCTTCTGTTGTTCTTATTTCCGAGGTGGGACTTGCCCTTGAGGAAGATGCTGGCAACAGAGAAGGAGGAAGAGGAGGTGAAAGAGGAGCTGCCCTCCTTGTTGCCATGGGCGGAGGCCTGGAAAAAGGTGAATGAGCTTTCTCCATGAGCATCAGTAAGGAGCAGCTAAGTCCCATGGAGGTGGAGGCCAAGGTGTAGGCCAGGAAGAGGTTCTGCTCCACTGGTGCTGCAGCTTCATGTGACTTCCCTGGTCTCTTGTCAGCATGAGGATGTGAGTGAGCCACCATGTCCTTATGCTTATAGGAAGGAGAAAGGAAGGAGGATCTGAGAAAAGAGCCCAAAAAGCTGCATCCAGTCCCTGGATAATAATGCAGTTTCAAACTGGGTTATAGGCAGTGTAGATGGAAACGTTAACCCTGATAACTGGAATTGGAGCTAATAGATGATGCATCACAAATGTCAGTCATAAGTGTGAAAATTCACATTTATTTCTCATGAAAAATGGACTGCAATGTAATACCAGTCTTAGCATCCTACATGAAGTATTTTGTGGCATTTCTTTTCACATTGCTGCACATTTTTCCATATAGAATTGGACTGAAAAAGCCTCATATGACCACAGGATTTAACTTGAACAATGCTAACCCTGTTTATTCTCTCCCCATGTGGTTTGGTGAGATTGGATTTTACAGAGCTTATTGTAAAAAAAAGGAATCCTCGACAAAACTCGACAACATGTGTGCACAAGTTAAGCATATTTTTAAATAAATAAGTAGCAAGCAAGTATGTTTTGGTGAATCAGCTGCCTGGTCTGTATCTGCAAAATGAACATTCCAAAACTCTCAGTGGAGATTATCAACATTTAACTAATATTGACAGGACAAAAACAAGCAAAGTGAAACCAGGTATATTGCTCTGAATTCTTGAGGTTGTTACACTAGCTGCCTCCATACTGCAAATACATTCTTCTTCTCTTTAAGACCATTTTGACCAGTTTGAGACAGCTTTATCAAATGAACAGATAATGCCAGAAGAGCTACTGATTTTACATGTTTTATCCAAAATATGCCTAATTGTTGTGAAGATATGACAGTATCCTCACCATCACATTGTCATTTTGATTCCACATTAATGTAACATTTGAAGTGCTTTTATATTGTGACTAGTTAGTTTAATTTTTAATGTTCACTTTGTGTGTGTTTACTGCATTGCGCTTTTGTACTTTAAGTACCAATTGAAGGATTATGATGATTATGAATACAGTCCTCTATCTATCTATCTATCATCTATCTATCTATCTATCTATCTATCTATCTATCTATCTATCTGTCTATCATCTTTCTATCATCAATCCTGAAAACAATCTTCTATCTCTTTGTCTAGACTGCCTACCTATTGCCTGCCTATCTATCCTTAATAGCTATAAACAGGATTTTGTTTTGTTTTTAATTTGACCTTCACTGCCACACGATGGTTTGCCAAATCAAGTGATGTTGATGATGTAAAATTGAATCATGTCACACAGATCTCAATGTGATTGATTAAACTTGACAAGATGCATCAAAATGTGACACATCCACTTTAAATCCAGAAATAATAGGCATCTTGAAAACACTAGTTCTGTTAATAATTCCTGAAGGATTGATCTTTCCTTGTGGTTAAACATAAATGCATCAAGTCAAGGAATTACATTTGGTCTTAAGCATACAAAATACACCTGAGGAGAAAGAAACAAACAAAGGCTGGAATATTTCATCTACAGCTATACATTCACAACTGCTATGTATTCATGACCCCTATCCAGCCTCTAATTTAGGGAGCTATCTAGGGACTGAACCCCCAGTTACTACCCTGTTTCCCCTAAAATAAGACATTCCTGGAAAATAAGACCTAGTAGAGGTTTTGCTGAATTGCTAAATATAAGGCCTCCCCTGAAAATAAGACCTAGCAAATTTTTTCTTTGGAAGCATGCTCGCCGAACAGAACACCAGAGCATGCAGGATCGGTAAATGTATGTACCATAGATTGTTGTACATGGAAATAATAGTAGTAACAAGAAATTCTTGATAGGATTCACAGTTTGTCTGGTTATGCTGGTTTGTGATGACAACTACTGTATGGTATATAATACATGTTCAATTTTTTGTTCAACATTAAATGTGAATTCTTCATGGAAAAATAAGACATTCCCTGAAAATAAGACCTAGTGCATCTTTGGGAGCAAAAATTAATATAAGACACTGTCTTATTTTCGGGGAAACACGGTAGTGACTATTGGGATGAATGGGGATCTGTTCATGAAACAATTACCTGGCATTCTCATTTGATTTCAATTCTAAATGGGATTCTCAACAGGAGTCCTTTTTCACATTGAGGTTGCTCATGGGAGGGGCTGAAACTGTGAGACAATTGTTTCTCAATCACCCTAGGAGCAGCTACTGAGATGCCCCTGTCTTGTGTCCCCATTCAGCAGAGTATATGAAGGTAATAGGATTGAAATCAGAGCCACTTCTGAACATCTCACAGCAGCTTCATACACAGAGACACAGTATGCCTGATTGAGTGGACCTACAGTCATAAATAGCACAATGAATTGTGCCTGGAATCAGACTAACAGCAAGTGCAGCTGCTGTAACAGGGGTGTTGTATGATCCATGTACCCTATACAAGTTAACATATTTTGAACCAGATGGTATTTATTTTTATGTTTATGCTGCTAATCTCACTAAGTTACATAGCACATTTCATCCTACAAGCAGGTGGCAAGCAGGATAAAGTGGAGAAAAGCGGAGGGAATCATTTCACTTTGTTCTCAGTCATCCCACGTCCTTTCCTCAACTTTTCCTATTTGAGGTTGCGAAGTACTTGATCCCCGAAAATGCATTCTGGGCTTGGTTTCCACATGTTGCTGAAACAGAGTCCCACCAGACTTTATGTCATGTGATGATCTCCATGGGACTCAGTTTCCAAAGTGTATGGAGCACAGGCTACGTGAGATGTGATCCTAGGTGTACAATGTGAATAAATTGTGTTCAACCTTCATTAAGTTGGTTTGCACTGACTTTAGAATGAGTCATCAGTCAGTGTCAGATTGTTATTGCAAGCAATGTGTAGAGGAAATACAGTCACACTACTAGCAAAATAAATAAAGACACAAAGAGACCTGATGAAGATAAAATGGAAAGTGAGAGAATGGCCGAAGAAAGAAAGAAACTCAACACAGGAACTTGAATTTACAAAGCCTATGGGATCTGTGTCCATCTCTGACTCTATTATGCTATGATGGGTGAAGTGTGAGATGTACTGTTCAGTTTGTGCCAATATTAAGCTTTAGTTTCAAATTAGCCCCAAATTTCCAGAGGAGCACTGGTCAGGTTTTTTTACAACCTTATTTTACAAAAAATAGTACTGGCAGTTGAGTACTATGTGACTAGCTTCAGTATTTTCAGGGTTGCTATGGGATACTGTTGCAACTCAAGTCTAAGAAAAGTTCTGATCTATAACTCAATTAGGGGCAGAGAGGTTCTCTCTCTTTCTGTTTTAAACCTCCTTTTCTGTTCTGGAATCTATTTCTAGCACAATGTGTAAATCAAACTGGTGATTACATTCCAAAATGCTTATTTGTTAGAAGTAATAAAATTCATTTGGTTTGTCTGTAATTTTAGAGAGGTGATTCTGTTAAAATATAAGCTACTTGCTTGTCCTTACATGTGATAGAGTATGATTGGGTCTGGAATGAAGAAACATGACACACTATGAGGAAAGACAGTACATATTAGCATAGAAACTTAACAATGAGTCAAGAAGCCAGTATTTTGAATATTTAGATACATTGTTTATTACAGAAATAAAATAACTATGCACACAGTAAGCATCTGGAATAGAACACAAACAGTATCCAGCAACTATTTAATTAGATGGGGTTCAGAGCCTGAAAAGATATGAGATCATGCAAATAGTTCAAGATGGAAAACAAAGACATGGATGCCAAGCTATAAAAGAAAAAAAGCAAGAGTGGCCAAAGAAATGCACCATCCATATTGTACAAATGATGCAAAGTCTTCTGCACATTATGCAATGGATGTATCCTGCATACAAATCATGTGGCAAATGTACACAGACCCTTATAGAATAGAAAATAATGTTTCAAGATGTTTTTGCCCCACTCTGTAAGATTTTTTTTCTTATTCCTGCATGAAGTTTATTAGGTGGTCTCTACTTTTTGTTTCTTCTGCCCTTTCATCATCATCATCATCATCATTTAATTACGTATTAATCGCCCTCCATCCACGATGCTCTAGGCGACTTACAAGATAAAATTGTAAAGGATAAAAATACATACATACAAATATTGATAAAATTAACATAGATTAAAAGCTCTAGTAAAGAGCCAGGTCTTGAGTGCTAGGGTAAAAGGCCCTAACTCACGCATGGCTCTCATATAGGGCGGCAAGGCATTCCATAAGGCAGGGGCAGAAATAGAAAAAGCTCTGCGTCTGGTCCTTTCCAAGTGCACTTCTCTAGGACCCGGTACATAGAGTAAGTCTCGTTGGGATGGTCGTTGCGACCTCCGATGATGGGAGAAGGAGAGACGGTCCCTAAGGTACGATGGGCCCTGGCCGTAAAGAGTTTTAAAGGTCAGGACTAGCATCTTATATAGACCACGGTAATCAGTTGGAAGCCAATGCAGATGCTGCAGCACTGGTGTTATGTGGCATTTCACAAACATGCTCATCTATACTACTGAAAAGCAGGGATCAGGGGTTTTTGTATGTTTGTTTGTTTTAGCTTTTTGTCCAATAATCATCCTCCCCACATGATTAAAAAAAATGGATGAGTAGCTACTCAAAGAAACATATATTGTTATATTTTTGCATTTTTGTTCTGCTTTAGCACTTCTCAGAAGGAATGCAAGAGAGAGAGATAAAGAACAGAAATGAACAGGATAGAAAATCTGCCTTTCTGAGTAACCATGTGTGTGTATGCCAGAAAGACACAAATAACCAATTAAAAAGCATACATGCCAGAGTGTTACATTTACACCTGTTACACAAGAAATATAAATAAAAGCTGTAGGAGTAATACCCTGGCATGTATGCTTTTTAATTGATTGTGTCTTTTTTTACATACATGAAGCTTGCTGTCACGATAAACAAAATATATGCATTTTATGGCAAACGTCAAAATGAAGCAGCTGAGAAAGACAGTTGTCAAAATTCTTAGAAAATCTATAAATCACTTTTGAAATTCTGGTGCAGAGCTGAGAAGCCATCTGTGTATGTAGGTTAGGGAGTATATGTGATAAATCATAAGTTCATATCAAGGGGGTCTTTGATGCAAATGTTATCCCACCTCTGAAATAGCTGCCTCAAGGACTCTGACAAAGGACATGTGGGATAACAACTTCCAAAGCATATGATCAGAGCAGCGAGACCAAAACTGACAAATTACAAAGATACAGACATCAAAAAAGCTGAGAGGGATAAAATAGGTTATTTGCATTTGTGAAATGATGAGTCTTGAAATGAAGTAGAAGACCATGATTTCCCCTATCCCCATCTATACACATTCTTGGATTGGCCTCCAGGTCTGAGTGAATTAAGCATTTGTGTGGCTGTCTGTGTTTGTGTGGGAAAGAAGTAGGGAGAGAAAAATATTCAAAATATTTCTGGAAAAAACTTTTTTTAGAGGTAAAAGCAGCCTCCGAGTTACAAACATCTAACTTACAGATAACTCATACCGTGTTTCCCCGAAAATAAGACCTCCCCAAAGAATAAGACCTAGCAGGGGTTTGGGGGGATTGCCAAATATAAGGCCTCCCCTGAAAGTAAGACCTAGCAACTAAGGCTGCAGCAGAGTTCCATTGGGAAGCATGGCTGCAGGGCTAAAGCAGCACTCCTCAAACACACCGGAGGGAGGGAGGGAGGGAGGGAGGGAGAGAAAGTGCTTGCTGGCCTTGCCTTGCCTGTCCCCCAGCCTCCGTGGCTGCTGCTGCGCTGCCGTTTCTTCCTCCGGAGACAAGGCCATGCTTCCTGGCCATGCTCGCTTCGCCCCCAAGGCTTCTGATTGGCTCCTGGAGCCAGGGCAAGGGAAGGAGGGAGGGAAGGAAGAGGGCTTTCCACTCATCCTGCTCTTTCAGTTTCTTAAAGGTACAGGACGCATTGGGATTCTCCTCTCATCCTTATTCCTATCCTATGCCCTGAAACATTATTTTATACTATTATTCTATTGCCATATTATTATCATCATATTCTGTTACTATTATTATATCCCATTATTATATTATCCTATTAATATATTTTATAACATTATATTATATTTTTCTATTATTATTATAACATTATATTATTATTCTATTATTATTCTATTATATTTTCATATTATTATATTATTATTCTGTTATTATTATATTCCATTTTATATTATCCTATTAATATATTTTATATCATTATATTCTATACTATTATTCAATTATATTATTATATTATTATTTTATCATTATTAGCATATTCTTTTATTATTATTATATTCCATTTTATATTATCCTATTAATATATTTTATATCATTCTATTCCATTCTATTATTCTATTATATTATCCTATTATTATTATATTATTATGCTATTCTGTTATTATATCCCATTATTATATTATCCTATTAATACCATATTATTATCATATTCTATTATTATTATATCCTATTATTATATTATCTAATTAATATATTGTATATCATTATATTATTATTATATTATCATATTATTATTATAGTATATTATATTATTCATCATTCATGACTACATTGAAACTAGAATAGAGAGAAATCAGCGTGGAAACCTTGTGAAACCTAAACTGCAAGAGGTACCATAGATTGTTGCACATGTAAATAATGGTAGTAACAAGAAATTCTTGATAGGATTCACAGTTTGTCTGGTTATGCTGGTTTGTGATGACAACCACTTTACAGTATATAATAAATGTTCATTTTGTTGTTCAACAATAAATGTGAGCTCTTCTTCATGGAAAAATAAGACATCCCCTGAAAATAAGACCTAGTGCATCTTTGGGAGCAAAAATTAATATAAGACCCTGTCTTATTTTCGGGGAAACAGAGTTGTTAAGAATTGGAGTGAAACAACAGGAAGTGAGATAAATCTACTCTTGGGAAGGGATATTCATTCCTGAATGAGTTATAGGGAAAAGGTGTCTCAGCTGAAGCTTTATCACTAATCCATATTTCCGGAAAAAGCCATTTTTCTCAAAATCCAATTAGCACCGGGACAGAAAGGGAGGTGACATTTTCTGAATAGGGGCACAGACAGCAAAACAAACACCACGGGGGGGGGGGGGGACCATTTCTTATATGTATGTATGTGTGTGTGTGTGTGTGTTTGTGTGTGTGTGTAACTAGAGTTACACTTGAAAAATGTACATGTTCTGACTTACAAATAAATTCACCCTACGGAACCTATCTTTTTCGTAATGTACCAATAAAATTTTGGACAAAAGTTCATGTGCTAGTTTTGCATTGAAGACATGAGCTTCCATGCATTTTCTTCTGCATGAAAATAATATTTTCTGCAAAAAAGTGGAAAATATTAGCTCTACAGGGCCAAATCTATTCATTTCTCCCCCTCCTTTCTTGAATCTTTCCCAGAGCCTTGTAGTTCTGTTTCCAGAAAACATTTCCTTTCTTATCTTTCTCTCCTCTGGAAAACAGTGTGCCACACACACATACACTCTTTCAACATGATCTGAGATTTCTCACAGCTACCTAAATGTGTGAGTACATCCCTTTCCAATCTACCCCTTCATCTTCTCTGTCCAGCCCTTAGAATTTGTTCTCTGATCCTTGTTGTAACACTTAATATTTGTTCTATTCTTATGCAATAAAGTGTACAAATATCTCTACAATTTGCAGATTTGATGTTTGTAGATTTGATTATTTATGGATTTGATTTGAAATCATCTCTCTAGGGATCTCTAGGTCCTCCAGTGCGACTGTTTGGTCAATTTTCTCCAGCTGTGCTAGAGAGTTGGGACATTTCTAGCAAGAACACCTGTTTACAAATGTCTAGGTCTTCCAGTGTTAAGCTTCTTGCGGATGTTGACCATAGTGTCATGCTGGAAGACCTATATATTTCTAGAGATATGTTCTCTAAGATTTTTAAAATAGCAATTTCTTTATTCTTGAGTTTTCACTGTCATGGGGACTATGTGTCCTTAAAAGTTCACTTTATTTGGCCAGTAAGTCTCTTTAACTAGATGGATAACAAGCCATAACTAAAAAGACCCTGTATCTGTGAATGAGAAAAAAGTGCCGCATTGGGAAAGGATAGATCTGAATCTCAGGGCCCTTCTACACAGACCCAAAACCTGAGAGGAATTGTGTTTTTTTTAAGCTAGTTCCTCCAGGGTTGCTGTCCCCACTCCTAAGCCAAAACCCAGGCTTTCCCTTGAGGGGTGGCTAAATGCCCTCCCCTGCCACCTGATGCAACATTTTTGCACATCAGCAGCACTCTCTGGATTGGCCTGCACTGCCAGCAGGTTGTACAGGTAAGTTTTAAAGAAGAAAATGGAGGGCTGGGGGAGAGAGAGTGGGCATCATCTAAGAGCCTGAAGAACTGGGATGGTTGTAAGGATTGACTGGGTAAATCCCCACAGGCTCAGCACCTGCAAAAATCTGGACTTTACCTTAAGGTTTGGATCTTTGCAGGTATCAAATTTATCTGGAGTAAACTAGGAAATCGCAATTTACTCTGGATTAATACAGGTTAACTTCAGATGTTGTTTGGATGCCTCAGGTTAACCCACGATGTGTAGCAGGTTTTGGGACAGTGTAGAAGAGCCCTTCAACTCTTTCTTACAAAAATCCCATCCCAGAGAACAACAGTAGCTGTGTATGTGTATCTTCACTTGCTAAATTAGACCACATCTACACAGTGCCCTTAACTGATCCAACTTCCCTTGCAAAGCAGCTTTTCTGCCAATTAATGACTTCACAGTAAACCAGGAGTCATTTCTATTTCCAACACAAATGGAATTTCGACATTTCTATTTGTAACCCATGGTTGCTAAGTCGTATGTGTGCTACTTTTCTTCTGCATAATAATGCCCATATATTGACAGTCATTGCAACATTATGCTAAATCTTCATTATTTGCACTGCCAACAAGCTTTTTGCCTGAAGCAAAATTGGAGATTAATTTGAAGGATCCTGCTGAGGTGAAACATCTTCTGGAATTCTGATGGATGCTAAGTGAATTTCAATAAGATGAAGAATATTTCTCAGGGAAAGTTCATGCATCCTCCTATTTGACAAGTAATGCACATGACCTATAGTTCTAGTCAGTTATTGTAAGACAAGAGAAAAAAGGAGCATACTAGTTTCCCTATTTTCAATTCGATCATTCTTCACATGACAGATCTCAACAGGACAGTTTCTCTTTCTTGTACTGTGTAACTCTCACATATAGTAGACATGCTATTCAGTCTAGGCCTTTCCTTCATGAGGAATAATAATAATAATAATAATAATAATAATAATAATAATAATAATAATTACAAAGAAGGTGTTGCATGTATGTGTGTGAAAATGATATGCAGTAGGGTATGGAGCCAGGTGAATAGGAATTTTCACATCCCAAGACAATGAACAAAATATATTGACATGGTTGCTGTAAGACCATGAGTTATATCATCTTCACACTTGAAATAACATTCCATGTGCTTCAGACACTATTCAAGTTCCTGTAAACAAAAAGAATAATAGGAGTCAAATACAAAATACACTTCACAGTCACAAATATGGGACAAATTGTGAGTAGGTCGTATGTCAATTTTCATGTATGCACATGAAAGCTTCTCTTCCTTTTCCAGCAACACCCCTTTTAAGATTTTTCTCTACTTTCAGGGTGGCTTTTGAGTGCACTACAATAAAAGGCAGTAGGAAATAACCCATTTGCAAACAATTGATCAGACATAGATCCTCAGATCTCAGTGTTGGATTTTGGCATGCCATGATGTTGGGCTAATACACTGTATGTTGATGACAAATATAATTATCCTTCAACAAATGTAGATTGTGAATGTTTAACAGGGAATACTTTTACAGTTTAAGTGTAGCTTCCAACCTACTTCATTTTAAGTGGTAAATATATATCTATAAACATACACACATACATACTAGGCATATGCGATCCATGAAAAACATGGTTCAATACTCACTTCTAAAGTAGGGGGTGCTGGCGCTTAGTTTCTGAAACTACTTCCGAAATTTGGCCCAAAAAGTTTTGAAACTTAACGAATATTCAGAATATTCAAAATTAATTCATTAATGGTGGACGCGCATGAGCAGTGGCCAAAAACAGCACAAGGAGGGAACTTTACAGGACTCTCCCACCCTCATTTTTGAGCGACCCTCTCCAAACTTGGTACAGTGGTAGAACACATTTAACACTGCTAGCTCACCAAAACTCAGAACGTTTCCCTTATCCTCTGATTTTTGGAGAATTTTCATAGCTTTTATAATAAACCATTTTTAACAATTGCAGAAATCTGTTCCTGGTTTGAAAGTCTTATTTTCTGTTTCATTGGGTTGTCTTTACTTTGAAAGTCATTGTTCTACTACAGAAACTTTGTTTTTGTGGCTGAAACTTTGTTAAATTGGTGGACAGTGTCCCAGGGAACCATAATGTGCTATTATAGCAACATGTCCCTTGTGCAAAGACCAAGTTCAGGCAGTGTCATAAAATTTTGCCATGTTTCTATGACAGAACCAATTAGGAAATGACATTTATCACCCAGGAACATAAATCATAGTACACCATCAAATCACTCCTGACATATGGCCATCAGTCTCTGAATAAGGAAATCTGTTCCTGGTTTGAAACTGTTTCATTGGGTTTTCTGGGGCTGAGAGTATGTGACTTGCCCAAGATCACCCAGTGGGTTTCCAGGGCTGAGTGGGGAATGAAGCCACAATAATCATCCAACTCTCAAACCACTACACTACACCATGCTGTCCCAAAAAGGGGCCGCTGTTTCTTCCTATGAAGCTTAAAACCTCAGTCTTTTGTTTTTTTACGAATGATCCCATGAGAAAATGTATGAAGGATGAACTACAATTCCCAAAAGTCTTGGGTCAACCCTCCCAAAACTCCCCTAGGATTCACAGCTGTGTGCCAAGATCAGTTACTTTTCTTCTTATCCCAGATTATATGGCAGTGGGGACTCATATAATCCAGTTTTAATCAGATAATCTGTGATCAGATCCTGGGAATTAGGGCAGTGTAGATTTGCCTGAGGCCCTGTCCCTATATCCCAGGATCTTATCCCAGATTATATGGCAGTGGGGGATATATTATCCTCCTCCTCCTCCCCTCCCCCTCCTCTTCTTCTTCCTCCTCCTCCTTTTGGAGGAGAAGGTTTGCAAAGCTTTGGAGAACTATTGTGCAAAAGAGGGAGATAGAAAAGGATGCCAAGGGAAACTTCTCCCTTTTCCCCTCCTCGTCCTTCCTTCCTTTTCTTCTTATCCCAGATTATATGGCAGTTGGGACTCATATAATCCAGTTTAAATCAGATAATCTGGAATCAGATCCTGAGATATAGAGCAGTGTAGATCTTCAACACTGCTCATCTATCCCAGGATCTGATCCCAGATTATCTGCTTTGAACTGGATTATATATTCACACTGCCAGATAATCTGGGGTAAGAAGATAATCTAGAAGTGGATTTCTTCCGATGGGGTTTAGCCTGCTTCTAACCAGAAGGGGAGGGAACGCACTCAGGAGTGGGGTTTACACATGTCACATATACACAAATACAGAGCAAATTTTACAAGGAAAACTACTAAAACATAGATTTAAATTGCAACCTTTTCTCTTCCCAGAATGATACTATTAATATTATATATATTTTAGCTTTCCCCACCCATTTCCAATTTTCTTCTCCCCCTGAAGTGGAAAGTCAGTTACACACCAACCTGGGTGGAGAGTTCTAGTTTGGGGTTTTGCCAGCACAAAACCGGAGTGAAGTGATCTGGATCATGGATTGGAATTGATCTTTTTCCCATTTCCTCACTTAAAGCTTCTGACAAAAAGCGGGAGGGAAGGCTGCAAAGGAGAAGAGCAAGTGGTTTGCAAGGGAAATCCTGCAGAGTGAGCAAAGAAGACTCCCTCCTCTTACAACCAGGTTCTCTTGCAACCCGGTTTAAGAGGTCCATAGAAAGCAACCACTCCAGGACAGGAAAAAGGGAAAGGGGATTTCTCTCCTGAATAGCAACTGCAGCCAGCCACCAATGCCCTTTGCAAACAAGACTCCCTCTCTTCTGCAATTGGCCACAGGGAGGCAAGGCAAGCCCAGGCAAGCCTGCACCTCCCTCAAACCAAGTTTGGATGCTTTAAAAATGCATGGCTTATTGGCTTAAGTACCGAAAAACATACAACGCCATTAGAAAAATTGGCTATCCCGGTTCAATATCGCAGGATACACACGGTGGGATAACCCACTTCGAAACCAATTCAAAAGTAACAAAACAAACAAATTGGATCCGACATATGACGGATTTGACTTTTTTGCCCTACCCTACTACATACATACATACACAAAGCTCTGTAACTGGAGAGGATGGGTACATGTTCAGTATGGAGTTCTTATAATAAATCATTGCTCAACAAGTTAATGTTTGGATAATAGTTCTTACAATCTTGCCATTGGCATGGTCAATAGTCATGGTATCTGGGGAATTGTTGAAGTTACAGATCAAAAAGTAACCTTTAAAAAGGTGGCAATAAATGCTGAAATGGCTATGAAAGGATGAGTATCATGGAGAAACTAGGCTAATACATAACCATCATGACTAAGAATTCTGCCAAACACATAAACACACACACACACATTTTAAGTCACACACTTATAATGGTATTCAAAAAGTAAAGTGTGAGCATTATATAATTCAGTTCATATATCTAAAATGAATACATTGGTCGCCTCCCTAGCTTATAGTTACCTAGAAAGGATTATTTCCTTTCATACCCACCTCCAATCAATGGCAGGAAAGTATATATTTAAACAGAGAGTGTACCGTGGCTCTATGTGATCATTTGAAAAGAATGGCAATTTAGTGGGTGGGATACTTCTTGGAGAAATGATTGCTTCAAAAACTATTCCCCAGAACACCTTTTCTCATCCAATATCTAACTTGTCTCATGGGTAAATGATATACAAGACAGTATGTTTCATAAATGTAAAGTTCCCTTTTTAATGGCAATATTTAGTTTTTCATCATTCTGGGAAATGAGATGTTTGCATAGGCAATCCATAATATTGCAGCAAACCTGTGTGATGAAAAAGCATGAAGTTAGATGAAAAAGTATGTTTGAGAAAGGGGAATGACAATAATATGGTACAAAATTCAATGACAGAGAACACTGACAAGAGAAAACAGCAGTAAATATGAGAAAGCCATACAACTGCATTGTGTATACCAAGAAGAAAGTGTGAAACATCTTGAAAGAGAGTACTTCATGATCTCTTCACATAAAATTTATTAAAAGAAAGAAGGGAAGGAGAGAAGAAAGAAGGGAGTTACAATGTAAATTTTGAACCTGATAGAAACAATTATATTCTAAAAATAAATCATATTAAATTGGCACAAAAAAAGTGGAAGAAAAAATACCGTAATGGGGAATTGACATTTACTCAATAAAAATTAGTGCATTTTCACTCTTTGTTGTCTGTTTCTTCTGGTGTAACTGGGTGCCACCAATTTTGCATAATCAGTGAATTGAGAATTTGGCCTGACAAAACTGTTCTATCAATACATTTAGGAATATCATTAATCGAACATCAGACAATGGCCAGAACAAATTGAACAATACCAGCCAAATTGAAACACATTAATATCTCACTTATTTCAAAGCGAAATGTTTCAGCAATCCTTAGTTCTTTTAATTTTCTTGTGCAAGGAAGAACAGTAGCCTGCTGCACAATCTTTGTGCATTTCAAAGACTTCTACCAAATGGTACACATTTTTTCATAAAATAGCCTAATATTCATGAGATAACCTTAGGGTAATGTACATATAAAATTCAAGGAGATAGCTCTTGTAGGTTTTTAAAATATTGTTTATAAAATCTTTGAAAATTCCCCAAATATCAGTGGATAAGTGAAACATTCTGAAACTTGATGGGCCAACAGTGGAAAATGTGTTCCACTTTTGTAGTCAATTTTACCCCAATAGCTTTAAAAATGAGAGAGAAAGGAATCCCTGATGTTTCCTCACTTGTGAAATTATTATAATGAAATAGCAATGCAATTTCATGACTCTCATTATAGGAAAAAGTCACTAACTATATCTTAGAAACATTTTAGAAATGAAACACCAGTATCCCCTAATTTTGTAATGATTTTTGAAACATTTTTAATTGATCACACTTGTGGTCTTGTGCAAAAAAATTGTAGGATTGTAGAAAATAAGTAGGATCAGTTTTGTATGATCTGTACTTACAACACTATTTTAGAAGAGCGGGAATCGACCACACACCAAAACTAAAGAATCAAAACTAAAGAAGGCAGGCAGACAGGATGGACAAAGAAAGAAAGAGAGATGGGGTTTCATTGTCTTTGGGAGAGCTTTACTGGGGAAAGGGAGAAGATTTTTAGGAGACACAGGGCTGCTATATTTTTGGGGCTGGCTGCTGCACTAGAGAACGTGGGAGAAGATTTTTAGGATTTTTATTCCTGCTTTTGGAAATCTAATAGTTAAGCTGTCTGTCTGCTGCTCTCTCATTCCAGTTAGCATACTAGTTTTGGAAATCTTCTAGGGATACAAGGGCAGTGCTGTGTGTGTGTGTGTGTGTGTGTGTGTGTGTGTGTTTTCTACATTTAGAAAACCACATCAAGTGAAAGTTTGAATTTTAGAGTGCCAATTGCCCCCTGGTTTTTCCACTCATTCCTCTCATTCCTGCAGTGCATTTTGTAAATCTTCTAGGGATACAAGGGTGTTGTTGTTGTCACTGTGTGTATTTTTTCCATTTTGAAAACCACAAAAGTCAAAATGTTTAATATTTAAAGGGCCAAGGGCCTGCCTTTCCTAGAGCTTGATTGATCTATGTGCAAAAAAGAACACCACCAGTCATCAAACCCTCAGACAAGTGGCCCTAGCGCCACTTGTTATAGAGCGTAAGTGATCACTGTGCAAAAAAGAACAAAACCACTTGTCAAACTCAGCCAAAAGTCAAAGCACCGAGTCCCAAATCCTTTTTAGGGAGAAAGCAAACTTTAAAGATTTCTTGAGTTTGGGGAGACCTTGTTCTTTTTTAATAAAGTACTTTCTATACCTAGTCTGAGCCAATCAACACGAAGTGTTTTAGTGACAGTGGGTTGGCACATAAATCCTCTGGGTCTGCCCGGGGTTCCTGAGGAGGGAAGAGAAGGAGGAGATCACCGAAAAACTTCAATGTACAACTTTGGCCGGTGAAGGTGGTGATGGTAGTATCAATAGTGCTGCTGTGAAGACGGGACCCTCTCCATCCCAACTGCTTGTTCCTCTTTCTTTGTCTATAGAGTTAACATAGGAGGATCAGGATAATATCTTGGAATCAGAAGGGGGAAAGTATTTGAAATTGTTTCCCTCCTTGAGTCTCCCTCTGGTGCTATATAAATAAATAGGCTATTTATTTCTTTATTTCTTCATTTACAATTAGGAATTTTAGATTTGCCAAGTTACTTAGATAGAAGATACCCTTGCAGAAATATGCTTGCTTGCCATTGCTGTGAATACTGGATTTTAACATTTGTTCTTATCCAAGGTGTTTACTATAGTGTGGAGTGCCAAAGTATTGTGCAGAAGATTGCATGACTTTGCTTCTTCCTTCATTATGAAACAGATTTAATGTGAAGCATATTGTGTAATAGGTAAGGGTCATAGTCAATCAAAATATTATATGGCCATTTAATGAAGACAGTGTTGTCACCCACTTAACTCTCATACTTATGGTACTGTTACAGTTGGTTTCCCACTGTATATCGATCAGGTCTAATCAGGCTTGTTTCACAGTTTTCTCAAGTGGAAACAGGTATGCTTCCACTATTGCAATTAGTGATAAGACAGTTCTGCCTCAAAGTATTTTGGACAATCCTTGTAAAACAGGAGTAGGCATCTGTAGACAAATGCTAAAGTGTTTACTATCTGAAGCTAAAGTAGAGGCATAATTTTGAAAGTTTCTGAAACTTTTGCAGTCCATGCTTTATGTCCCTTTATTTGTCTCATATACATAAATACAGAATTGGCCTGTGAAATCTCACTGAGATATGACACCACCGGAATGTCACTACTATTCCTTACAGATTTTTAAATAGTTTTAAATTTTGGTGACAATACTTTTAAATTTTGGAAACAAGTTAAATGTGGCCATAATCTTTAGATGTGTGTGGAATTCAATTCATCTCAGTTGTTGTTGTAGTCTTGTAAACTATTTGGTGGTATTCTCAAAAATCCCCCCCCCCCCGCCCAAAAAAAAAGTTTTCAATTTGCTTTCATTTTCTGAAATTTTCTGAGTCAACTCTAGGATATCTTCCCCAATCCTATGAAAAACTAGAAATATCCATAAATGTAATGTGTTTCATTTGGTGCCTTTAATTGATACAAGTAATTGGGTATTTATTTATTTACAGCATTAATATTCCGCCCTTCTCACCCCGCAGGGGACTCAAGGCAGATCACATTACACATATAAGGCAAACATTCAATGCCTTAACATAGAACAAAGACAGAAGACAAATGCAGGCTCCGAGCTGGCCTCGAACTCATGACCTCCCAGTCAGAGTGATCTGTTGCATCTGGCTGCAGCTGGCTGCTCAACAGCCTGCGCCACAGCCCGGGTATGGAACAAAGAATTAAAAATGCAAACAAATGCATAAGCCCTTCACGCAAAACATAATAATAATAATAATAATAATAATAATAATAATAATAATAATAACAACAACAACAACATCACAGTTGTGGAAAAGAAAAAGGTTTGGATCATTGATGTCGCCATTCCAGGTGACAGTCGCATTGACGAAAAACAACAGGAAAAACTCAGCCGCTATCAGGACCTCAAGATTGAACTTCAAAGACTGGCAGAAACCAGTGCAGGTGGTCCTGGTGGTGATGGGCACACTGGGTGCCGTGCCAAAAGATCTCAGCTGTTTGGAAACAATAGACATTGACAAAATTATGATCTGCCAACTGCAAAAGGCCACCCTGCTGGGATCTGCGCGCATCATCCGAAAATACATCACACAGTCCTAGACACTTGGGAAGTGTTCGACTTGTGATTTTGTGATATGAAATCCAGCATATCTATCTTGTTTGCTGTGTCATAATAAAATAATAATAATAATAATAATAATAATAATAATAATAATAATAATAATAATAAAAAGTTTATTTATATACTGCTCTGTCTCCTCAGAGGGACTGATGGCAGTTTCCAACATAGGTAAAATATTCAATTACCAGACAAAATATACATAAAACCATAAAACATGAACATAAATTACTATTTTCACAACATAATCATTTATAATTTAAAGCCAATTTTAGTGCTAATTCATTTGGATGGAATTCACATCTGACATTAAATACAATTTATGGGGTTGAGAACATACTCAGCCTTAGGTAAGAAGATAAACTTTGGTTCTTGGTGATGGAACTAGTCTGTAACTAGTAAACAAGCAAAAAAGAGAGCTTCTAATACCTTTATCAGACTGATAAAGCAGACTGCAATGCCAGCAACTGAGTAAATAGTGTGTTAGGATAATAGGGCAGTGACAGCACTGATGCCCTCTGGCAAAATCTCTCTTCCATTCCTGAAACGTTTTGTAGTGGAGAATTAAGTACTGTCTACCTCAGGCTTACTCAGTCAGAATATATTCCTCATGATGAGCCTAGTGATATGACAAGCAAAGGCACAGTGATGAGTCTTATTAAGTCTCAATGCTTGCAGGCATGAGCCCTGAACACCACGCAGGCAGGGTCAGCATAGCATTCTGGAGATTGCAAGAAAGAGAAAACACCACAGAAGCACAAAACAATACTTGATGGGAAAAACGACTCAAGCATTCCACCATAATGTCTTAAGATGCCATTGGGAAACAAATTCCAAAGGACCAACATTAACATATATAAAAAGGCCAAATTGCTGTTGTTGTGTGATTATTTTACTGTTGTTAAGAAACCCAGGTAAGATTGTGGACTAATTTCATATTAGGTTAAAAAGATGAACAACAAAGCATCTATTTAAATATATATACTCGTACAAGCACACACTGAAAATGAACATTTTGAACATTGTGTGAAAAGTTCTGGATGCTGAACAGCAATGCTTACTGGGTCAAAAAGTCTCAAAATTCATTCTTCTGTGAAGAGTTTTAAGGTTTGAGGTTTACCTCTTTTTTGTAAAGACAGAATTATTTCTAGATACCTCTCATGACTGTATTTTCAAAGGCAGTTAAAGTGTATATACAATAGTTATAAAATACATGTGCTATATTATAACATTTGATTTTTCATATATTATACAGATATAAATTAGTTGGTGACTATCCTTATTCATCTGCCATCATTTCAATAACAATCTCTATTCATGGTGGAAACCTATTGTTTCTTTCTTACAATCTTTTAAAGTCACTATTTTTTTGTTAAAAAAACTTTTCTATTATTTTGATTGCGGTTTCTTAAACCGTGGGTCCCAACCTCAAATGGGGTATCTCAATGTTGGGGTTCCAAAATTTGACAAGAGTAAAAGGTTTCTGAATGTCACCTAGTGACTGTTTTAGACATTTAAATGAATCTGTTATTCAGTGTTTACAGTGGACTCTGCGGAAGATTATTTAGTTGTACTTTGCAAGACTTGTCTGTTTAGCAAGCCTTGCAAATACTGGTTTGTTATCAGTATATGTTTGACTTCTATACCTCTATTACATATACCTGGGATCCCATAAAATTTCTCGGGCCAAAAGGGAGCCAAAATAGAAAAGTTTAAGAAGCCCTACATTTTGGATAACCAGATTTTCAGTGAAAATATTTTATTGTTAATTCCATCTATGGGATCTGGAACCTTAGCGACTATCAATACATTATAGATTAATTCATTCCACAGATACATCACCTTTAAATAACTCTAGAACATTGCAGTTGAATCTGAACAACAAAAACAATAACATGGTTCTACTCTATATAGCTGTGAAGATAATATTAAGAATTATAGAAATCTTGTGCAAAAACTGTAATTCTAGCAGATCCATCTTAATAACAATTTTAATAGTAAGATTACTTGTTGACATACCATATGAGAAGTATTACTGTTAGCATGAAAAAGCTAATTATGACTATAAAAGTGTTAGCTTTTAAAGCGGCTACATAAGTTGCTTAAAATAATATATAGAAAAGAAACATTTGGTTTAGAGTGCCCTTGAACACAGCCAGGGAAGAAATACAGTTCTAAGCTCATGAACTTTTACTTTTTAGAATTTTAAGATGGATGTGTATGGGATAGAAAGAGGATGTAATTGTAGGGAATTTTCACCTACTTTTAAAGGTGCCATCTTTTATAGCTGAAATCCTATTGAGAGTCTGTAAACCTGTTGTGCTGCATTTAGCAGCTAAAATACTGAAATGAATCTAGAAGCAATCAATAGAGTGTAAAGTGGTTTCCTAAAAGTGCTTTTTTTCAAGTTAGATCTCTCCATTTTCAGAAATGGCAAGCAATTTCAAAGCTTTAGCTTTTGATAACTTAGCCTTATTATGACTCATATTGCCGAATAAGATGCAGAAAAATCTGACCCTGAGATGTATCTAGCTCCGGGTTACAAGTCCTCCCTCCAAAAGTGGTCATCAGCAGGTAGCAACAACCCATGGAGATCCTATGCATAAGGAAAATCTTCCTCAGCAGAGCTGACAAATACTGAGAAGAGTCTAGCTTCATTTGCAAAATTGCATCATGCCAAGCAGAAGCAGAGAAATTATAACCAAACCCTCTTAGAAAATTTCTTCAAAAGAGAAAGTTGGTACAGCAAATGTGTGCCTACTTCCTTTTTGAGGATCGCCTCATCTTTGATACCGAGTTGGCTGCTCTTTTTTCTACTTTTTTGATTAGTCATTAGTCATTAGGGTGGGTGATCTGAGCCCATCAGTCAGGTAAAAAATAAGTTATATGATAAAAAATTAGGTCAGATGAAGGTAAAAGATGTGAGACAATTAAGTCAGGAAAATAGAGATATAAGTGAATAGTCACTAAAAATATACATCCCAAATTCAAGAAATATTTTTCTTAGCCCTAGAATGAACTTTTACACAATAAACAACAATAGCATATTCATCAACATGAATCAGTTCAATTCAATTGTATTTATTGATAGTTCCAGATAAGGTACCTAGAGCATCTGTCGAATCAACTTTGATGGATTTTTTTCAGCTTGTTTGACCTGATGACGTGGACAAGATCCTTGGAGTGATGAGGCCAACCACATGCGCTCTAGACCCTTGTCTTACCTGGCTTATGAAGCTTGCCGGGCCGGGGGTGGGGGTGGGGGTGGGGGTTGGTCGATTGGTTCTTGAGAATTATCAATGCCTCACTGGAACAAGGGCAATTTTCATCTAGCCTGAAACAGGCAACTATTAGACCAATTCTAAAAAAGGCATCCCTTGATTCCTCTGTTCCAGGGGTCCCCAAACTAAGGCCCGGGGGCCAGATGCGGCCCTCCAAGGTAATTTACCTGGCCCCCGCCCACAGTTTTATAATATAATATTTTATATCAGTTTTAATAATATAATATATTGTATATACATATAATATTGATAATAATCTTATGTTATACAATATAATACTAATAGTAATACCATATAATAATATTAATTATATGTTATATATTACATATTATATAATAGTATAGTGGTATAGTTCAAGATAGTAATATATAATGCTAATATTGTGTTATGCTAATAATATAATATATTGTATGTACATACAGCTGCTCTGAGTCCCCTTCGGGGTGAGAAGGGTGGGATATAAATGTAGTAAATAAATAATTAATTTTAGACTTAGGCTCGGCTAAAGTCTGACATGACTTGAAGGCACACAACAACAACAACAACAATCCTAATTAACTTGACTATCTCATTGGCCAGAAGCAGGCCCACACTTTCCATTGAAATCCTAATAGGTTTATGTTGGTTAAAATTGTTTTCATTTTTAAATATTGTATTGTTCTTTCATTGTTATTGTTGTTTTGCACTACAAATAAGACATGTGCAGTATGCATAGGAATTTGTTTGTATTTTTTTTTAAATGATAATTCGGCCCCCCTAACAGTCTGAAAGATTGTGGACCGGCCCTCTGCTTAAAAAGTTTGGGGACCCCTGCTCTGTTCTATCAAACTATCAACCAATTTCAAACCTCCCATTTTTAGGCAAGGTTCTGGAGTGAGTGGTGGCCTCTCAACTCCAGGGATTCTTGGAAGACACCGATTATCTTGACCCATTCCAGTCTGGCTTTAGGCCTGGTTATGGTACTGAGACGGCTTTGGTCGCCTTGGTGGATGACTTCTGTAGAAAACTTGGCAGGGGGAGCGTGTCCCTGTTGGTTCTCTTAGACATCTCAGCGGTTTTCGATACCATCGACCATGGTATCCTTCTGGGGTGGCTCTCAGGAATGGGGATTGGGAGCATTGCACTACAGTGGCTCCACTCCTTCATGGAGGGCCGTACCCAGATGGTGAAGTTGGGGGATACCTGCTTGGACCCCTGGCCTTTGACCTGTGGGGTCCTGAAAGTTCTATTCTTTCCCCCATGCGTTTTAATATCTACATGATACTGCTGGGCGAGGTAATCCGTCGTTTTGGAGTTCAGTGCCATCTCTACGCAGATGACACTCAACTCCACTACTCCTTTCCACCTACCTCCAAGGAAGTCTCTCAGATCCTAGAACAGTGTCTGGCCGCTGTGATGGGTTGGATGAGGGCCAACAAGTTGAAGCTTAATCCTGATAAGACAGAGATCCTCCAGGTCAGTTTTTCGACCGATCAGGGCATAGGGTGGCTACCTGTGCTTGACGGGGTCACACTCTGCCTGAAGGCACAGGTCCACAGTTTGGCGGTCCTTCTGGATTCATCGCTGTCACTTGATGTCCAGGTGTCAGCGGTGGCTGGGAGGGCCTTTGCACAATTAAAACTAGTGCACCAACTGTGACTGTAATTCGAGAAGTCTGACTTGACCATGGTGGTCCACACTCTAGTTACCTCAAGGATGGATTACTGTAATGCACTCTATGTGGCCTTGAAGACAGTCCAGAAATTGCAGTTGGTACAACGGTCGGCAGCTAGGTTACTAACTGGAGCTGCTTACAGGGAGCGGTCAACCCCCCTGTTTAAGCAGCTTCACTGGCTGCCGATAATATTCTGAGCCCAATTCAAGGTACAGGTTATTACCTATAAAGCTCTAAATGGTTTGGGACCTGCCTATCTTTGTGACCGCATCGTCCCCTATGAACCTACATGATCTCTAAGATCCTCCGGGGGGGGGGGGGCTACTCTCGCTTCCATCTTCCTCACAGTTATGACTGGTAGGGACGAGAGAGAGGGCCTTCTCGGCTGTGGCCCCCCGACTCTGGAACTCCCTCCCTAGGGAGATTAGGTTGGCTCCCTCTCTATCCTCCTTCAAGAAACAACTTAAGACTTGGATGTTTAGGTTGGTCTTTGGTGAGACAGTCACTGGATGACCAGCCTCAGTCGACATTATAATTCTATCCTGAATTTTATTAGGTCCCATTTATTTGGGTATTTTAATCTGATGATGCTATTTTTATATTGTTGCTGCAGTTCCCCCATCTATGAAGTCGACTGAATTGTACTTGGTGGTTGGTTGATATTATTACTGTTGAATTAACTCTTGTTTTATTGCCTTATTGTGTTTATCTTTGGTATATTGTGTAATGTATTTATGCTTTTTTTTTAAAACTATGTTAATCAGGCTTTGCCCCATATGAGCCGCTCCGAGTCCCCGCAGGGAGATGGTGGTGGGGTATAAATAAAGTATAATAATAATAATAATAATAATAATAATAATTATTATTATTATTATTATTATTATTATTATTATTATTATTATTATTATTATATTGTATGACACAGAAAACAAGATAGATATGCTGGATTTCATATCACAAAATCACAAGTTGAACACTTCCCAAGTGTCTAGGACTGTGTGATGTATTTTCGGATGATGCGTGCAGATTCCAGTAGGGTGGCCTTTTGCAGTTGGCAGATCATAATTTTGTCAATGTCTATTGTTTCCAAACAGCTGAGATCTTTTGGCACGGCACCCAGTGTGCCCATCACCACCGGGACCACCTGCACTGGTTTCTGCCACAGTCTTTGAAATTCAATCTTAAGGTCCTGATAGCGGCTGAGTTTTTCCTGTTGTTTTTCGTCAATGCGACTGTCACCAGGGATGGCAACATCAATGATCCAAACCTTTTTCATTTCCACAACTGTGATGTCTGGTGTGTTGTGTTCCAGAACTTTGTCAGTCTGGATTCGGAAGTCCCATAGTATCTTTGCGTGTTCATTTTCCAATACTTTTGCAGGTTTGTGGTCTTCTCCTTATCAGCTTTTCCTTTAATTTTGTCAAGGAACTTTCCATGCAATGTTTTGTTGTGCCAGCTGTCAGCTCTAGTTTGTAGTGCGGATTTCTTATACTGGTTTTTTTCTGCTGTGCTTTGAGGAGTTTCTGATTTTTGACTTCAATCAAAGCAGGTTCTTCACTTTGCTTTACATATTCTGCCATTATTATTATCATTATTATTATTATTATTATTATTATTATTATTATTATTATTATTATTATCAGATTGCTTGCCTTTTATTTAAGAGTCAGTGTGCAAGTTATAAAGTACAGCTTTTAACAGCAGAAGAAAAGAATAGGATGAAAACCAATAAATTTAACATTTGATTGCTTCTTGTATGGGAGAATGTGACTTCATGTCCCTGGGATGAATTTACTGGAGGATTTATGAGTGAGTTGAATTTGCTGGAGGATTTATAGGGGCTGGGGGTTTGAACTTTTCCTACCTTGTCATGGAGTGATATTTTCACATATTTGTGCCTTTTTATAATTTTCATTTTGCTTTTGCAGTTGAAAAATATGTGAGCTCTTAGCAAGCCAACTACCATGTTCTTAACTCCGAAATGATAGTGATATAATGTTACAGTGTCACTCTATTCTTTCCTAAATTCTACAAAAAAACATACAAACATATAGAGCCCTTTAGGAAGAACATAGTTGTTCAGCTGGTAGAATCCATGCCAGTTTGCACCCTAGTCAATGCTCCAAAAATTAAAGAGTGGTTTTTGAACCCCAAATTCATCAGAGAAATGTGTCTCCTTCTCCACATGTACAGACTTTGAAAGTGACTGTGGCTTTGGGATGCAGAATGTAATGTCAGACCTTGCCAAGAGAGTATAGAAGTGTGCATAAATATATACAATTTAAAGCAAAACTGGAATTCCCTCTTTTGGCAAACTATCCAATAATTTTCACTGGAAACTAAACATTAAAATGTTGACCATAATTCCACATATCCTTGTCATCCTCAATAGATAATCTGTATATAATATCATTGGCAGAACATACCAGCTACAGATCAGGTCAAATACAGAGTATGAAAAAATCACAGCAGTTTTGAGATTCAATACATGGGCTGCTTTTACATAGGTCAGGACATGGATTTTAGAAATCTGGTTTGCTTCAGAGTGCCTACACAGGCACACCATGACCAACTGGAAGCTGCAACAGGAGCCAGGAAAGTCTTATGATGTATATCAAACTACTCCAAGGATTTCTCCTCTACTTCCTCTGGCAAGATAACATGATGAAATTTTTGATCTTTGAAATTGTATGTCTAGGTGTGTTATTGTAGTGAGAAGTGACCCCATACGTACAATATCACACTGTAAATAATAATACAGTAGAGCCACGGTTATCCAAGATAAAGGGGCGGGCTCCATCTCAGATAACTGAATGGCTCGGATAGGGTGAGGGGTCACCAAGGAATGTCTCCCCGGATCTCCCTCAGCCGGGCCCTTGCTGGAGGAGGGGGTTTCCTCCAGCAATTTCCTGGCCGAGGAAAACTTGTGGCATGCTCCTAATTTCTCGGAGGGACGCCTGTCCCTCCAAGGGGTGAGGAGCGTGCTGTGGGTTTTCCTTGGCTAGGCCATTGCTGGAGGAAACTCTTTCCTCTGGCAAGAGCCTGGCCAAAGGAGATCCAGGGAGATGTCCCTCAGTGAGCTCTCATCCCTTGGGAGGCAGCCCACGAGCGCTGCTGTAGCAGTGGTCATGGGCACTTCTGGGTGCTTCTTCCTCCCTCTCCTTCTCGCGCGCTCCCTTCGCATGAGAGAAGGAGAGGGAGGGGCTCCCCCTGGCGGCACCTCGGATAAAGTGGATCTTGATTAACCGGAACTTGGTTAACCAGGGCTCTACCATATTTATTTATTTATTTACAGTATTTATATTCCGCCCTTCTCACCCTGAAGGGGACTCAGGGCAGATCACATTACACATATAAGGGAAACATTCAATGTCTTAACATAGAACATAGAACAAAGACAGAGACAAACGTAGGCTCCGAGCTGGCCTCGAACTCATGACCTCTTGAGCAGAGTGATTTGTTGCAGCTGGCTGCTCACTAGCCTGCACCACAGCCTGTACCTACTAAAACACCTATATTTGCATGAAAATTCATTGGTTTTCTTTCCAAGTCGGGGTTTTGTTTGTTTGCTTTCACATTGAGCCACGTATCTGCTTTATTTCTCTGACTGCTTCAGTATTAGCCCTGTATACAGAAGCACTCCTCATGTATCTTCCAACTATCAGCTCTGTAGTGTTTATGCTCAGAGCAGCTTGAGCACATTTTATGGCTTGATCTGGAATTTCTAGTGAGTTTTTATCACTCCATTTCTAACAGGAGATTGCATTGAGGAGGACAATTTTCTAGACACCTTGACCTCAAGCTGGTTTAAAGCAAACTGTAAATGCCTGTGTAGATGGGTCCAAAATCATAAGAGTACTTAGGAACAAAGCACACTTATTTTCTTTAAAGGGAGATAACTATCAATTATATAAAAATCAATCTGTGTATTTTATGTGTTGTTTTAGGCACTTTGTGCTCTATGTAAGCCGCCCTGAGTCCCTTTGGGGAGATGGAGGCAGGGTACAAAAATAAAGTTGTTGTTGTTGTTGTTGTTGTTGTTGTTGTTGTTGTTGTTATATTTTATTTTTCATATTGAATCTTGAATTTATTCAAGCAGGAAACAAAAGAATTGGAAGAATAACAATATTCATTATCATGGGTAGGGAGAAAGTCTTCCACTTCCATATTGAGCATTTATGTAGAAATTAGAGGAATTAGAATTGCTTTACTAGTTGATTTTCTTTTTTCCTACAAACCCATTAACCAATACATTTAACACTATTTTCTGCTTGTACTAAATAGGTTTTTAAACATCAGAACGGTGTTAGAACATTGACTGGACAAAAGCCATCATTTACCTATTCACTCAACAAAATTGACCCATTTTCTCCTTTCCTTCACATAAGAATGAATTATTTTAAAAAGAAAAGAAAAGAAAAGAAAATGGCAAACCCGTTAAACAAGAAGCATTTCAAGAGACCTTTGATTCAAATACAACATTTATGAATTCTTTTTAGGTTACACTTTTCAGATAATTGATTGAGTGTTTATGTAATAAAATATATAATGATCTAATTGTCAAGCACAACCAGTTCTCAAATAGGAGCCTGTTAGACTCAGTTTTTCATTTGAGCAATTTCTGCTTATCTGAATAGAACAATCTGCAAAAGCATCTCGATTTCCTTCCTCAAAGTTATGGTTTGCATTCACCAATTAAAACATAGCATAGTAATAATTAAGATATCATTAATCTACTCAAATAATAGTCCATGCTTTTTGGAGTCAAGCAGTTCATTTATGACAATTCCGTGTGATGTGACAACTAAAGTCAATATGATTTTGGGCTGTATCAATAGCAGCATAATGTCTAGATTGAGGGAAGGCTTCATTGTACCCGATTGTATTCTGCTTTGATCAAGCCTCATCTGGAGTGCTGTGTCCAATTCTGGTCACCACAATTCAAGAAAGATATTGAGATGCTGAAATGTGTACAGAGGCAGGTGACTATAATTACTAAAGATCTGGAAACCATGCCATATGAGGAGTGTTTTAGGGAGATGGGTAAGTTTAGTGCTCTACATGGGGTTGCCTCTGAAGACTGCTTGGAAGCTTCAACTAGTCCAGTGAATGGCTGCCAGATTGTGAACTGGAGCAGGGTACAGAGGGCATACAACTCCTCTATTGCACCACCTCCACTGGCTGCCAGTCTACTTCTGGGCCCAATTCAAAGTGCTGGCTTTGGCCTATAAAGCCCTAAACAGTTCTGTACATTGCACATTATAAAGAAACAGAAGCAATCAAACAGAACACCTTAAAGTTCTGAAATATTATCCCAATTTCAAAGGGATCTGGTAGCAGCTTCAAGACGAATGCAGAATAATAATCATTATTATATTTATATATACCCCACTTTATTTCTCCTGCATGAGACTCACAGCAGCTTAACATAAAAGCATTTGAAATAGACAAATATGCAGACCTTAAAACAGGATTAATTTTAAAAAGCATTAAAAATTCCCAGTTAAAAACCATTAAAACATATTCAAAGTTAAAAACCATTAAAGTTGGAAGCAATAACTTTTGTAGATCTAACATGAGTCTACATTGGCTGTAAAAACCTAAGTCATGGGAAAGTTGCATTTGATATGACTAGCTTATTGATAAAGTGAAAATTAAAATTGATAGTTCAAACTTCTATTGAACTGTAGATCATGGTCAAACAACATTGCCAATCTTTGCAGAATGTCTACTATTTTTGTCTAGTACAGAGGACATTATTTCAAATGTGGTGGCCCATTTCTTGACAAATTATGTGAAAAGGATAAAACTATCTAAAAACAGGGAATGATGCCAGAAGCATTCAATAGAACATTCTTAACACACACTTTACCGAACATAGCATTATGATAATTTCAGACCGAATAGTTCACTATGAAATAGTAGCAAATATGTTCCCATTGGAGCCCCGGTGGCAAAGTGTGTTAAAGCACTGAGCTGCTGAACTTGCAGACCGAAAGGTCGCAGGTTCAAATCCCGGGAGTGGAATGAGTGCCCACTGTTAGCTTCACCTTCTGCCAACCTAGCAGTTTGAAAACATGCCAATGTGAGTAGATCAATAGGTACCGCTCCGGCAGGAAGGTAACGGCGTTCCATGCAGCCATGCCGGCCACATGACCTTGGAGGTGTCTATGGACAACACTGGCTCTTCAGCTTAGAAATGGAAATGAGCACCAACCCCCAGAGTCAGACATGACTGGACTTAACGTCAGGGGAAACCTTTACCTTTTATGTTTCCATTGGAAAGCAAAAGAAAATTGCTCTTGAAGTCTTTTACAAGATGAAAATTCTTGAGCTTGATAAAGAAATTGTATATCTAGGTGTGTTATTGTAGTGAGAAGTGACGTCATAAATGATCATACTGCAAATAATATTTGTTGTGTGTTGGTTGTCATTTTATCTGTGAATATTTTGCACTTTGAGAAAGGACATCTTGAAACTGGATAAGATGGGGGAGGATTGCCCATTTCCTGATACGTAATATTATACTAGGATTTTTTTTGTAAATAAAGCAAACTTTTTGCTCAAAAAATATATTCAATTACAAATATATGTATTTTTAAAAATCTAAAAAAGGTATCCCATTGAATTTCTGTATAATGAGACAACTTAAGTAGGGCATCAATCATGCAAGGTTTCACAATATTCATTAATCTACTGATTTTTAGGAATTTAGGCACATGTGACTAGAGACTGGTTTTTAAGCAGAGGATGGATGGCCATCTGCTGTGAGGGCTTGGATGGTACCCCCATCTGTTCAGTAGAATTGGACTAGATGGTCTTTGGAGGTCCCTTTAAACTGCCAGCATTCTGTGATTCTATAAGCACAGTCTGGGTGGTCATCTGTCAGGAAGGGTTTAATTGGGTCTTCCTTTTGAGCAGAAGGGACTCAGAATAGATGGCCCTTGGGTTCTCTCCCAACTTTATTAGTTTAATAATTATTATGGGTGCATCTCACACGAGTAGAAAAACACCTTTTTCTTCACAGACTCGCAAACCTCATCAAATGCACTTTAAACTAGGTCAGCCATGGAGGGGGGCAACAGCCTTGAAAACAGTACTTTACCCCCAACCGCAGGGAACCACTGAAAGGCTAAATGGAGGGTTGCACAAACACAACAAAGACCAAGTACTGAGAACACAGTAATCCCAAATAAACAGCTCAGTGGAATGTCCCAGGGGCTTACATGTCTTTACACTAATGCACAGAGCATGGGAAATAAGCAAGACAAATTCCAACTTTTAGCACAACACCATACTTACGATGTCATAGGCATCATTGAAACCTGGTGGGGTAACTCCCATCACTGGAATGTAGCCATCAAGGGTTACAATCTCTTTCACAGAAGCAGAACAAAGGGGAGATGAAGGGCAGTAGCCATATACGTCAAAAACAGTTATGTTGCAGAAGAGATGCAAGACTCCAATACAGGAAACCAATTTGAAAGTATCTGGATAAGAATAAAGGGAACCAGGACACAAAAAGATCTCATCGTGGGCATCTACTCCAGACTTCCGAGCCAGAATGAAGAACCCGATGAAGCCATCTGTCAGCAGTTGACCAGCTATAGTAGTCATGGGCAATTTCAATTGTCCTGGTATCTGTTGGAAAACAAACTCTGCCAAGAGTATAAAGTCCAAAAAATTCCTTACTTGCCTTGCAGACAATTTTAGGGTCCAGAAAGTGTAAGAGGCAACAAGGGGATCAGCTACTCTCAATCTCATCATAACAAACACAGATGACCTGATCAATGCAGTCGAAGTGGTTGGATCCTTAGGGGCAAGCTTCTGCAGTTTGCAATACAGAGGAAGGCCTAAACTAAGACAAGTCAAATCCACATTCTGGACTTTAGGAGAGCTGACTTCCAAAAAATGAAGGATATTCTGAGTGGCATTCCATGGACGCTGATACTAAAAGACAAGAAATACTGAAGGCACAAATGGAAATAGTGCCAACAAAGAAGAAAAAAAGACAAGTGCGAAGAAACCAGAATGAATATCCAAAGAATTTCTAACTAAGTTTGGGCTAAGACTCAAAAGAGACATACACAAGAAGTGGAAAAGGGGAGAAATCACCAAAGAAGAATTCAAACGAAGAACCAACTCATGTAGGGAAAAGGTTTGCAAGGCTAAAGCGCAAAATGAGTTCAGGCTTGCCAGAGACATTAAAAACAATAAACAGGGCTTCTCTGCTTACATCGGTAGAAAAATCTTCTGCAAGAACTTACCATTCAGTTGTTTCTATGGTTTATGACAAGGCAGTAAATACGGTTACAAAAACTCTACTCTTATGTCCTTTTAACAAGAAAATAAAGGAAGTAATGTTGAATATTCTAAAAGAATAGAGAAATAAAACAATCATGAAGGAAAGCACTAGATAGCATCTTCTGTGAAATAAACAAATGAGCAAAATATCAGTCCTGTGGAATCAGATCAAAAGCCTACTCATTTCTTGTCTGTAGTGGCCAACCAGACATTCTAGAAAGCCAATGAGTAAGTTTGGTAGTAACATATACCCATCACCATTAACACATATTTATAGCCTTTCCCCTCACATGTTGCTTGTTTCATTGATTCATGAGGTATTAAAATATCCCCAGTTGCTCATGTATAGCTAAATGGAAGAGAAATATTTCATAAAGTTTAGGGAAACATTTTTTGCGTATAAAGGACCAGGTTGAAAAAAAAATATTTTTATGCCGTAGGAAATATGCTGCCTGTGAACTTAATAGATTGCTGGTTTGACTGAGATCAGGTGTTCCTCTGTGATCATCTTTTATGGCATTTAGTCTGAAACAATGCACACTCTTTCCTGTGAATAATTATTATTAAACTCAATATGACATATAGTAAACAAAGGTGTTGCATTGTTTGACTATAATACTATAAACCCATGTACACATTCTTGTGAGTAAGTCTCTTTGAAGCTCACTGCTAAGTAGATGTGTATGAGTGTGTATTATGGAAACAATTTCTTACAATAGAGTCACATAGGAAGTTAATGCAAATGTAGATATTTGTAGGTCATTTGTAACTCAGGTTTTGATAGACAAGACCACCCTTAGAGCAGAATTCTAATTAAACTGTGATTTCAAATTGCACAAATTAAATTGGCAATTAATTCATAAATTGAGTAATCTATGGACTAAAGTTTTTGTGGACAAGTATAATAATGTGTCAAAGACAGCAATCAAAAGTAAACAATTTATTTATTTATTTAACATCATTGAGCCTGGGAGGAGTTTTTCAAAGGGAGAAAATGGAAATATTTGACTCTGTAAAGGTGATTTGCATAATTTAAATAGTATCACAATATTGAAAATGAAAACAAAGATGAGTGCTTTATCTTATAAAAGGGCTAGAAAAACATACAGACTGAAAGTAACAAAAAAAGACAGTTTAACAGAAACTTCACCTAACTTCCATGTATGTACTAGTTTCCAATTAGTGGAATTCAGTACATTTCTCTTCTGCGTTGGACTTCTACAACATGGCAATAAAAGGTGTACTAATGATTAAGAGTATCTTTTTATCAACTTTAACCTACATGAAAGCAATGCCCTTTCCAAAAAAGATGAATTTCCACAGCTATTCTCCAACAACCATCTACCATGCCGAAATATTTTGAAAGAATACAAAAATAGGTCTAAAGTGTCAAACTGGTATCTGAGGTAGGAAATATGCCCTTATCCAGTTGGTCTCCATGGCATATGTTTTTGAATGCAGTTCAAGGACAGTGTTGAAAATCTTTCCAGAAAATTTTGAAGACCATTGTGACTAAAGTTTTTATTATCCCCACTTTGCGTAAAGCTCCCACTGATGCTTGTTTACAGGCATGCGAAGAAGCCCAATCAACCAAACATGGAAACAGGACAAAATGTATTACAGTGGTAAATCAATAGGAATTCTTTCTTTTTCCTTCCTTCCTCACATTTTCTGGGAAACAAGGAAAACAAACAATGAAATAGTGATGAAGATAAAAAGAAGGAAGGTGGCAGAGATAAAAAATGAACTGTGACAACACCATCAAGATTAGCTGTTTATTATTACTATTTTATGAGCTTTTGTGGATATCAACCCAGTTATGAGGATAGAATCAGAGCAGACACATGAAAGCTACCCAATTTATTTCATTAACTGAATTATATGATTATCTCACTACTCGATATAAGTTATGGTTGTGTACTTGGTGCAACTAGCTTCTGACCCTCAGAGAAAAAAAAATATTTTCTTGAAGGCAAGGCTGTTGACCTAGAAGAGATGAGAAAGTCTGAAGGCAAGAAATTTAGATATGTAATACTGTCATCCCCAGTTGAATATGGTAGTTTCTTGGTTATCATAGACAATGAAGCAAGGGGAAATAAAGCATTGGAAATAACCAATATCTGGGAAAATGAAATATTGCACCCCACCACACAAAATGATGTATCATATAATCACCGAAAATTGTCTCACAAAACCAAATGAGGTACAATGTAGCTGAGATGTAGATGCATAAAGTAGAGGTTCAGATATTATTGGAACTGGGGAATGTTTTAGGGATAATAATGACTTCTACAAGAAGCTCCACTTCATGGAAGATTCAATAGAACAGTACTAGTACTTAATTTAAAAACCTGTCAAAAAGGTGAATCATTTGGAAAATCTGACCACTATTAGGGAACATCAAGTTTAGTAATCCCATAGTAGAGATTGAATGCTTTTAGAGATAGGATCCTCAAACATATTTAACAATGGTCAAAAACCTGTTTTTTGAGTGATGGAAAATCCTATCAAGAAAAACTCAAAGCAATAGAGATCTTTTTAACCATTCTGTACTTGCTTGTGCAACAAATTGTAGAAATAGATTTTATGGTCAGAAATCAAAATACTGCATATATTCTTGTACCCAAAACATTATTTTCCCTCCTTCCATAAAGATTAAGCACATTTATTAATGAGTTCACCTGACTTTTTCATTACCATATAACACCCCCCTAAAAAAAAACAACCCAAATCTGTATGAACATTAAATTATTGCTTTTTTACCAGCAGTTTCATGTTTGTCATAATATTAAAGTATATCCTTAAAATACGGACTAAGATAAAATAATTTTGAACTGCCTCCTGATTAAAGAGAAATACTGAGTAAAATTTGATTATTTTGAGCTTTGTAAACAAGATTATATGTCTTTCATTTTTGAAAACAAAAAGAAAAGTTTGAAAAATGTCTGTTCTCTAGGTTGATTAGTTGTTCATTGATTCATAGAAGCTGTATTATTTGAAATGGCTTAAATAAGAAAAAAGAGTTCATGAAATATGGTACAAATGTCAACTGAAAAGAGACTATATTTCAGAAAGTAGAGATAGCTCACACCAATCCATTCTTGGATAAAGTTATGACTGCAGGGTGATCTGAAATGGACATTTTAATAAGTCTGAAACTCAGTATTTTACACTTGTTCAGTTTTTGCATTAATGCTCCCTTTAAATATCACCACAGAGGTCCCAGAGCTGAATTTTTCTATCATGTATAATTTAAACTATGATTTGCTGTCACATATGTACCTGGAAGTTAAATCATGAACAAAATGTTGTTCTCCTATCAGTATATTTATAACTGGATGACTAAAAAATAATGTGCTATACTTGTAATTCTCTTAGACATTTTTCAACACTCTCCCTATTTTTGGCTCTGCAATTGCTATGGAAACATATTAGTGGTTATTTTGTGGTTCTGGAAAGGACCTTTCCTATGGGTAATTAGATAGTAGGTTTGCAAGGGTTTGTGTGTCACTCTTCTGTCTATACCACTTGTTTATTGCAAATTCTGTCATACCTGTGATATGGTAGACATTAGACCTATGCAATCAATGAAAAATGTTTCAATGCTCATTACTAAACTAGAGGGCAATGGCAAATCATTCCTAAAGTGTTTCTAAAATATATTTAGTGTTCCTATCGTAACTATAATAATATAGTGAAATTCTGTTACTTTTTTGTTAAGTAATGTGCAAGCTTCTGGGGCTCCTTTCTCCCTCATTTTTAGAGCTATCAGGATGAAACTTGCTACAACGTCAGAACACAATTACCACTGTTACCCCCCTGAAGTTTTAGACCATTTCACTCATCCACTGATTTTTAGGAATTTTAGGAATTTTTAAAAGTTTTTGTGAACAACATTTTTTTAAAAAATGACAAGAGTTATTTCCTTGAATTTCTATTTTCAATGATACAACATAACCAGGACATCATCCTCACAAGTTTCAGAAAGATCTGCACATCCCCTGATTTTTAGGGAACTCTAATCAACATAAACTTAACAGTACTATTTCACTAGATGACCCCAAGGGCATCCTGTCTAACCCCCTTCTGCCAGGCAGGAAAAGTACAGTCAAACAACTCTTAAACGATGACCATCCAATCTTTGAAATAATAATAATAATAATAATAATAATAATAATAATAATAATAATGATCATATCCTCAGCTGCTGTAAGAAAATCGCACAGACAGACTACAAACAGAGGCACAACTATGTGGCCCAAATGATTCATTGGAACTTATGCCTCAAGTACCACCTCCCAGCAGCAAAGAACTGGTGGGATCACAAACCTGCAAAAGTATCGGAAAATGAGCACGCAAAGATACTGTGGGACTTCCGAATCCAGACTGACAAAGTTCTGGAACACAACACACCAGACATCACAATTGTGGAAATGAAAAAGGTTTGGATCATTGATGTTGCCATCCCTGGTGACAGTCGCATTGACGAAAAACAACAGGAAAAACTCAGCCGCTATCAGGACCTTAAGATTGAATTTCAAAGACTGTGGCAGAAACCAGTGCAGGTGGTCCCGGTGGTGATGGGCACACTGGGTGCTGTGCCAAAAGATTTCAGCCAGCATTTGGAAACAATAGACATTGACAAAATCACGATCTGCCAACTGCAAAAGGCCACCCTGCTGGGATCTGCATGCATCATCCGAAAATACATCACACAGTCCTAGACACTTGGGAAGTGTTCGACTTGTGATTTTGTGATACGAAATCCAGCATATCTATCTTGTTTGCTGTGTCATACAATAAAATAATAATAATAATAATAATAATAATAATAATAATAATAATAATAATAGAAAACCTACTAGGTAAATTTTGGGGTTGCTGCCTCTCAACTTTGTCTACCTCACAGGGTTGATTCAACTTCCAACAATCCCCTTCAATCTTGAAATCCCTGTAAAAAATGAACACAGGTTTACCCCATGAAAACTTTCAGGGAGAAGGGGGTGACACAAGGCAGTAAGCAGAACTCTGGGAAATGTAGGTTGGGATGGTGACAGATCATTCAAAAGGCCTCACCATAAACTACATTTCCCAGAATTCTGCTTGCTTCCTGCTTTAAAGCATCTATGTGAGTGTGGTATTTGCCTCTCTCTCTGGGCCGGCCATGTGCTGGAAGGGCTTCTTCCTTGCTCAGCCATAAAGCCAGGCATCCCTCCCTCCAGCCTGCTCTCCCCAGGGCTCCTTGCTGCTCCCTTTGGGGAAAGAGCAGGGCTTCTCCCTCCATTCCAGCCTCACCATCCTCCTCAGGGTCCTTTGGGGGGAACCAACCACAGCCCTTTAGGGGAAGAAGTGGCTCTCATGACAGAGACCTGGAGCCATTTATGAGACTTATATAACTGTTCTGAAAGTCACCGGTCAGGTTTTTTTTAAAAAAAAAACTTAAGTTTTTTGCGTGTCTACCTCTCCTGTTCCTTACTATCACTTCATATGTACAAATTTTACAAAATAGCTACGACAAACAAATCACAAAGTTTTGCATAACCCCAATAGACATTGTGGTATTTATTTCTGAGTAGTCAGACATTGAGACACTTTTCTGCATAAAATAAAATAAGGAATCCCCTTCATCAGCAGTGTTAGACTACCAATTTATACAGTCTGGACACCAAAACTTCCACCACTGGGAGCACTAACTGAGAATGTGGTTTAAGGTGGATACTTAGGCTGTCTAGTCATATGAAAGTCTTGTTAACTTGGTTTTTTCCCAGTTCTATGTACTTTTCCCTCTCTTTTTTGTTCCCTGCTTCCAATTCATTCTGGTGACTCAAATCACACTTTGTTTTGTCCCCCCCCCCCCCGACACACACACACACTTCAAAAGCCCTCCCCGTTCACCCACCCACCGAACGAAGGGGCTTTCTCCCTTTGGCGGAGGCTTGGAGCCAGGGAAGCGGGAGTCACTTCCCTGGCTCTAGGCCTCCGCCAAAAGGAGAGAGGGCCCCTTCATTCAGCGGGTGCTCCCAACTGCGGGGAGGCCTCTCCTTGGGAATGCAGGCTGGTTCGAGAGGCGCTTGCAGTGCCTCCCGATCCAGTCTCTGTCCCCACGGAGAGGTCTCCCTGCGGTTGGGATGAGGGCTGGATCGGGAGGCGCTCGGAGGCACCAGGAGTGGTTAATTTTGCAAAAAGAAAACGTTTTTGCCTGTCTCCTAATTTTACAGTAGTTTTCTGACCAGTTTCAATGCACATCAGTTGAGTTTTGATATTTGTTGCACATGTTGGAGACTGAAGTGTGTGTGTGTGTCGGGGGGGGGGGGGGACAAAACAAAGTGTGATTTGAGTCACCAGAATGAATTGGAAGCAGGGAACAAAAAAGAGAGGGAAAAGTACATAGAACTGGGAAAAAACCAAGTTAACAAGACTTTCATATGACTAGACAGCCTAAGTATCCACCTTAAACCACATTCTCAGTTAGTGCTCCCAGTGGTGGAAGTTTTGGTGTCCAGACTGTATAAATTGGTAGTCTAACACTGCTGATGAAGGGGATTCCTTATTTTATTTTATGCAGAAAAGTGTCTCAATGTCTGACTACTCAGAAATAAATACCACAATGTCTATTGGGGTTATGCAAAACTTTGTGATTTGTTTGTCGTAGCTATTTTGTAAAATTTGTACATATGAAGTGATAGTAAGGAACAGGAGAGGTAGACACGCAAAAAACTTAAGATGAAAAGCCCTCCCCGTTCACCCACCCGCCCACCCATGCCTCAGCTCCTTCGTCACGCTGGGGCCGGCAACACCGGTGCCCGGCGTGGTGAAGGAGCCTGCCGTGCATGTTGCTAGGTAGATAGCAAGCTACCTAGCAACATGCACGCCAGCGAGCAGGTGAATGGGGAGGGCCTTTGCGGCCCTCCCGTTCATCTGCTTGGATTGCACGGAGGCTCGGACAAGCGGGGCTCGAACGAGAGGGGTTTTACTGTAATAGGATCTTACAATTGAAGAAATGTGGTAGTTCAGTTAGAAAAGAATGTTTCGAATATAAATACTTTTTAAATACAATTTTCTGTCTTGAGATATTAACGAAAGTAAGGGAATCAAATAGGTATCCCCAAATGCACATGAAAACACACCATGATCAAAGGCTTAATCTGTTTTGCTGTAATCCTAACTATGGTACACACTTAATATTTGCAATTTAATAGTCTCCTTCTGTGATGTGCTAATCTCTGTGGTCTTGGAATAAAGTTTAATGATTATCAGAATTTCTTAAATTATGTTCTACAGTTTTTTTAAAAAAAATGAGTGGGTATCTGTGATTTACTTTCATTGTTCAAAAGATTTCTGCTATATTTACTACTTGAAGAGAACTGATTCAAGAATGAAATAGCTTTTGAAATACGGTAACATATTTTTTTCCAAAACTCCAATTATTTATAGACTAATTTTCTGTTTTCTGTCTCCTGGATAGTAACATGAAAAGTTCACCAATCTGATCCGGTGATGCTTCCTTCTATGTAGGCTGAGCTATTGACATTTCTAGGTGGACTAACAGTAAATCATAACTCCCTAGGCTGCTCATTAACTTTTAGGAGTAGATATACTAACTTCCAAGTTCAGTCTCTCTTGGCTGGCAATGAATTCTTAGTACAGAAGCTACACAGGTATATCAAGAAAATATTTGTGGATAGTGATAAATAATGTTGCCTGCAAGACTAAATTTTACTTTGGCAAACAGTGAACCATAATCACTGGTATTACTATTGTCCTCTGGATTTGGCATTCACACTGACACTTCAAAGTCTTCAGGGATCAGTGTATTTGTCACACCAGATGAATTGTATTTTCATTTCAAGCCATGTCATTATCAGGTTGGTGGGCACCCATCAATCACCTTATGATCTCTAAGGCATGGATCACTGCAGTTAGGATCTTACTAGATTGTGATGAAGGGAGAAAAAGCAAGCTCTGAACCTCTTTGAAGGAAGTGACATTTTACCTGGAGGAAGATAATACAATAAGGGAAGCTATCAACAACAATAAATGGAGAGGGAATACACTTGTGGAACAAAGTCAAACAGCAAAAGAAAATAAAGCTTAGAGAAATACCATATATTCTCAGGGCTGGCTGTTTTCCTATACTCTTAGGATAAACATTGCATATTATAGAATCACAATTTATCAGAGATGCTGAAGTAGAAGATTGGTGGTATCATATGATTCAGCCAGATGATCTTTTTTGCTATTTACAACTCTTTGAATTTATCATTAGAACTATATGTATCCTGAGCAAACAAAAATGGCAGCAGTGTGCTGATGTCTCCTTCCATAAACATGCCACATTATTTAAATATATGTCTTCCTCTGCTAGCATATGTCAGTCTTGTGAACATAATGAAAGATGTGTTTCATTGAGCAAAAATTCTATCTAGTCGTGCATACTGTTCACATTAATAATGGCCTACCAATTTCCTTTGAAAATTCACAAGTACCTTTTTATTTAGAGGCATATTGTCTCGGGCAGTGGTGGTAACTTATAGCTGTCATGACAAGTAATCATAGATACTTCCATATTCCATGAATTTGTCTAATCCGTTTTTAATTTCATGCAAGTTGGCAGCCATCATTATAACTTATGGGTAGCAATTTAACAATTTAATTATGCTTCTCTTTCCAGCTATATATTCAGAATAACATTGTATAAGTGAGATGATCATAGCTGTGAACAATATTACAAGTTTGACTGCAAATTAGGTTTAGTTTTCTTAAAAGAATTTAACAAACTAAAGAGTCTCACATTTTGGCACTCCATATATGTTGTTCAACATTAAATCCTAGAGGTTTCTGTCAGCATCATCAGTAAACATGCTGAAAGGGGAAGGCCAAAATATTTGGAGAATCTAAGATTGCTACACAGTGACAGATGAAACTTTGTTAAATTTGGATTCTTTCCACCAAGGGATAATAGAAGTAAATTATTGTTATGTGATTTGAGGCCACAATCGTTTTGAAATTGAGCCCTTTTAAAGTCAGTAAGTCTGTAATTGTTGTGAATGTGCCTTCGGAGACTGTGAATGATAGTGGTGGGATCAGGAGAGGAAAGAAAAACCCTTGCGAGGAGGGCTCATTGGAGGATTTGTTTAGGAAAAGGGTCAGGGAGACTGATGGGGAATCTTCTGAGGAGTATTCGTGTGGGGATCCTGAGGTGGAAATGGATGCTGGGGAACAGGTGTTAATGGAGGAATTGGGCACAGACTGGGCACGGGCTCCGGAGATGCTTGAGGATGAATCGGGGCCTATGGATACTGCTGATGCTGGGGAGGCTTGGGTGTCTTCAGAAGCAGATCCCACTTGGTCTGCTTGGAGGAGTGAGAGAGGGTCCACAGGTGTGGATATAGTTGGGCATGGGCAGGATGATTGGGACTCTGATGAGGAATTCGGAACACCTGACCCAAGGGCATTGGCTGTGTGGAGTTCTGATTCAGATTAAGAAGTTGAGACACCTGCTCTTTGGGCGTGTATAGTTTGGAAGCCCAGGGAGACCTGGATATATTGGGGTTGTTTGGCCATTATACCTTGCGTGTGGCAAGGTGTTGCTGGGCGCCATTGGGTTTCCTGTGTGTGTTACTGAAGATTGGACTGGGACTTTGCAACGGATGTAAGTTTAATCTGGGTTATTCTGCAATGGAGGGCTGGAATTGTGTGGGTTTTCCTGGACGGCACTGTTATTACTATTTTGTATTAGCTGCTGTTCGCCCTCGTTGCTTTGGCTCTCTGTGCCATTTTGTGTTGTGACCTTCTTGGATGACTTCAACCTCTCGGACCTTGGACTGGAACTTAATACGGCTTTGCTCTTTGCTCTCAATCCGTGGCTTGGCGTCGTTCTCTATTCCGTGGCTGTCTGCTGTTGCTGACTACTACCTTCACTCCTGATACCGACGCTGTCTGCTTATCCTGACTTCGAACTGTCTTGATGACGTTCTCCTGCTCTGCTCCTTTAACTCCTGGCCTGGCGTTTGCTTCTGCAGCAGCTTGGCGCTGCTGGTTTATCCCGACTTTGGACCGGCTTGACGACGCTTTCCCACTCTGCTCCTTTAACTCTTGGTTTGGTGTATGTTCCAGCAGCGGTTGCTGCGAGCTCGCCAGCGTCTCGCTGCTTCGGTGGCTTTGCTGCTCTCAACTGGGAGTTCCTTAGCTCAGTTTGGGCATTTGTTTGTTTTGAACTCCTTTTGTACTTTTGAGTTTTGGGAAAGGTTTGTGGGCTTCAATACTGCTTGCTTTAGTTCATGCCGCCATTTTTCAGCCCATTGTGAACTTTTGAGTCAAGTTCTAGAACTTTAAATTTAATCCGGATTATATCTCTGGCTAATCCGGATTATTTGCCAGTTCTCGTTTTTTGGGGTTTTACCCGCTTGTTCTACTTAATAACACTGAAAGTTAAGTGTTTTAAGTCTTTTTAGTTTGTTGAGCTATTTTTTGGACTCTTGCTTTAATAAACTCTATTTTGCTCTCTAATTGGCGTCTGACTTTTGACAGTAATAGTGACATATATGAAAGATATTATTTTAATGGATGACTGTACAAATAGCTCCACTTACAAAAACAAATATAACATTTGGATTAGGGTCATACCTATTAGGCTTGTATAAAAAAATTGGAAATTTTGTAAGTTGTATTAAAATTTGTTAAATCTGTACTTCCTAAGTGATATCCAACACTTAAAAAACTAAATTTAAAACTAAAACTTAAGAATCAAAAATTGCCCAATCCTTTTTTGTTTGGATTTTGTAATCTTGGGTAGCCTGCCAAAGTTATTTTCATATTCATGGCAAGCACCCAAAAAGGATCTAATTTCTCTTTAAATTATTGGCCTCTCATCATTAGAAGAGGAAAAGCAGGGAGAAAGCAGAGTTCACTAGGAAAGAGAGCACAGAACTCTGGGAAATGTAGTTTGGGAAGGCTAGGAGCCCTATGGCAGAGAACGCAAAAGGCCCTGCCTTAAACTACGTTTCTCAGAATTCTGCTCGCATCAGAAAGCCCCAATCAGGAGAGGGAAGAGATCTGTCCCTCCATAGCAGCAGCCAGCCAGAGCTCCAATGAATGGTTGAATCTTCAAAGAGGAGGACAGACTCATATTTTTAGTAAGTTGTAATAGTAGAAATATTATTATTATTATTATTATTATTATTATTATTATTATCATCATCATCATCATCATCATTGTATTTATTAAAATCAGTGCCGGGCTGAGAAAAAATCCCTAACTGGATGGCCCTTGGGGGTCCTTTCCAACTCAATAGGGGGAGCATATTTATTACTTTAGAGGATGGATAGTCATCTGTCAGGAGAGTTTTGATAGTGCCCTTCTGCCTGGAAGAAGGGAGTTGGACTAGATGGCCCTTGGGGGTCCCCTCCAACTCTATGAGTCTATGAAAATGTAAGATTGGTTAATATTGATTTACATTAGTTAATATGAGAGTCATTCAATGAGATAGTTGTGGCTTTTTAAAAAAGGTTTTGTAAAAAAAAATCCCTAAAATCAGTTGATGTATGAATATTTCTGAAAGTTGGGGAGAATGATCCCCTGTTATCTCCTGTCATTGCAGAGAAAATTTAAGAAGATAGCTCTTGTAGTTTGCTTTTTTTCTTTAAAAATGTTGTTTATAAAAACTTCAAAAATTCCCCAAAATGTGTGAATAAGTGAAACATTCTGAAATGCGATGGGTTAACAGTGGTTAATGGGTTCAACCACTGTAGCAAGTTTCACCCTAATAGCTGTAAAAATGAGAGAGAAAGGAGCCCCTGAAGATTCCCCAATTATAGTAATTATGCATAATTACTAAACAAAAAAGTAAAAATTGTTACTCATGTTATATTAACAAAATTTGCACTAACTATACTTTAGAAACACTTTAGAAACAAAATGCCAGTGCTCCCTAATTTTATAGTAAGTTTTAAAACATTTTTGTCAGACACACATGCCTAATACTTATATGAGTAAGATCTATTTAATATGTTGTTGATTGCGTGAAAGTAAGTTAGATCTAGAAAGGAGTTGATAGCTCAAAGCTAGTGTCCTCCCTCTATGTCTACCTATCATAGACATAATGTAAACTGTGATGTAAACTGATACATATAGGGATGTTTCTCTACCTCTTCTTCTTCTTCTTCACATGAGTTATCACTTGACCTTCCAAGAAATCTAAGTTAGATCACCACCATAACTAAATTTTCTGCCTTAGAATTGAGTTATTAAAGTAAACCATAGTTCCTTTCTCCAAGCCATTGGCATGTCCGCTCCTGAAATCAAGATCTCTAACTGTTGCATGCACTCTGATATAAATTGCAACAAAGGCAACATCTGCTACAAAATGTGGGGCTGTTACTCCAACACCCCCCCCCCCCATTTTTCTTACATTAAAGATTTTCTACAGCTTTCCCTAATGAAGTAATCACTGGAGCTTCAGAAGCTTGTGTGATGCATTTTGTACATTTTTCTTGGCCAATAAAGCTATCACTCTTTTGTGAATTTTGGATTTTGTCTTCTATTGTTGTATGACTAGCCCTGAATGTTACCAAAACTTTGCTATCAATTTCAATTGGCACCAAGGGCCACAATGTTATGTACAATTCCAGAAAAATCTCTGGGAATTACTTAGGTGTAAACATAGGTTTGAACCAAGAGCGATTATTTGACCATTTGCAACAAGAATTGCCCCCCCCCCCCAAATCTATATTTTAAATGAGAAGGCAGCAATAACAAAGCATAACAAAAACTGATATTTTTACTCCACTGTTCTTTAAAACTCTCTCCATGTAGAAAGCAGAACAAAATCTCCTGCTATACTAATGATCTGGCAGACCATCAGAAGTCTGTGGAGTCTCTCCTCTTGGTTGACAGTACACTTAAACGGAATCCCAGGTGGCTGGCAGTGCTGAATTTACAGACAGTAAGACATGGATATTAAAAGATCATGAGATGTTACAGCTCCTCATAACTCTGTGGGCCATCGTCTGTCGCTGAACAGGTGCAAGCTATTGTACTGAATAAAGCTAAAAATAGCTCAAAGTTACCTCAAAATGATACATTCCAGCCTTCAAGTCTTTTAAGCTTGAACTACAAGTTCAGTTGTTGATTTCTGTTGGCAGAAAGTTCCTATTTAGGAAAGGGGGAAATTACATGTTTGCCTATTACATGAGCATTTGTCAGGACTCAGTTGTGCAAGCTGCAATTCCTCCAATTAATTTACACATGATTATAAATATTGTGCTTCAATTGTGTTTTTTGATTATGTTGTCTTGTGCCCTCAAGTCATTTACAATTTAGGATGAGCATAAAGGAGATTTATCTTCTGGTTTTCTAGGTGATATTTGTGCAGAAGAAATTAGTCATTGGTTTTTTTTTTAAAAAAAATTGTGACTAAGCAGGGATTTGAACCATGGGCTTCAGAGTCCTAGGCTGGATCTACACTACCATATAATCCAGTTTCAGGTTTCGGACTAATGGCTTCAAATTGGATTATATGAGTCTACACTGCCATATAATCCAGTTCAAGGTAATTAATCTTCATTCAGAAACTGGATTATATGGCAGTGTAGATGGAGTCCTAGTCCAACAGTCAAACTTCTGCACCATTATAGCAGACACATGCTGATATAGTGAAGAAAAACGGGACAAATAAAACCAACTAGAATGAGTGGGGTCTCCATTTTTTCATATCAAGTTTGAATACAAAACCAATATAGGCTGCTTTAAACGTATTCAAGCTTTTTGCAAGGTTTTCAGAACATCTCCAAAGCAAGTGTTAAATGGTGATGATTTTTGTTGTTGTTTTACTAGCATTGCAATTTTTATCAAAAGCCTCTCTTTCCTACTACTTGGGACTACAGATGGAAAAAAAAAACAGAAAAATTGGGGAAAAACCTCTTTCCTCCTTCCCCCCCTTTCCCCCATTCCCATCCCCATTTTTTGCTTTTCTTTTTTCCAGGCTTTCTCATTTCTTCTTGAGACATCCTAGACAGTAAAGTGTAACTTGGTTAAAAAAAAATCTCACTTGATGAACCAACCTGGACACAAAATATTATTTGAGAACACAGAAATGCTGGACTGCTCTCACAACCAATGTGTCAGACTACACAGAAAAGCCATTGAAATCCACAAACATGTGGACAATTTCAACAGAAAGGAGGAAACCATGAAAATGAACAAAATCTGGCAACAGCATTAAAGAACTCTAAAGTCAGGACAGTAAACAAAGAACACCACTTAGAGTACAGTGGAATTCCAGACATGAAGCAATCGGTCCAGCTAACATCTCCCAACAAAGGATTCCCCCAGGCAGGAAGCAGCCAGATCTTGAAGTTGAAAAGCTATTCAATGCTAATCAAGGTGGCCATTTGTAACATTCACAACTGCCTCAAACAGACAAGACATATAAACCCCAATTGCCTAGTTTCCAACAGACCTCACAAGCTCTGAGGATGCCTGCCATAGATGTGGGCAAAATGTCAGGAGATAATGCTTCTGGAACATGACCATACAGCCTGGAACTGCACAACAACCTAATGATTCCAGCCATTAAAGCCTTCAACAACAAAAAGAAAGTCATCACGGACCTGTGGCTACCCACTCTAGGAATGTGTTGAAGGTTTCAAAGGCCACACAGCTGACTGCACAGCCCATGGGCATGACCTTGTCATAGTACCAGCAGTTGTTGAACTTGAAATTGAAGAGGCTAAATGCTGGGTGAACTGGGAGCAATCTGAAAGCAGAGTGGATGTCGTATTTGCTATAAGGGCATGTGGACCACTTGACCAGACCAAGCTGACTGTCTAGTCAATGACAGCAAAGTTTTGGCGATATTGTATTGTTATTGTTACCCTTTTGAGTAAGAAAGGTGGTGGATGAAGCAGTACTCCCCTACGGATTTCATGGGGACTACCCCATGGGAACACCCCAAAGTTTTCCATGTTGTATTCCCAGCAAATCGTACACCTGGAATCCTTTCTGCAAAACCCACTGTCTGAACGCCCTGACTCTGATTTACCTTTGATGCTGGGCCCCACTTTGGTGAGCCGAATGTCATGGTTGGTGAGGTCCCATCTGGCCCTGACACTCTAGGATGCTCTTTTGCAAAAGGCTGTGTCATAGCTGATAGCAGCCACCTTGCCTTCCAGTGTTCTGGCCCTCACGACATGAGGGAGATGGTTGGACAGGTACCAACCTCGCTTCGGGAATAATAACTTTATATATATATATATATATATATATATATATATATATACCATTTCCATCGCCCTGAAGGGACTCAGAGCCCAATCTTACATGGGGAAAGCACAATCCAAAAAAATTAAAACCAAACAAATTAAAACATATCTCAATAGAATCAACAACATTACAACAAGACAATAACATAAAAACAGCATCTCCAACAACCAATAGTCTGAGCAGTAAGGGAAGGGAATTGTGCAATCGAATTTCAGAACAGGGCTGGTGAACAAAAATGCAAGGGCCAATAATAAATTAGAAATAAAAGAGCAAATCCAGTTTAAAATGCTAAACCAATAGGAGGAAGGACAGGGATAATGTGTAGGAACTACTGGTAGATATAGTTGGGGGCCGAATATCTTGCGAACTGCTTAATCAAAAACACAACAGAATATCCGTGTTTTTAACTCTTTACGGAATGTGGACAGTGTGGGTGCCAATCTAATCTCCCTGGGGACAGAGTCCAGAGCTGGGGGGCCACCACAGAGAAGGCCCTCTCCTTCGTTCCCACCAAAACGTGCTTGAGACGTGCTTGAGATGGGAGTAAAAGAAGGGTCTCGCCTGTAGATCATAGAGCCCACATGGGTTTGTAGGGAAAGATGTGATCACGAAGATAGGGCTTTGTAGATAATTACCTGCACCTTGAATTGGGGCCAGGGGATTGACCGTTTCCTGTAGTTCACTCCAGTTTACAACCTAGCCACTGACCTTTGTACCAACTGCAATGTCCAAGCCATCTTCAAAGGCAGCACCATGTAGAGTCCATTACAGTAGTCCAATATAAAGATAACTAAGGTGTGCATCACCATGGTCAAGTCAGACTTCACAAGGTATGGACGCAGTTGGTGCACAAGCTTTAATAGTGCAAAGGCCCTCTCAGCTACCACTGATACCTGAGCTTCAAGCGTCAGTGCTGAGTCCAGGAGGACCCCCAAACTGTGAACCTGCATCCTTAGGGGGAGTGTAACCCCATCAAGCACAGGTTGTCATCCTATACCCCGATCGGCCACACGACTGACCTGGAGGATCTCTGTCTTGTCAGGATTAAGCTTCATTCTGTTATCCCTCATCCAGTCCATCACAGCGGCCAGGATCTGGGGGGCTTCCTTGGAGTTTAGTGGAAAAGAGTAGTATGGATATGTGTGTCATCTGCGTAGAGATGGCACTGAACTCCAAAACTCTGGATAACCTCACCCAGCAGTTTCATGTAGATTGTGAAGAACATAGGAGATAAAATAGAACCTTGCAGGACCCCACAGGTCAAAGGCCAGGGGTCCGAACAGGAATCTCCCAGCTTCACCAACTGGGTGAGACCTTCCAGGAAGGAGCGGAGCCATTGCAGAGACCCATTCTGGAGGCCTGTCCCAGAAGGATACCATGGTCAATGGTATTGAAAGCCGGTGAGATGTCCGATAGAACCAACAGGGACACATTCCCACTATTGAGCTCTCTGCGGAGGTTATCTACCAAGGCAACCAAAGCCGTCTGTCTACCGTGACCAGGTGTGAAACCAGAATGCGATGGATCCAGATAATCAGTCTCAACCAGAAAACCTTGGAGTTGTGAGGCGACCACCCATTCCAGAACCTTGACCAAAAAGGAGAGATGGGTCAGTAGTAGTTTAATACCAAAGGATCAAGGGATGCCTTTTTCAGGAGTGGTCTCACTACTACCTGTTTCAAGGCAGATGGAAAATGTCTCCAGTTCAGTGAGACATTTTCTAATCCTCACAAACCAATTTGCCAATCCCCCGCTGGCCAGTTTTATTAGCCAAGAAGGGCAAGGGTCTAGAGTGCATGTAGTCACCCTCACAGCTCCAAGAATCCCCTTGATGTCATCAAGGTGAACAATCTGAAATGAATCCATTAAAAGCAGGTGCCTCAGTTACCTCCTCTGACACTGTCTCAATGCTGACATCCAAGTTGGAATGTATCCGAGTGACTTTGTCTGCAAAGTGATGTGCAGGATGAGGATGGAGGAGCTCCCTGACCACCTGAAACAACTCAGCTGATTTGTTGCTTGCAGACACAATCCGGGCAGTCGAGAAAACCTATCTGGCTGCCCACAATGCCATGGAGTAGGCCTTAAGTGAGGCTCTAGCCCGTGTTTGGTTGGACACCTTCTGAGTTCTTTGCCACATGCATTCTGGTCTCCGTCTCAACCACTTCATCAAAGCCAGCTCTTCAGAGAACCAAGGAGTCATACTGACTGCATGATGAGAGGGGACATTCAGGGGTGATCTTGGCTATCTCAGTGTTATAGAGGTCAACCAAGGCTTTGACAAGATCATCAGCTGCCATGACAGAGAAATCCCCAAGAAACATCAGGAATCCACCTGGAACCATAAGTCTCCTGGGGCAGACCATCTTAATCAGTCAACTACCCCTGAGAAGGTTGGAGGCTGCGGTTAGTCTAAAGCTGATCAGAGCTACTTAGGATGGGGCATTCAGGGAGGCATGGCATATGGGCTGATGTCCTCCAGTAGTTGTCCCTGTCTGCCAAGTTCACCTTAGATTACTCACCTTCTGAAGAGTCACTTATTTGTGGTTTATTTATTTCGTGTCAAAAGCATTGTACAACAAATACATTTCAAATAATGGGGGGGGGGGGAAGAAAAAAAAGAAATGGGGGCATGGAAAGAGCCTCCCCGAAGATTGAGTGAATTCAGTCGGGCGTCCCCTGGGCAACGTTTCTTGTAAGCGGCCGATCTTTCCAAACCCAAAAGCATTGGATGAATGGACTTATCTGTGGTGTATCGGCAGCAATGCCTGGAGGATCTATGCCTTTTCTTACGAGTTGTGCCCAAGCTTGTTCTCTTATACTATGTTGGCTATTGCTGGTATTGCAATGTAATTTGGCGGAAAGGTAGTGATAGTGTGAATAAATTATCAAAATTTGATTGAGATAGTGCTTGCAGTTCTGGAGGATTTTTTTTTTTTTGCTTTTCATAGATTTAGCATGGGGATTTAGTTAACCAGTTTTTTTAAAAAATCTGATTTTTTTGGGAGGTGGGAGAGAGGGAGTTGAACCCATAAACGGCCCCTTCACTACAAACTTGGCTCTGACTGTTATATTAACAGCAGAACATGTCAAATTGTTTTGGAATGTGGTTCACAAAATGCTGTACACATGTTTAATAAATTTCCATGCAGAAAGAAAACATTTCTGGCCACTTTGAACAAACAAAGGTGGAGTGACAAGGTTGCTTATATTCCGAGAAATGCGACAAAATTGTGTTTCTGATGTTTGTACTCCAAAAGCATACATATTAAGGATCTGAATTTGAAGAATGAGGCTATCAAGAGAGAAAAGTTACAAGCTTCAAGAACATGCATGATGCATTTTGTGGAATTTGGCTAATAAAGGTATCACACATTGTTTTCCATATAGATTTCCCAGAAAACAATTTAGGAGAGCAAATACCTTTAAAACATTTCCAAACTGGAAAAGCTACATTGGGTTGTTTTTTTTTTTAAATGAAGACTCTTCTTTCCCTTCCCAAATATTAAGACAGATGCAAATGGTGACTAATTGTTGACAAAAACGTATGGAATTATATCATTCTCAAGCATTCCTTGCTGAGAAAATTTGGGGAATATTCTTAAATGTATTTGAGTTCTCCCAAAATTCTTTAGATGTCTGCACGTGAAGACAGCTGTGTGTTCTCCTCACGCTTCACAGCTGAAGCAACTAACAGCCCAATCTATGACTTTTGATCCATTTTTATCTTCAGAAATAATCTCATTTGTAACAGATTTGCAATAATGGTGACCCAGCAGGGAAAAGATACAGTAGGGAACATGGAAAATGCATAAAGGGGATCTTTGCAACACATTGAAGTCTGATTTTTAGTGATGAACCCCCTCAATTCAACATAGTAAGTACCCACTATGGAAAGAGTAGCATTCTGGCAGTTTTACAGAGTGAAAAGCTAGCATTTCAAAATGCTATAAAAACTCTCCTGGGGAGTATAATAATAGTGTCTTTTATAGCTCCTTACAGTATCTCTTAAAGCATCCATTTTTGGATAGCATGATTGTTAATGCCAGACCTTAGTATGTTGCCATTATTGAACATATACCTTTGTGTGATGTTCTTCACTGAATTTTCTATTTATGCTATCTGAAACACTTTAAACAATGCATGTTTGATTTAAAAGAAACAAAGAGGCTTGGTGAAAGTAGGACTTAATTTTCCTGAATGTTCTCAGTCGATAGGAAACTGAGCTCTTCTTTAAATTTTAAACATGTCTAATTGACAAAAGTGCTGTTCTCCCACCAGGTTTCAATTTATTAGCAGAGAAGGATGTCATTATGGAGACCTGCACAGTGGGATCATATTTCTAGTTTGCTAAGTCAAAAAGGAGAACAAAACAAGAACTCAACTGAAATATTATTTCAAATAAAGATGACATATATTATTTTCTTTGTACTCTTCGAGTTTAATGGAATGGATTTCATCCACAAGTGTCAAAGAGAGCTTGGTTAACCCAATTTTGTGAAAGAGACATGCAAAATACGCCACTTGTACTTATTTGATTTGTACTTACTATATATATCCACTTTCTCTGTGTTTATGGCTATATTGTTTGATTAGTTACATTTACATTAGGAAAGTAGAGACAGAGTACATGGAATGAGGGCCTGGCTAACATACTAAACCACCAAGATAATGTAATAGAATTTCTCCAACTTATAGGAAATACTATGGGATCCTGGAAAGAGGACAGTTTTCTCTAGAATCTAAATGGATCACACATTTAATGGTATGGACCTGAGATTGTTGTGTGCCAGTGTGTTTGGTCAAAGGAGACAGGCTTGGTACTGTTTGTTGACACAAAGCAGAGCTTTATTTTTCTATTTTTAGTGTTAGTATCACCAGCACAATAAATATAATTTCAGGCATCAATTTCTAAAAGAAATATGAATAAAGTTGCAATTGAAATGTATTCAGTGTTGCGTCCACTTCTGCTGGTGAATGGATTCAATCTCAGGGCCCTTCTACACTATCCTAAAACCAGGGAGAAACTGGGTTATTTTAACCCAGTTCCTCCCAGGTTGCTGTCCCCAACCCAACCCCTGGGCTTTACCTCGGTGCTCTAGGAGCCCCCGATGGCGTAGTGGACTAAAGCCTTGTGACTTGAAGATTGGGTTGCTGACCTGAAAGCTGCCAGGTTCGAATCCCACCCAGGGAGAGTGCGGATGAGCTCCCTCTATCAGCTCCAGCTCCATGTGGGGACATGAGAGAAGCCTCCCACAAGGATGGTAAAAACATCAAAACATCCGGGCCTCCCCTGGGCAACGTCCTTGCAGACGGCCAATTCTCTCACTCCATAAGTGACTCAAGTTGCTCCTGACATGAAGAAAAAAACCTTGGTGCTATCCCACTCCTTTGGACTCTAGAAGCCTGAAGAACTGGCATTGAACCTCAGGCCATTGAACCTGGAAAGAACTTAATAAAATCCAAAGCAAACTAGAATGAATTAGCACAAAAAATTGTTAACAGCTCACAAGTATGCAATCTGATATTATTGGTATTGCCTAGATGAGTAAGGAAGCTGTCATAAGAAGGATACTTCTATATTACTGCATACCATAGGTTCTGCTGCCCAGGAACCACACTGGGAAAGATTCGTATTGATTCGCTAGAGAAACACTAGGCAGAACTAAGCAGTAGCAAAGATTCTTGCTCTTGCTTCAGCTAAGAAGGAACTGTAGAAGGAAATATCACAGTACTTCCTAGTACCATTTGGTTACAGAAAAAGCCAGAAGTAGAGGACAAAATATTGTACATTAAATTCTCCTTAGCATTCCCTCTTCCAAAATTTCCTCTCTTCTGGAGATTTGACAAGTTCTTGGGGGAAAACAGTGTTCTCTATAACACAGTTTGACAGCCAGAGTTCTGATCTAAGGTAAAGTGGAATTGTCTTGGATGACAAAATTCTCTCATTTTCCCCGAAATATCAGAAATTTTTTGGAGCCCAATGTCTGTAAGTGCCTGTGCACCAACACTAGGCAATTTGAAGCCGAAAACCACATATAATGGGTCATTAATAAAAAGGTATGGCCTTTTAAACCAAAATCATATCTGCTGACTCTTTTAACTGCAGTACAGCTGACAAATGTCAGTCTCTCTATGGGAGATAATTAACACATGGCCTCAAGGTCTCCTTACAGATCAACTAGCCAATTAAAGTTACTTTTCTCCCATTTCTGTTATTTTCAAATGAAATTGATTCTCCTCCTTAAGACTTGCAGCATATCTCTCACCAATATAAGAAGATTAATAAATGTAACAATCTTCTTTCCTTATTTGAAGGGTGGATTATCTGTTTGATACATGGGCATTATGCCTATTAACATTAATAAGCTTTTCAGTGCCTATACTATAAAAAGAGTAGCCTCCTGTAATAAGTACATTAGAAATAAAAGCCTCTGCCTGTATGAAAGAAGTACAGTCTTTTTGTCTCCTGCCTGAAAAGTGTTCTCACAGCTAAATTACCAAGCCAGACAACATTATCAGTGCACCATCTATGCTAAATCCAATCCCTATATGGCAAGAGAGTATCTTGCAAATCTGTCTTTTACCAATTTGCTATACTTTTACTTGAGTTCTAGTTAACTAACAACTTTTGTTTTCTGGACAAGGTTGCTGCATGAGCAGGAGCACCTATATCATCCAAAAGCAGAAGAAATATTTTTTAACTTGAAATAGAACTTGCTACTTTGCATACTACTAGTAAAAATACAATAATAGCAAATTAGCAATTGTGTGTCCATTTGTGACACCTAAAATATATTACCTAAAGAAACTGCATCAATTATATAGGAGTCTTAGTGTACTCCAGATAAGGTAGATAGGGATGGGGTGAGTATTTGACATACAACAGACCTGTTGTATCCTTGGGGTTTATTCCTGTTATATCCATAGGGTTTGATTCTGGGACCTACCGTAAATATAAAAATAGGTCACACTCAATATTATATGTGACTGTGCACTCTTTACCAATATGGGGCAAAACAACCTATAGTCAATGGCGATTGTGTATCCAGATAAAGATCAGGTCTGCACAACCCTTGGCCCACCAATTGTTTGGGAGATCAAGTCCCAGAAGTCTTAGCCAGCCTGTCCAATGGTCAGGAATTCTGGGAGCTGAAGTCCAAAATACCTGGAGGGCCATAGATTATGCAGGCCTGGTATAGATAATAAAATAATATATTGTTTTTTTAAAAAAATTGGTGTTCCTTCACATATAATTGTCTTGATGTGTAATCTGTTCTCAAGACAAGAAAATTTGATGAAATTGAATGGTTTCCAATTGGTAAGGAGTTTAAACAAGGCTGCATTTTGTCATTCTTTCTGTTTAACTTGTATGTTGAACATATCATGTATAAAACAGGGCTCGATTAAAAAAAGTAGATATCAAATTTGGAAGAATGAACATCAACAATTTAACATATGCAGGAGCAGGACCCTTAAGAAGAGGGTGGGATTCAACCAGTATCCAGGGCTTGGAAATTCCAGAAGGATCCTGTGAATATTTGATGGCCCTTCCTTCAAAATAAAACTCATAACTCCTTTCTATATATTTACCAAGGTTAGCAAGTATGTTGGTCTTCAGTTTTTGTGAGGTTTTTTTAGGTAGCTTTTACTGGGGCTTGGCTATTTTCCTGTTTTTCCACACAAGTCATCAAACAACTATTTAAAGCATTATGACCAAATTTCAGTCACCTCTTACTTTGGTTTTTTGTCTGTCTTTACCTGCTTAGAGAGTTAATGACATCCATTGAGGCTTCCCTTTTTTCTTTTGGCAGCTGATAGAGGGTTTTTTTTCATTCTTCCCTGACAATGTCCCTGACTTCAGCCCAACATTCTTCTCACTCTTAGACAATTAGGCTTAGTAGTACAAGTCCATTTTTACATTTTCTTTATATTCTATGAGAATGTTCTTCAGGTTGTAGTTTGGCATGATAATTTAATTTACTTAGAGGTCTTCTTTAGCTTTATCAGTTTACAGTTTATGTCACAATCTGCTCTGCTCTTGTTTTTGAGGAGAGACTGGTAGATTTCCATCTTCTGTTTCCAGTTATGTTGGCAATGCCATGTATACAGTTGCCTCTTTGGCTGCTTGAAAAATATGTTTGTAATGAACAAACTATTTGGCCCACTATTTATGCCTCTTTATTGCTCATGCTTTTGCTGTGGTAGTTTTTTTCTTCAATTTACAACTTTGCACAAACCTTCTGTTTCTGAATAAAAATAGCATAGAGAGAAGAAATGGGAGAAAGAGAGAGAGAAGAGAGAGGTGGGAAGAAATATAAAATTACGTGCTGATTGATGACAAAAATTCAAGGAAATTACTTTTGTTCAGTACAATGTAATGCTTTGCATATTTTGAAAAATGCACAAACACACCCAGTTTTAAAAATGCATAAAGTTTCTTTGAGATTAAGAACAACAGTAAAAAAAACCTTCTCAAATTTTTACATTGAAAGACATCTACAGAAAGACGCACACCCATATACATGTATATTCTTGTTTACTTGATGGGATTAACCTTTTTGTCCTTACTGAGAAGCCATCTGCAATAGTGTATATGTCAAGAGTCAGACGCCAATTAGCGAACAAAAATAGAGTTTATTCAGCAGATAAGCCAAAAGGTAATGTTAACACAGAAAAAACCTTGAAACACTTCACTATCAGTGATTCAAGAGCAGTTCAAACAAAAATATAATTCAGCAACACAAGCAGGTAAAAACAAAGCTAAACAAACTTAGTGCAAACTGCACTTTCTGAGTCCAAGCCCTGCCAGCCGGCTCTGTAGTTTTCAAAGGAACAGTTCCCAAAAGAAAACACCAAATTGGTCAGGAAACAAACAAACAAACTAAGAATGCAGTAGACTGCTTCCACAATGTGGATAAAGCCGAAGGCTCCAAAAGGGTGGTGAAAAGACATCGTCCGGGATTCCAAGGTCAGGTCAGGAGATAACAGCGGTGTCCAAAGAGCAAGCCAGGAGTCAAAAGCCAATAGTAGTCATCAATCACAGGGCGAAGGCAGTAGCAAGGTCAAATTCCAATCCAAGGTCTGAAGAGGGTGCAGTCATCCAAAACAGGTCCACGATAAGACACAGCGAGAGCCAAGCTAGGTGATAACAGCAGATTCAAATCATAGTCCAAGTCCAGTCTTCATGGAAACACAGAGATCCCAATGGCGCCTCAGCAACACCTTGCCACATGCAAAGTGCAGTGGCCAAACATTCCCATTTATTCCCCTTCCTCCTGGGTGACCAAACACTCACACCCAAACACCAGGTGTCCCAAATCTACTCAGAGTCTGAGCTCCACACAGCTAGAGCTCGTGGATCTGGAGTACCTAGCAATTCGTCGGAGTCCCAATCATCCTGCCCACACTTAGCCCCATGAACACTTAAAGAACCATCCTCCCTTCTCCAAGCATCCCAATTGGGATCAGCTCCTGCAGAAACCCCAGGTTCAGAAGTATCCATAGACCCCAAATCCCCAGACATCTCCGGTGGCTGTGCCCATTCAGTGCCCGCTTCCCCAGCCACCACCTGTTCCTCAGCATCCATCTCCCCATCTGAATCTTCCTCAGAAGATCCCCCATATAGCTCTCTAAGTCGCTTCCTGCGCAACTCCTCCAGTGAACCCTCATCACGAGGGTTTTTTCTTCCTCTTTGAATTCCATCCCCATCAACCATAATCCCCGAAGGCGCAGTCACAACAGTATATTCTCCAACTATTATTTGTGGTGAAACAATTTGAGATTTACTCAGAAGTAAATCCTGTTTCTGTTGAAAGGGATTAATCCCAGGTACATCTATATGACATTGCAGTCAAGATTAGTGTCAGAAGACTTTTTAAACCTGTCAGGCTAGATCTGATGGTTACATCAAAAATGGGAAGATTGGATTTTTCCTCCGATCAGAACATATAAGCACTGGAAAGAAATACTTATCTCCTCTGTCTTTCTTTAGTTTTATTGTGTGGTACCAGTCAAAGAATAAATGAACACTGTAATGTGGACACTTGATGCCACTCCTAGCCTTTAGAAAAGAATTCTGGATTGATTTAGGAAAAAAAACTCAGGCATATCCTGCAGCTGTGGTACTAGTTTGTTACTGTTTAAGAGTTTCCACAGTTGAAGTCTATTTATTTTTCATAATCCCAACACTGGAGTTTGCAATTCAGATAATAAATGTTGTAAAACTTTGAATAAACCCTCTGATGTTTTGTTGCAAAGATATGCAATATATACTAAATATAAAAAGATGGAAGTCTCAGTGAAAGAAATTGGGTTGAAACTTGAAACTGATTCATACAGATTTCATGGATTTCAATTCCTGTGATATTCTATGAATTTTAAATGTGGCAGACATTAAATCCAAGATTTCTGAATAATGTAAAACATCTGACAAGACAAGAGACACCTGCTTTGCAAAATTTTGGAGAACAATTTCTCCTCCTCTCAAATTATCTAAAATCTGTTAGTTAATCTCCTAACAAGGACAAAGTTATCAAATAGCCTCAGGGATCTAAAATTGGCAGTTCCATAGGCCCTTTCAACTCAGGTATCAATATTGGACAGATTAAGATAATTATGACTTTTCAGCATCAACAAAAGCTGCATAAAAGGATTGTTTGTAATCTATGCTTTTAAAATAGCATAATTTTTGTATAATTAACATCTGTAACCGACCAGACAAGATAGTAGTTGGGATCAAGGTGGCAGAGCTCTTAAATCAAATTGTTTAGCTCCACACATGGATCCTTTGAATCAAAGGATTTTATGTAAGTATTAACAAGCTCAGTTGATTCAGTAGGTCTGCTTTGGTTGAGATTAACAATTGAACTTAGGCCATAGCATGTAAAAAGTGTGTTATTTTGTGGTCATTTAACGCATGGTGCATTTTTGTTTCAACTCTTGCTTATGCCCACAATCTATCCAATGAATAATGGGAATTACACCTCACATTTAAGAGCTTATTTAACAGCCTATTCTGTGGCAATGAAGGCGTCAGAAAAATTTGTTTATTACCGTCAACATTGCATCTGCAAAGAACTGCCCAAGAGAGCTGTTTCAAGTGGTCAGATGACATTTAAACCCTGCTCACCCAGGGATCCCTGACCTATGGGCAATTCATTGCAAGGAGTTTGCTAAGTTCTTTGCAGATAAAGTCACTCAGATCCATTCTGACTTAGATACCAGTGTTAATACAGTCTCCAAGGATATAAATGAGACATCTGCTTGTTCTTATTTAATGGATTCTTTTCAACCTATTCAGCCCAAAGACACGGATAAGAACTTGGGAGGGATGAACGCAACCACTTGTTCTCTGGATTCTTGCCCATCCTGGCTAATAAAATCAGCCAGGGGTTAAAGCGCTGGTAAATGCCTCCTTGACTTAAGGCATAATGCTGAGTATTGGGGTACGTGGTACTGGGGGACTTCTGTTTGATTTCCTGGCCTGTGGCCTGTGGGATCTCTCAGGGTTCAATTTTGTCCCCCATTCTTTTTAACATTTATATGAAAACACTGGGAAAGATCATGCAGAATTTTGTGATTTGGTGTCAAATTTATGCAGATGACACCCAACTATTACTCCTTTCCACCCAATGCCAAGGATGCCATCCTGGTCCTAAACCGTTGCCTGTCATCTGTAATGGACTGGATGAGGGCTAATAAATTGAAACTAAATCCAGACAAGACAGAAGTACTCCTGGTCAGTCGAAAGCGGTCAGGATGTGGGATTACAGCATGTGCTGGATGAGGTCACACTCTCCCTGAAGACACAGGTTTGCAGTCTGGGGGTGTGACACCCCTGGTTGCGAGAGCACTGGAAACCAATACACCAAGGCCAATAAACAATCTAATATCTTTATTAAAGAATTAAGAAATTAAAACGAAAACAAGCAGAAGATATAGTTCATCAATAGACCTTTCAGGAAAGGTCAAATATAGTCCAATAATATATTGTCCAATGTCTAATATTAGAGTTTAAAGTTTGTAATCCAAAAACCGAAACACACTCAAACTTCCAAGCAGTTTGAGTGGGGAAACGTCCAAGTCTTTTACTAGAGTTCAATGCAAGTCCAAGGCAAGGTATTGAAGACAAGGCTGGAATCACGGCGAGACAAGGCAAGGAAACACGGCTAGGCTAGGCACGGAAACACGGCTAGGCAAGGAACGGCTAGACTCAAAGGTAGTGGACTCAAACGCGGTCCACACTTGGCTGGAAGTGAAGTTGATCCTCCAACTGACACGTTGACTCTGCGCTGGCTAGCCAGCGCACAGAACTTTTAAGGAACTTCAAATCATTTCACAGAGCAGGTGTCCAAATACTCTTTTCCCAAGGGAAAAGAGCTAAAACAACATCTTCACCAGATGCGATCCTCCCTGAGAATTCTCAGGGGAAAACAGGTTAATCAGCAGATTCTCTAGCTGCTAATCACGTGCTCCTTCTCCTGCCAGCTTTCTCAAACCTACTAGTTTCCCAAACTATTCATCTATCAAAGGGAGGGGAACTGGTGGGAGAAGGCTCCGTTTCAAGGGCCTTTTTAATGAGCTGTGGACTAGAATTGTCAATAGGAAGCAGCTGGAAAGAGGCAGAGTTTTGCTGAATCGGCACAAACCCCATGTCCTCATCACTGTGATCCATAATGGAGGCAGGATCATGGCCCAAGGGTTCAGGGGACATCACAGGGGGTCCTCTTGGATTCATTATTGATCATGGAACTCCAGGTGTCAGTGGTGGCCAGGTGTGCCTTTGCACTATTAAAACTTGTGCCCCAGCTGCGCCTGCACCTTGAGATGCCAGATCTGGCCATGGTAATACATGCCTTAATCACATCCCATCTTGACTACTGCAATGCTCTACATAGGGCTGTTTTTGAAGATAGTTCAGAAGTTTCAACTGGTTCAGACATTGGCAGCCAGGTTACTAACTGGAACATTGTAAAGGAAGAGAACAACACCTCTGTTACGGCAGCTTTACTAGCTGCCAGTCTCCTTCCGAGCTAAATTCAAAGTGCTGGTGATTACCTTTAAAGCCCTAAACGGTTCTCATCCAGGCTATTAGACTGGATCTCCTCTTATAAACCTACTTAGACACTGCAGTCAGTGGAGGAGGCCCTGCTCTTCGTTCCACTCCCATCTCAAGCATGGGTGGTGGGAACAAGAGAAGGGGCCTTCTCCGTGATCTCCCCCTACCTCTGGAACTCCCTCCCTAAAGAAATAAAGCCCACCCCTCCCTTCTCTCCTTCAAAAAACAACTGAAAACCTATTTTTGGTCATTAGCGTATGGAGAGGAGGAAGGTCTATATGATGTATTGGTGAATAATGTGTGCAGATCCGAGTAGGGTGGCCTTTTGCAGCTAACAGATGGTAATTTTGTCAGTGCTGATTGTTTTCAAGTGCTGGCCAAGCTCTTTAGGTATTACATCCAGTGTGCCAATCACCACTGGGACTATCTTTACTGGCTTGTGCCAGAGTCTTTGTAATTCAATCTTTAAATCCTCATATTGTGACAGCCTTTCCAGTTGCTTCTTATCAATTCTGCTGTCATCTGGGATTGCAACATTGACTATCCATACTTTGTTTTTTCATACAATTGTGTGGCCAGAAGTATTGTGCTCAAATTATTATTATTATTTCCTTTTTTAAAAGCAGAAGACAAGATTTTGGAGTGTTTTTAAATAGGGAAACCAGTAAAAATCTGGAGATGTGACTTATTATAGGTTGATATAGGTGTGCTCTAAGGTACTTAACAATAAGTAGCCAAAGCACTTCAGTAAGACACATGAAAACCAACAGCCTGAATTATGGCTTTAGTGAAACTAAAGAAATCCTTGAGTCTTTATCTCTTTATATGATGTGTAAAATATTGCCAAGGGAAGGAAGAATAAGTAAAAGATCAGCTGACGAATTGTCACTTTAGTACATACATATCCCAAACCTTTTCTTTAAATAATATAAAGCCTTCCATCCCTCAAGGAATTGTGCCATCTATTATTTAACACCATAATTTTCTCTCAAGAAAGATCCCTGCCACATCCAATTAATGTCCCTGGTGTATCCTCATGTAGTTTGTAAGGAGAGAGAAAAACAGCATCAGGTGTGCCCTCAACACTGAAAGTTCACATTTTACATACATTTCTAGGCCCTCCCATTTCCACCCACCCAACTTTTTTTATGGTTATGAGTACAGTGTTCCCTCACTACTTCGCGGTTCACTTTTTGGGGACTCGCTGTTTTGCGTTTTTTAAATAAACATTAAATAATATTATAAATCATAAAAAGTTATGATTTACAGTGGCAGTGGTCTCAGTCGGGTGCAGGCGGTGGGGTGGAGGAGCCCAAATGGCAACGGGAGGAGAGGGAGGTGGTGCCATGTTCCCCTGCCTCTTTCTTCCCTCCCTCCCTCCCTCCTACCCTCTTTCTCCTTCCTTCCTATGGAGAAGCCTAGCATCCCTACTTTGCAGATTTTCTCTTATTGTGGGTGGTCCTGGGACGTAACCTCCGCAATAAGTGAGGGAACATTGTACTCACAATTGTTGAAGGAAAATGGTCCCAGTTGTCTTCAGTGGAAGACAGTAAATTCATGTATAAATTTAGAAACTGTAGAAAAAATGACCCTCAAATCCTGGGTCAAGCTATCCATGTGTCAATGGAAGTATTATACTTCAACCCTCATGAAAAAAAAAAAAGGAACCATACCTTTATTTTGAGCAGAACAATGAAAAATGAGAGCTTAGTCAATCCTGGGGGAACCCAAAAGAATCATTGGCCCCCATTACTCTCTCTCTATTACTACTATGATGCAACTTTTGGTCTTTTTAAATGACTGAATGAGAAAATGACATAGGCAGTCAGGGGCAGGTCATACCAAAACCTATAGATTTGGTCTTAAAATGTGCCCTTGAGGATGACTTCACACAAGTGTATCCAGTACTTGTATGTCAATATCTAAGTTCAGTGAACTGTCTTGAACAGTATGTTCACACAAAAAGTTAATGAGTGATTGCATTCCAAGATGAGCCAAACTAGGTTCTTCGGTCTTGCTCCTGATGATGGTGATTCCATGTTTACCCTAGTCACTGGTGCTGAAAAATCTATTAGCAGTAGAAATGTGGAAAGCTGATTATCTAATGTTGCCCAAAATCATATACTGGGAAGTTAGAGAACAGCTATATAATGAAGCTACATGCACCACTCTGCTTCTACAACTTTGAAATGAACAAATATGACAAGAAAGAATGTTCTAATGCTTCCATTTATGAATGTATAAGGACTCCAGTTATTATAATCATGATTATCTTTATTTATACCCCACTTTTTCTCTCCACAATGAAGGCTTAAAGCAACTTACTTGAAAACATTTCAATACCATCTCAAATCCACAAATATACAAACATTAAAACAGAATTAAATATCAATGGTATTTTAAAAATCACAGTTAAGATCCATAAAAAACTAATTAAAATATATTCAAAGATAAAACCATTCCATTTCTAGTAGAATTTATATTCCCATGAACTGGAAGATGTGATTTTTTGTAATTAAGGTATTTATTTGGTTCTAAAAGTCTAATTTTGTAAAACTGCTCTTCTATGTCTGTAATGCAGCTGGCAGTAGAGGGCTATTTTGATTTACTGATGTCCCATTTACATTGTCATATAATGCAGTTTGAAACTGCATTATATGGCTGTGTGGATGTGGCTTGAATCTTACAAGGATGTTTTCTTGGCAAGATTTATTCCTCTATCTGAGACTGATAGTGTGTCAGGACATCCAGTAGGTTTCTGTGTAATTTGAACCTCGTCGGTTCAATACTCAAACCGTTAAACCACACTGGCTTTCCAATCACTCTTTTCTCATCCTAAAATATCATCTTCTTTTCCCTTTCATTCTTGGTGATTACCACTTTACAACAGATGAGCATGGGGGGTGACAGCAAGAATGAACCATACATGTAATGGAATATATTAATGATACAGTAATTGTTTCATAATTAGCCATCTAAGTTTTTGTCTTAATTGTATGCTTTAGCTAAGAAAAAATGTAGGCCAAGCTTTGGGATATGTTGTATTTGCTAGCTGCCTTTCTTTTTTTCTAAACCAATGATCCAGAGCTACTGTGAGAAGTATTGGTTAAAAAACAAACCCACAAAACACCCTTATTCTTATCCTCTTTGGATTGCTTTTTATTTTTACTGCAGGTGACCCTGATGCCATAAGGTGACAAGCATAGTTTAAAAGTGTGCTGATCATAAACCTGATTCTGGACCAACATTGTCAGCTACCTTCATAGACCTTCCAGGTCACAAATTCCATTAAGTCGAAAGGATTTGGGAGTATAGTGGTTGTGTGTGTGTGTATGTGTGTGTGACTCTAGATGCAGAAGTAAAGACAGCCTTGAGCCCCTTCAAATGTGTACTGGTACAAAAATCAAAGGAATATGTATTGTCTGTTGCTACCTCCTTTGGCAAGTTTTCTGATCTAGGACTCCAAAGGGCCATTCGTACTTCACAATTGATGAAAAATACTCCTTGTTTGTTCTTATGGCTATTTTTCCTCGGCAAAGATATACATCTAGATATTGCAAGCCGAGAAGCGTGGGAAGGAAAATGTATAGTATAAAACAGAAATGTTGGGTAGTCACTCAACACCTAAGAGGCATATAATAAGTCACAACTTGCCTCTTTTTTATATGAGCAGCTTTAAAAAACAGACAAGTTTGTATGTATGCAACAATTCTACAGTCACTGAAAAGGCACAACCTGCAATATTTGAATATAGAATTTAGTTTTCCCATTAAATTCCTGTAAAAGAAAAATATGTTTCTAGCCTTGAGAGTTTCTGATATGTTGAAGTATGTATGTATAGCAAATTCCCTCAGCAACTTGTGAAGCAAGACAAGTTGATCAATAAGGTTTGCCCTGCTCCCTGTGATTATACAAGAATAAATTTAGAAACATATGGCTAATCCTATGATTTTTGTAAAGCAAATCTGCTATTTTTTGTATAGTTTAAATTTATTTTTGTTGCATAAGTTGGGTTGCTTTAGTATTTTTTCTTTTTTCAGAAAGTAAAAAAGCAAATATACAACATTCTTTTCAAGTAACAGCAAGTGTTTTGTTTCTCTACACCAAATGGTGTATCATAGCTTGATTTATGCTTATCTATTGTTTGTGAGTGGCTTTTCCTTAATGTGTTTGCTGGAAATAAGGAAATATAAAAATAAGTTAATATGGGACTATCTGAAAACTCTGCTTTTCCAATAACTGCATGGATCATTGTCCATATTCTTTTCTGATATCTGTGAATTATTTTTCTTCCTTTTTTTCTTCCTTTCTCCTGTCTCAGGAGTGCTTTCATTCTATACATGAGTCAAAAGTCTGAAGGATTAGAAAATGTGGCATCCAAGGAACACTCTCTGTTGTTAGTCCAAGTATTGATATCCAGATGGGAAGAAAGTTGGGTGTGAATATTTGATATTGACCATGAAAAGTTTTTGCACTAATCCCATGTGAACAAAACAGATTAGGCAGTCTAAGGCTAGGCTTAGCAAGACTTGTCCTTGTTCATACGTTATCTGTTTTTGACCAATCCATAAGATACAACATCTCTAAAGTGAATCAAAAAGGTAGTAGTTGTTTATTTCTGGGTAGTTTTATTCTGTGCCAGGGAAAATGTGAGGGTACATTTAACTGCTAAATTCCTCTTGCCCATTGATTTTGGCTGCCTTGACAAGATACCTCTTAGTGAAGAATTTTCAAGCTCTGGAAGATTTTTTACGTCTAGTGACAGCAAGAAAAGGAGCGCTACTTTTTTCTCTCTCATCAAGGTCACTATAATTTACACAAACCATCTCTGCATAAAAATGGCTTCTTTTCTTAAGTTTTGAGAAACAAAGCTCTGCATCATTGCATAAAAAGGTAGAAATAATGCACGTACTTTGCTTTAACCCATAGAATTTCATGCAGGAAAACAATTCCTCCAACTAATTTGCACAACTGAACCCTTTTGATCACCCTCCCCCCACCATTGTACTTACTCCCTTGTCAGAATCATTAGCTCCTATCACCACTATGATTATCCATTATTAATTTCATTTATATTTTCTTTTTTCTCAAAACAAAGTTTCAATTAAAACAAGAACTTAGTTAAAATGTGCAATTAAGCAATATTAACATGGAATTAAATATTAACAACACTAAATTGCACGTTTTAAATAATGCAATTAAACATGTTTAAAAAGCAGTTCAAAACAACACAATCCAAGCAGTCCAGAACATTCTAAAAGGACCTTTCTTTAACACCCATCAGTTTTCAAAAGCCAATTGGATATTTTAAGTCTTCCTTTTCTCCTTTCCACTCATAATGAAGAGAGAAAAATTCCTCTCTCCATGTTCACTTATCCTCCTATAAGAGGATAAAGCAAGGAAGTACAGTAGAGTCTCACTTATCCAACACCCACTTATCCAACATTCTGGATTATCCAACGCATTTTTGTAGTCAATGTTTTCAATACATTGTGATATTTTGGTGCTAAATTCGTAAATACAGTAATTACTACATAGCATTACTGTGTATTGAACTACTTTTTCTGTCAAATTTGTTGTGTAACATGATGTTTTGGTGCTTAATTTGTAAAATCATAACCTAATTTGATGTTCAATAGGCGTTTCCTTAATCTCTCCTTATTATCCAACATATTCGCTTATCCAATGTTCTGCCGGCCCGTTTATGTTGGATAAGCGAGACTCTACTGTATATATGTTTGCAGAGGAACTCCTTCTTGATTCTTTGCCAAGCTTTATCTGACACTTATTTCTAGATGTGCCCCACTGTCCACCTGCTTCATCTTTGTATTTTTACTCAATTTTATTTCTTCCTCATGCATTTTCCCAGCCCAGTCTTCTTTACTCTCATTATTCCTATTGGCAGAACCTCCATATGTTGTTTTCAGTTCCTCCTCTCAATTTGACATTATCATTCACTGTGTCCTTCCATTTCCCATTCTTTAATTTCCTTTACGAGATTCTATAGAGTCATCCTGTGCTTTTATCCCCAGTGGGAATGAGTTATTTGAGATACCCTAGAAGCTACATAATGTACCATCCTCAAACTATGAGCATGAGAAACTGGGAATTGGTTGAGATACTATAGACTGGCCTGGGTCAGAAGAACAAGCTGTAGGTGAACTATTGGTATGCAACTTGGCCAAAAGGCATGCCATTTTGGGACCCATTTTCAGCTAACCCCTCATTCTATTTACCGGGAAGTTATTTGAATTGGGAGGGGTGTTGCCATTTTCATTTGGCAAAGATTCAACCCATTGGTTACAATGGGAAATTTTAAGGACCAATCTTCAGTTATTTTAAGACCTATTTGCATGAAACCCACCTCAGTTTTAGATCCCATTTACAACTGCAGGCCAGCCAAGTTTCAAAACAATTCACCAATCTATTGATTTTTAAGAATTATTTTAAGTTTTTACCATAACATTTTAAAATAAGACAAACCACAAGAGAGTTTTCTGGGAATTGTAGTCACCGGTTGTGTCCATAGAATCATAGAATAGTAGAGTTGGAAGAGACCTCATGGGCCATTCTCAGCCAATCAGAGCATGGACACAATCAGGATTTTATTGTCTGAAAAACAGAAGGAGAGAAAAAACTTCAACTCCCATCATGCTCCAAGAGGAACTCAGAGAGTTTTAAATGCCCACCCCATGCAAATGCTGCTGGGAAAGTAAGTTCCCAGTAGGCACTCTCTGGAGAAAGAGCATAGGAAACTTTCCAAAAAGAAATGGATGAATGCTGCTGCTGGGAGGGATAAAAAGATGCTACAGTAATCCCATCTTCTCCAGGAGTCCCGCGACCGACCCCTGCCTCAGGTATATTGCAGACTTAACTCATCCTCTCTAGTAGCTGATAAAATCCAGCTCTCTTAATCCATTTTGCGGAGCTTTTTGGTTCCTTCCTCCCCATTATGTTTTTGGAGATTATATGAAATGACCCACCGAATATTACAAATCATTTTTGTTCAGACTGATTTGTGCCCAAGCTTAGCACCTAGGGCATCTTAATGTGGCTTTCACAAACAAGTCTCTCATTGCTGAGCAGGTCTAAGGATGAGGAGAAATCAACCAGATCATGCATGTAAAGCTTTGGGTCATGAATCAACACAATTTGACACTACTCTAACTACCATGGCTCACTGCTATGGCACTGCTCACTGATATCACTGTTTTTTCTAGGGAAGGAATTAAAATAAATAAATAATAAAAATATGATGATGATCAAACTGTATTAACAGTTTAAACTAAATTATAGATTTATTTCTGTATGGATTATAATTTTAATGTTGAGTATAATTACTAACAATTATGTCACAGTTTGGTAGACGGGTAGGTGCCAGATAAACATAGTTTCTGGTTGCTCGATAGTTACTATTAAATATAGGACTAAGTAATACTATACCCCATAGTATACCATACCATAAACTCTGTATTGACTAAATAGAAATGTTGAAATATAGTCTTTCACCTGAGTAGTTTTTTGCAAGTGTGTTTTTTGCATATTGTGACTACCAGATTTGGTTCTTTACTATCAGCATTGGTCCTCTTTTCAGCAATGCTTCTATGCTTCCCACCCCTAGGTTTATCTAATCTGACTCCTTTTTGCTTTTTTGCTTTTCTTGCCAAAGCATTCTTGGCTTGAGTTAGGTTCAATTTCTGTAGACTATTGATTTAATTAAATAGACACATGGATAAGTATTGCTGATTGCATTTGGTATATTTTACTTGTAACTACCAAGAGCCTTGAGATTCTTTAGTAACCAAACTAAAGTTTCCATCAGTTCATGAAGCTGAATGTTCCCACTGATCATACTTAACATTTCCAGCAAATTATTTCCAGCATTTCTAAGCACTTCAGGTACATTATTACTGTAACCCTTGCAAACATCTGAGTAGGTAGAGATATATCATTATTGAAGAGATTGTGAATGGGTGAAAGAGACTTGACCAAGGCCACCTACTTACTAACTGAAGTGAGATACCATTGTAAACTTTATCTGAGCTTCTCTGCCCTGATCTCCCCATGTGTGTGTACAAATATATACAAAGAGCCACTTAGATGCAGCATAGCTTGTTTCCTGATGATGTTTCCTTTTGAAAAGGAAATCAAAATGCATAGAAGAATGTCAGCCAGTGTTCCTGAACTCTTGCCATTGCCAATGCATCATTTACTTAGCACTACACTTAACAAAAATGTGAAACCTCTCAATGCAAGAGAAAAAAGTACATAAGAAAATATAGATAGATGGTAATTATTCAAAAGAGTTTTATATTACATAAAGTGTCAGGGGCAGTGTATATCTTTAATTATCAGTGGGATGGTGTTAACTATGGACTCCACATGGGCTTCTTCTTCATCACTATATAAATGTAGTTCTGGACTCTGTATAAGCTTTTCATTTTCATTAAGGACAAATCTTCTTCAGTTCTTACATGAATGCTGTTTTTAGTTTACTATTTAGACCCCATTATTGGCTTCTAAACTTTCTCCTTCAATAAATCATAATCATGTTTCCTATCATGGTTATGCAAATAGAAGTTGCAATGACCAGAGCCACTTTGATGTAGAGTTGGAGTAATTTGGTAGACATAGGTTCAATCTTCACTGTCCTAAATGCTCTATTTCTTCTCCCAAGACTGCCTATTTATTATTTATTACAGCATTTCTATCCTGCCCTTCTCACCCCCTAGGAGCTCTTTTGTACAGTACTTATTTGTTAGCTAATCCCATTTCAATGGAAGATATCAGAAAGGAATCTGAGACTCTGCAACTTTTCATCATGTTATTGAACTCTCTCAATACCACTAAATGTATTGACAGGATTATGAAAATGGATATGAAACTTCCCATGATTTTGAAAAAAAAACTATGCAGTAAACTTTTAGCTTTTCCAAGTTAAATATGAAATACTCCCTTAGAATCATAGAATCGTAGAATAATAGAATTGGAACAGAGCCTGTGGATCATCTAGTCCAACCCCATGCCTTACAGGAAAAGCACAAAGTACCCCTGACAGATGGCCTTTTGAAAGAACATTTCATACTTTTTGCTGAAAATGTTGATACATCCAACCAAAAATATCCTTGAGACCCTGTATTTCTTCATTTCCCCCTTCCTTGTTTAGTATTTATACACTGCAATTATAGCTCAGAGTAGGGGATTTTTGTTGTTAATTTCATTCCTGTATCAACAATAAATAACTGAAATTCATTTTTTCCTCTCTCCAGGCAAAATTGTTAGAGGTTTTCTATATGTTTTTATGTTTTCTATATGTTTTTATGTGAGCATATCACTGCCATATGAAAGTCATTCCACTGGTTGCCAATTAGTTTCTGGGCAAAGTAGGAAGTTTTGTTTTTGACCTTTAAAGACCTACATCGTTTGGGTCCAGGTTACCTACAGGACCATCCCATGGGTAATCCACTCCTGTACAATCCACCCTGAATACTTATTTCTTCCACAAGCGAGGGGTACTCCAACTTGACTGCTGACCACCCAGATGACCTTTTCATTGACCTACCCAAGACTGTGGAATAACCTACCAGAAGAGACTCAATTAACTAAATCAGTTGTCAGAATTAAAAACTCTTCCAGCAGGTTTACCCAATTGATTTTAACCCTGTGAATTCTAACTTGCATTTTATCAGAAAATATTAATGTACATTTTAGCTGTGTGCATTCTTTTATATGTATTTAATACATATGTGTTTTATCTTTTTATTCTAACCCTGTTGTACTCTACCTTGAGCCTCAAGGAGAAGTGGGTTATTCTTATCATTTCTCAAAGACAACTGCTGAACTAAGGTTCACGCAGCCACTTTTATAGCCAGCCTGTTGACTGGACTGAAGACTACACGTTTTATTCTGGTCAGCCAATGAATTCAAGCTGTGTGGATGGGACTCATTAGCCAACAGTTCCCATCGCTTCACCTGGGGCCAACATGGCCTGCACAGACCTCAGGATAGTGTCATGTTGATCTCCATAAAGGACACTACCTAGCTGCTGCACTGTCCTGTGGACCACAAATCACCCATATGGTATGGCATGTGTCTTTAATATTGTCAGTTTCCATATATGATAGTGAAAGTGTTGTGAGGTAGCACAGAAATAACCTTTTATTTTTTATTTTTTTATTTTTTTTATTTATTAAGGGTAAGTGATATACATAGACACAATTTAAAAACAAAGTAACGATTGGGCTAACAGTGAGGGATATCTGGGAGGGGAGATGGGGGGAAGTGAGGGGAATGGGAAGGAACAAAACACACAGGGGTAAACAGGGAAGGATTAGGGGTACATTGAAAACTTCCATTCTATCCCCTACTCGGAAACAATTTCTTTGATATATCTTTGTGTCTATGTCCCGGTTCATTTTACTGTTATAGTCCTTTTCTTAATGTATGAGTCTAATTTTTCCCACTTTGTATTTTTGATCAGTTCTCCTCTAATTGCTTTCAAATAAAACGTTAATTTATCCATGTCCTTTATTTCTTCCAATTTCTCCAACCATTGTTCCAGTTGCGGGATCTGTTCTGTTTTCCATCTGTTTGCAATGGTTATTCTTGCTGCTGTAGAAATATATGTAAACAGTTTATCATCGTTGGTATCTAATTCGAGTGATGTGTCCAGTATTCCCAATAGGTAATATTCGGGTTTCATAGGGTATTTTTAATCAGTATTTTTTGTGCCTCTTCGTGGATCATTTTCCAAAATTTTTGTAACTTTTCACATGTCCACCATGAATGAAAAAATGTCCCTTCCTGAGTTTTACATTTCCAACAGACTTTCTGGTAATTTTTATACATTAAATTTAGTTTTTTTGGGGTCATGTACCATCTATGAAAGATCTTTAGCCAATTTTCTTTTAAATCCCATGCATATGTATATTTTAACTTTTTATTCCAAATCTGTTCCCATTCTTCCATGCTTATTGGACGACCAATATTTTTTGCCCATCTGATCATACAGTTTTTCACTGATTCGGTTTCAGTGGACCAGCTTAATATCACGTTGTAGATCTTTGAAATTTCCTTCCTGTTTGTTAATATTATTTTGTCCCATACACCCTCCTCTCCACTGAAACCTACTTTTTTATCTTTTATAAATTGCTCCCTAATTTGTGCATATTGAAACCAGGAGATACTTTTAAATCTATCTTTCAGTTCTTCCTGAGATTTTAATTCATATTCTCCCTCCTTTTTCCTCAAAAGATCTTTATATCTAGGCCAATTTTTCCACCCTAATATAATTCTTTGATTAGCTTTCAACGACGAAGTCCATAATGGAGTTTTGTTATACAGATATTTCTTATACTTCTCCCAAACTTTGATTAAGGATGCTCTAATAAAATGGTTGCCGAAATTTTCTCCACTAATCTTTTTTCATACCACAGGTATGCATGCCACCCTCTACGCAAATCGAACCCCTCTAGGGTTAAGATATTTTTGTCAACCAGGGTAATCCATTCCTTGACCCATTTTAGGGTGCATGCCTCATAATAAAGATTTAAATTTGGAAGGCCGAAACCCCCCTTACTTTTGAGATCCGTCATTACTTTATAATTTATTCTCAGCTTTTTATTTTTCCATATAAATTTGGATAACTCCTTATTCCAGATGTTGAATAGTTTTTGGTTTCTTAAAATTGGTAAATTTTGAAATAAGTGTAACATTTTAGGTAGAATATTCATTTTGATCGTTGCTATGCGGCCTAGCAGGGATATATTTAGAGATTGCCATTGTCGTAAATCTTTTTGAATTTCCCTCCATTTTTCCTGGTAACTATTTTTCAATAATTGAGCATTCTTCGCCGTTAACCAAATACCTAAATATTTTAATTTGGATACTGTCTTTATGCCGGAAAGTTCTTGTAGGGTTGCTTGGTTCTTCTTAGTGATTTTTTTGTTAATATTTTTGTTTTTTGTTTATTTACTTTAAATCCTGCTAGATTGCCAAAACGTTCTATTGTCGCCGTCCATTTACCAATTTGATGCCTAGGTTCTTCTATTATGCAGATTACGTCGTCAGCAAAAGCCCAAATTTTGTACTCCTGGTTTCTTATTTTGGTGCCTTTCAGATCTTTATCTTTACGAATGTTACTGATGAGTGCTTCCAAAGCAAAAATGAATATTAGGGGCGAAAGTGGACAACCTTGCCTCGTTCCTTTTTCAATCTCAAAGCTCATTGATTGTTGGCTATTTATCACAACTTTGGCAGTTTGTCTACTGTATATCGCTTCTATGGTGTTCAAGAAATGAAATCCAATATCTACTTCTTTGAATAGTAATTTTAAAAAAGACCAATTTAAATTATCGAATGCCTTTTCCGCGTCAATAGCAAGTAGGGCAACTTCTTTTTCGTGGTGAAGTTCATAATATTCAATAATGTCCACTATACATCTTACATTTTCATTCATGTTTCTGCCTGGAAGAAAACCTTTTTGATCAGGGCCAATCCAAATTTTTAAAAATTCCTTAAATCTGTTGGCTAAAATTGTCGTGAAAATTTTATAATCTGCATTTAAGAGGGATATTGGTCTATAATTTCTTATATCCATCGGGTCACTATTCTCTTTTCGAATAGCAATTACTTCTGCTTGTGTCCACGATTCAGGTATTTCTGAATTTTTTAAAGCTGCATTCATGATTTTTTGCAAATATGGTAATGTTTCTTCTTGGAAAACTTTGTAAAAATCAGCTTAGAACCCATCTGGTCCCGGAGCCTTATTTGTTTTCATCATCTTTATTGCTTTTCTAATTTCCTCCATTGTTATCTCTTTGTTTAATGATTCTCTTTGTTGGTCTGATATTTTTTGAAAAATGAAATTCTCCTAAGTATTGGGATATTTCATTTACATCAATATCTTCTTTTTTATATAAGTTCGTGTAATACTGTTTGAATTTCTCTAGTATTTCCTCATCTGTTGTGTATGTTTTACCATTCTCTATTATTTTTATTATCTGTTGTCGTTGTTTTTTCTTTCTTATTCTCCTTGCCAACCACAAGCCCGGTTTATTTGCGTTTTTGAAGTTATATTGTTTTATAAATTTCAACTGTCTCGCAGTGTCTTCTAATTCCCTTTGTGTTTTCTTTTTCTTCCAGATTGTAAATTCTTTTATTATTTCTTTGTTAGATGGATTAATCTTAAGTTTATTCTCTAGAGATTCTATTTCTTTCTTAATCTTGTTTAGTTCCTTTTTTTCCTCTTGTTTTTCTCTGCTTTTTGTTGAATAAAATGACCTCTCGTGACTGCCTTAAACGCATCCCATATAATTTGATCTCTAATTTCCGGTGTGTTGTTTATTGTAAAGAACTCTGTTATCATCTTCTTATTTTTATTAATATCCTCCTCTGATTTCAATAAATTTTCATCCAATCTCCATCTAAAGGACGGGTTTTTTTATTTATCGTGATACTGATAGGGCAGTGATCAGATTTGTCTCTGGGGTGTATTTTAATTTCTCCTATTTTAGTGCATAATGAGTTGGAGGACCAGACCATATCTATTCTCGCCCAGGTTTGATATCTAGCAGAAAAAAAGGTGTAATCTTGTTTTTCTGGGTTATGAATTTGCCAAATGTCTTGGAGGTCATATTCTTCCTTTAATTTTATAAAATTATGTGGGAGTAGTCTTGTTTTAACATAGTTCCTGCTTTTATTTTGCCTACTTGTGTCGAGACCCACATCTAGCACTCCATTAAAGTCTCCTAGTAATATTAGGTGGTCGTAGTTGGATTTCATAATATTTCTCCTTAGTTCACTCACGAAGCTTTTTTTTGGGCCGTTCGGGGCGTAAATATTACAAATGAGAATTTTTTGTCGGTCGATATCAATCATAACAGCTACATATCTGCCCTCCAAGTCTTTAAATTGAACTGTTGCTGGGATATTATCTTTAACATAGATCACTACGCCCCTTTTTTTAACAATATCTGACGCAATAAATTCATTACCAATTCTCTTATTTGTTAGGTATATTACATACTTTGCTGTGATGTGGGTTTCCTGTAGGGCCACTATGTCATAATTTCCTCTTATCAATTGAGACATGAGACTTTTTCTTTTGTTTGGGGAGTTTAATCCGTTTACATTGTTTGAAAAGATTTTTAGACATTGCGTAAAATTATCTTTATTCATGTTCACTTTCTTGGGGTTCCTCGGATTTCATTAATTCTTGGTCTGTACATAGGGCTTGTTCTACTTCTGAAGTTCTACCCTCTTCCTCTTCTTCTTCTGTCTCTACCTCATCTTCGTCTTCTTCTGTTCCTTCCCCTTCATCAGTTAGCCTAGAAATTTTAGGATGAAGAGTTACATCCATCTTTCCTCCCTCTGGAGAATTCTGTCGGGCCCTTTTCGGTTTCTTCCTTTTGACTGACGGTGGCGTGATATCATCTGTGGAGGGTTCACATTTTCCTTCTATAAATTTCCTGTAGAATTCCCTTGCCTTCTCTTCTGATGTTAGCCAGTGTTTTTCTTCCTTTCATTTCTTTCCCACCTGAAGCGTATTTTTAATTTTTTAAGTTCGTCTGTAAGGAAGAAATACTTCCTTCTTCTATTTAAAGTAGCTTGTGGGAATTCCTTCAGCACAATTACTTTTTTATCCTTAAAATAGATTGGATTCCGGCTATTTTGCATAAGGACCTCCTCTCTGGTTTCTTTTCTTTACAAAGTGTATGATAACGTCTCTTGCAACTCTATTCTTCCTGGAGAAGTTTGTCTGGATACGATACACTTTATCAATCTCATTATTTATATCTTCTTCTGGGCAATTCAGGAGTTTCGCAATCATCTTTATAATCAATTGTCTAATGTCCTCTTTCGCCTCCTCCTGGATATTTTGAAATCGCAATTGGAATTCTCTTTCATTTTGCTCTAACTGTTCTTGTAATTTTTCTATTTTATCAACTTTTGCATTTTTCTGCTCTAAATCAACTATCTTTTTTTTGTATTTTATTCTGTTGTTTAATTATTTTGGTGTTCTCTGATTTTAAAAAGTTAATCTCCTTGTTTGTTTTCACCATCTCTTTTTTCAGCAAACCAATTTCCTCTTTAATTTCTTTTTTCATATCTAACAACTCCTGACATATTTCTCTTTGTTGTATACTTTGCTTATCTAACTTCTTTTGAGATTCCTTTTGATATTCATCCTGTTTCTCCGCCAATTTCTGAATTTCTTTTAAAATGTCTCTAAGATTAATATCTTCAGATTGTGAGGGTCTTTTCGTAACACTTTTATTATTTTCAAACTTCGCTCTTGCCCCTGCCATCTTGAAATGAAATGAGAAACCTATATTTGCCCAATTTTGGTATAAGTTCCTTTTTGGGTACTGCTTTTCCTATGAATTCTCCCCTAAACAATTTCACCTTTTATGTCTTATATATGTTCTTATTATGAGTTTTGCGCTTTCTTCCAAATCAGTTGATTTAAAATTATTAATTTTTAATTGATTTTTTAAATTAATTTTTAATTTTTATTAAATAAATCTTCTAGCTATTTCCGCTGATTTTAATTGATATTTTAATAGATATTTTGTATTATATTTATTATATTTAATTCTGCTTCTAAATTCATAAGGCTCTAAAGTTCTACCCTCTAATCTTTACTAAGCAGCCCCTTCACAGTTAATTCAAGCACATCCACAATTGATCTTAATCCTTACTGTCTCTGAATTTTGATAGTTGATTATATACTTGAAGTTGTTACCCCTGCAGAGCCTTTATGGCTTTGTTTGTCCTCTAAGTCCTTTCACCTTCAGAGTTGATCGATCTTCGCAGTGTCCTTGTCCCATGTCGTCTCTCGTTGTTCCTCCCATTGAACCGCTGTTCTCAGTCTGTCCCGTCAGTATGCGCCGCTCCTTAGATGTTCTCCTCCGCTTGGCAGAGGTTTGATTAATTTTGATTAACTACAACCTTTATTTTGATTAACTACAACTACAACTACAACCCCACCTTTATTTAGTAGCCAAGTCTCGCCAAGCCTCGCCAGGGTTGTATCTGGTTCCGTTTCCAATTTTCATCAATTTTGGTTTCCCGCCGGAACCTCTTTGCGGCTGTACCGTTTCATAGTTATATTTCCGCCCTTACAGTGAGGACTCGATCTTGCCCTTACTGTGGCGGACTTCCTCTGTTGTCACTGCTACGCTCCTGCGTTTCCTTTCCAAGCCGCTATGAAGCCCTGGAGTTTGTTTACAAGAAGGGCTCAGTAGTCATAACAAGTCTTAGTCAAGGTCAGCCGCCATTAAGTAAGTCCAGTTTTTCGGTTGCTTTTCCAATTGTTCCACCGGGGAGCACAAAGTCGCTCCTCTCAACTTTAAATTAAATCGCTTGAAATTTTCTTTAGAATAATTAGAGGTTATTACACTTTTAAAGGGGGACGATTTCTCGCTCCCTCTAAGTCTGTCCAAATATTTACTTACTTTTGGATCTAATTTGTCCTTTTAGTTCTCCTAGAACCCAGAGTGCCGATTGGAGATAGAATTCTTGTCTTTTAGTTATATCTTTCTTTGCTCTTCTTCTTTCTTGTTTAAAAGTGTGAGCCAGGCTGGCAGTGAATGCGGGCTTAAAGCCCGCTGCCGCTGGAACGGTCCGCGATCCCCGCACTTCCCCGGAACCGTACACCTCGGATCCTTCGAGGCTCGGCTCTACGGGGGTGCTTGGGGCCTTGCGTCCCTCCCCACCTCAATCCACAAGGAGAGGGGAGCTAAAAGCTCAAACCCAACCGTAACCAAGCGATGGCTTGCTGGGAGCCCTCAGCAAGCCCGACCTGCCACCATCAAGGCTCACCGGAAGTCCCCCAAAAATAACCTTTTAGAATGTACTTTCTATTTTCCGTTTCCATTGCTTGCCATTAAGTAAAGCATTTTAAACAACATATTAAAAAACTTAATTATTTGAATAGTGGGCAGCATCCATGAGTCAGAAACAGTAACTGGAAAAAAGTATGCTGGAAATAATTTTGTCTATTTTAAAGACATTTCCAGATTAGTTATTAAAGGAAAGTGAAGCAAATCCAAGGAGTCAGAAATTATAGCTTTTTCTATAGTTATCTTCCTCTGATCCTTTCATTTGTATGGAACTGAAATTCAGTCTGTGCTCAGTGTTTTTTTCAACTTGGCATGTCAGGTAAAACACAGCAGGAGGTGAAATGAATTCATCTTCCTGTCTTCAAGTAAACTAAAAGCAATTTCCATCTTCCCATGTGGTCACTTGTGGTTCTTGTCATGTTCAAGCTAATGATATCAGGCCCCCTTAGGTTGCTTAAGTATTCATGAAGTAATTAAAATCTCATTAACATATAAATAAAAGAAAACTGAAAACAAGTTTAGCAGGCACCTAACATCTGTTCTAATGTTTTTAAGCATTAAAATGTGCCATGTACGTTAAGGTAAAGTGTATTTTGTTCAGAGAGTATTTTGCATAGATTATTTATAGAAACTGTAATTAAATAGATTGGGCATATTAAGGAAAATTAACAGAACAACACACATTGTATGTTTCCATTGTTTAAACAAGAAATTTTAAGAAGAAAGGAATACACCATAATTTTTGTTTGCTTTGAGATTTAGATAAAAATTATGGGAATAACTGGAAAGAAATTCTACTTAAAAAAACTAAATGAAAGGATTCAGGTTAAGAAAGATGGAAGTAACAAAGTAATTTAAATAAGAAAATATGGTGAAGCATTATACTATTTTAATTGCATGTTAGTACTTTTTGTTATGTTCATCAAGTTGATGACCGATAAAATTCAAAATATCTGATGATAAATCATTTCCTATTGGTCACTTCGGGTATTGTTTTGAATGCTAAACTGGGATTCCAGGAGATCAGGTTCTGAACGTCTGCTCAGTTATGGAAAACCACTGCGTAACCATGGAAAAGTCACATTCTCCTACTCTCAGATAGGTTCATGTGACTCTAACAGTGAATCTACACTGTAGAATTAATGCAGATTCATACCAATTTACCTACCATAGCTCAATGGGTTCATCTACACTGACCATTTAATGCAATTTCAAACTGATATTGATGAAGAAGCTTAACTGTTCTGTATACCCCAAGATCCTGGACCATGTATGGCAAAATAATATATCTTTTTTGATTGATAGATCAAACTCAAGAACTCTATTTAATGATAAATGAAAACTTTATTTATTTTTGATATCATACACAAAAGTTATCCAAAGTTGTAACTGGAATTCTAAAACTAGTTATTGGTTCCAACTATAGACCCATTAAATCAGATAACTGAAAACATATTAAAATTAAATTGATTCAATAGATGCACTTTTGCTTGGAATTAACTAGTCTATATTGGCTGAAAGTTACACACAACCATATGTTACCTTCTGACCCACTTCAGGTATTTTATGACCTCTAATAATTTCATGACTGTAAGTACTTCAAACCCCAAAACAAAATCAGTTTGAATGTCTCTATTTCATTTCTTTAAAATATGCTGGGTCCTGTTTCCTGTCCTAAATATATCTTTTTTAGTTTTCATTGCTTTATTTCATTCCCTGAAGTATCACCACTGATTTTTATGCAACAGAGCTGGCCAAAGAAAATCTAATAATATTTCATTGCTGGTTTTAGATTGATAGGTTGGCAGAAAGGGAGAGACAGATAAAAGAATCTTCAGAATAAGTTAAATTATTTTATCAAATGGAGGTGGCAAGAGTAGAATGTATTACTTACAAGACAGATGATTAAAATGCAGCTTGGTGATTCAGCATTATACAAACATCCTTCTTTGCGGAACACAGTTGAGGTGAAGTTCTTGAACTAAAGTCAGTTTAAGGATAGTTTGTGCCCACACACACAACACACACACACACACACACACACACACACACACACACACACACACAGAAGGATGAAGCAGCAAAAACCTTCTTGGAATGTCCTGCTTCAGGCTGCAGACTGGATTTGACCAAACATATTTTTTCACTGACATGAAGCACAACATACTATTTCCTTTTCGATTTTACCTACAGAAATCACACGGATGATAACATGATATGTGTCTCCACATCTGAGTCCAGCATGCTAGTATTGTACTGGCAGATTATTCAGCAGGGGCACAACTCTGTAGTCCAATGAAAAATGGAAAGATAAGGGGGCTGCTGCCACTCTAAATCATCAATCATCTGCCAAGTGAGATAGGTATCTCATTCTGCTAAAAGAAGGGTTGGCTCTCCTACAGTTTCAAGTTCATTTCTTTCAATTTGTATATTACATAATGAATTAAATATCCTACATGTTGTACATATAGCCTTCCCAGCTGAAGGACAAGCACAAGCCCTCTTTCATGAAGAAGTATACTTTGTGCCTGGTTATGAAAGGAGCTGTCCAAGGTGCTGAACATATAGACAACATATCCAAGGTGCTTAACATATATTATATTTGATAGCTCTTGTCAAGTTCATGCTAAATCCCAGAGTAGATTCACAACTCCTTGGAATGTATCAACAGCTACCATTGGAAATATCAGGGATAAAAGGAATAAAGAAAGGAGAATGTGTAGACAAAACAGAGGCATTGGAATGGTGTCTGGGAATTTGGGGCAATATACTAAGTGAGAAGGTTAAAGTCAGTGCTATTATTATTATTATTATTATTATTATTATTATTATTATTATTATTATTTCTTATAGAGAAGCCATAGCTGAATTATATTATATATTCTGGATGGAAACTTTAATACTTAGTTCTGAGATGAATTACAGCTGTTAATTCATAGGGGAGAAATGCAGTACTAGAAGTACACTTTTAATGATGGTTCATGATTTATACTACTTTTGATAAGAGGCACATTTTATAAATGGGAGGATTCTGAGGCTAGCTGGGAAAAATATAAATAGAGAGATGATAGGATGGCACCTTCAATAACAAGTCCAACAAGACATGCAAGGTATTTTTTTCAGCTTATACAAATATGTCTCAGCATCTCTCTTGTGATCAGATTTATATTCTTACTTCACTCAATCTTTATGTTATTCCTTAGGATTTGACAAGTCCCAAATATCAAATCATGCCTACTGGGGTTTGCACATAACAGCATGAATTATATGTTTTCTAAGCACTGGAATATGTTTCTCTTTTTTATGCACTCCATAGAGTCAGAGCACAGCTCCTATAAGTTTTTTCTCTCTTTAGAGAACAATCCCACAGAAGGTTTTATAGAATAAATGTAGCCATGCAAAAGAATACTATGGGCACTTTTTGAAAATCACAGACACTATACATCTTTCCCCCCTTTCAACTGGAAAGTGATTAGTAAGCAAGAACCATGTTAATTTGAGAATACCTGCAGTCGTTTTTTCATTTATTCACGTAGGGGGCTTATTACTTTCTTTTGTAGAAGTGAAAGTGCTTACAGATACGAAAAAGTGTGAGCACTGAGAAGAAAATAGCTCTCTTTTAGCTTGTTCATGACTCCTTAGCCAATACAAGATGGCTCAAGGTTTGCTCATTGTTTTGTGTGTGTTTATGTGTGCATTCTTTTGCATTTATAAAATTTTAAATGTCACATTTGTGGCATCATATATTATACTCCCCCTTTTCTCTCCCCCTCCTCTTGCCTTCTTTTCCTCTGCTTCTTTCTGGATTCTGACATATGAGAGAATAAGATGATATAGTGTACAAACTTTACTTGCCAGTGTGATTGAAGGCCAGCAGAGCTTCGGCCGGAAGCCTTCCATAGAATAACAATTGAAGACCTAGAGAGACCTACAAATATTTCTGTTTGTGAGCTTCTCTAGGTTCTCTAATGCTATTCTACTGTATGCTTGAGCCAGAAAAGTAGACTCACACTGGAGGTCATAGAGAGGACCACAAACACTTCTGGGGATTTTTTTTTTTTTGGAGCATGGATATCAAGTCTGTGGGATGTGTTATATTTATGTGTTGTCCTATTATTTTATACAGCCTTCTAATAAGACCATAGAGGTCACTATGGTTACCATGTGCCATCATGTCATTTCTGACTTTAGGGAGACACTAATGTGAATCCATCATAGGATTTTCTGCACAGAATTTGTTCTTTGTTTTCTTTTAGGCTACAAGCATGTGATTTCCCTAATCTCACCCACTGAGTTTCCGTAACCAAGCCAGGATTTGAACTTTGGTTTCCACACTGACTCTAAGAGCATCCATGCCAAAACAATCCAGACTTTTCAGCTAATAAGTAGAACACTTTTTGCATATCTTGAAATTTGTCCATTAGTTTCATCTATGGATTCCATTTGCATGCTCTCAGGTTTCTGCTTGTTTTGATGGACAGTGGGTGCCATCCACTAACATTTCATTACTTTAGTTTTATGCTACTTAATCTTATGGCTATAAAGCCCCATATTATTTGTGAACAAGCATCTATAACAGCATTATCAAAATCAAATGGGTTGTCATCCATAGTTAATCAAGTAAATAGTGTGAGTGTAAATAAGGCCAAGGACAGTTGAAATTGACAAAAATCTCCAATCTTTTTTCAATAAGGAATGAAGTAATTGCCTTTCCCATTTGCAATTAATTTGAATATTAATGTGTAGCTTATTTCTCCCCAAGGTTGGGAAAGCTTCTAATTTGACTGAGTTGAAATTTAGACAGAGTCTGTGTGATTGACTTGAAGTGAGCTTGAGAACAATTTCTTACAAGGTACTTTAAAAAAAGATATTTTATTATAATTATAGTTCCAAGCCCCCCCCCAAAAAAAGTGTTTGATTTTATAGCTACATTTTCAAAGGCTTTTTTTTTTACTGTACCCATTTCTTTGTTCATCCACTTAATCATGTTGTGACCCTTAAAGCATATGATATTGTTTTTCAACCCTTTAAAGAGAACTAATCTCATGTAACTACAAGAATACTTTTTTAAAAAAGTGCAGATGCTATGACATAGTTATATTGCTTGTTTTTGGAAAAGAAAGAAATTACTAGCAACTAGTTATATACCTGCTCTGCATAAGTTATGATTGGTGGGAAGATTTGTAGTTAGCATACAATTGTTGTATATATCATTTAACAGATTCTAGTTAGACAAGCTCAAAAGATATACTGGGGAGAATGGACAACCTAATATAATTAGATAACTTTTCAAAAGTCTGGAGACTCTTCTTAACTTTCATAAAAAGAGAAGAAAATCATGAAGAAGCTTTTGGGATTTGAAGATTACGTTTTATAACATTCTGTGATTATGAAATAGAAATTCAGACTATATACAAGAGGTGGGTAAAACATTTTGTGCCCATCTGTGAAGGAGACACTGTAGGATGATCCAAATATTATTTTCTGGGGAAGGGCAACTCTTCGTCATTCTTCCGGCCAAATTTCACCCATGTGTGAGGTGCTGGTCTCTGACAATGGGGGAAACAAGAAAGAATGGTGATTCTCAGTAGGGATAATCATGTTGTGGGTTGTACTGTCATTAACAATCTCTTTTTGAAGGGATTCATGGTGAAACAGATTCACAGACATGCAGGAAACATTAAAAGAGTTACATAACAGTGAAAAGATTGATGGCAGAATTCAGAAGGCAACAGGAATTGTTTATAGATGAACCCTTTCTGGCCATTTGTGATGTGTGACAATGGATGAGAATGTGATACATTTGCACAACATGATCATGCAGGACCATGGAGTGACAATGCAATTCATAGCAGAAGAGCTGGGAATTTCACACAAATGTGTTCATGCCGTTGTCAATGACAAATTGCACATGCAGAAGGTTTCATCAAGGTGGATGCCCTGAAGCTTAATCCCAGAACAGAAGGAACAATGGAGTCTTTTTTTCTGTTTAATCGAAAAATCCCCACACCAACAAAAATAACTCCCTGAGTCAACACATAACATAAGATGAAAGTTGGGTACACTATTTTGACCTGGAGATAAATGATCAATCAAAAGAATGGCAACATCACTCTCCACCTCAAAAAAATCTGAGTATAGCCATCACAATATCCTTTTTCTGGGATGCAGAGGGTAACTTGCTTATTGATTTCCTCCAGAAAGACCAAACGATGAATGCTCAATACAGCACCCATCATATTTTTCTGAACTCGCATCATCAGAATTCCACCTTTTCCCCACTATGAAGAAAAGCCTGAAAGGAAGGCATTTCCTGTCCGACGACTTTGTCAACGGCACTGTGCATGACTGATGCGACTCCTAGGAGAAAGCATTTCCCCCAGAAGGTTAGATAATCTAGAGCACAGACAAGAAAGGTGTGTCAAAATGGAGGGGGAGTACTTGGAACCATTGTGAAGTTTAATCGCCATCAGACAATCACATCACAGCTAGGCTCGAGACTTTTCATCCACCCCTCATATATTATTAGATTCAGTAGAGTCTCACCAATCCAACATAAACAGGCCGGCAGAATGTTGGATAAGCAAAAATATTGGATAAAAAGGAGGGATTAAGGGAAAACCTATTAAACATCAAATTATGTTATGATTTTAAACACCAAAACATTTTTACAACAAATCAACAGAAAAAGTAGCTCAATACATGGTAACGTTATGTAATAATTACTGTATTTACAAATTTAGCACCAAAACATAGCAATGTATTGAAAACATCGACTACTAAAACATTGACTACAAATGAAGATAGAATTGCATAAAATGAACTTACAGTAACAACATTGTTGGAAGTTAAATCTGTAAAAAGTTCAGTCCTGTAAACATTTTTAAAAATCTGTGATCCTTGCCTGCCTAGAGAAACAGCTGTGTATCCAGGCAGGACGCAGACTGTGTTGGATAATACAGAATGTTGGATGAGCAAAGGTTAGATAAGTGAGATTCTACTGTAAATACTTTTTCATATAGATGTATTTGAGATGGAAGGTGGGAAGTCAATTTTAATTTCTTTTTTATGTGTTGGGAGGGGGGATAGAGAGTGATGTAATTTGCATGTTTAGTTAATTTTAAGGGTGATATATGAATAACATAAAAAGTATGTGATAGATTGGGCTTGTTTTTGCTTTGTGGTATTGTTGTATATATATATAGTATAAGTCTAATACAGGAAAACAAAAACAGAAACAAAATGTATATCTGTATATAGAGAGAGAGGGAGAAGGAAAGAGAGAAGTGGTAGTCCAAGAGCTTCCCTTCCCTGAAATTTGGCAGTAGATCAGGAAGCGTATGGTCATATTGTATCATAAATCCCAACATTCAGAGACTTTTCTTTATTCTGATTTGTAGCATTTATTTTAAAACTCTGATGTATTATACAAGATTGAAATATAATAAACTAAACACTTCATCATATGACTGAAAAACTCTGTATCTTTATATATTTATGACATCCTGTCTCTTCAACTAATTTTAGCATTATAAGCCTGGAATATGCTGCCATTCAGAGACTTTTCTACATCCCTGAGCTATGATAATCTAATTCTATTTTGTGACTTACTTTAGTGGTTATCCCATGTAGTTGTGAGATCTTATTCTACTAAGATGTAGCAGCTGCAGGAAGGGTGACAGTGGTGAATGTCACCTCCACTAAGAGATAAAGCCATCCTGATGTCTTCTGTAGAGCTTGAGAGCTGGAAGAGAAGCTTTTTTTTCCGGATAAAATGGTTTCTCCTGATCTCTTTCCCTATTGCCACCACATTTGCAGCTTCCTTTCCTCTGCCATTCCCTCGTTCACCACTTCTATTTGAAGAAGAGCAATAGATGTATAGAAAAGCATCAAAAACAATCAGAAAAGCCTTCTCGGGAAACAGAATTTCTCCATTAATTCTCAAAGAAAGCACCTCTGTGAACCAGTACAAATTGAGGTGAGAAATATTTGCCCACATACTCCTGTCAATATTGAAGCAACAGGATAAATTGATCAGGGAGTAAACACACAAGCAGAACCATTCCTGAGATAGGACAGTTGACTTTGGAATATTCTCTCTGTGGAAGCTAAACTGCTCCCATCTTTTATGTTCTTTTTTACTGCTCAACCAATTATGGCTTGTTTTGAAGGGAGAAAAAAGCTATCCCTGAAGTCTCATAATGATGGGGTTCCTTCTGACTCTTATCTCCCTCCCCCTTACTGTTGCTGCTGCTCTTGTTCTCATTTACAGTTTGTTGTTAGTATTATGGATTTTACTCTATTTTCTTATGTTTTATTTTCAATATTTTTTTGGTATGGCTGTTTTGAATTTTTATTGAATAAAAGCAAGATAATCATTGCTTGTATACATGCATGTAACTTGAATATGTGACAGACTCCAAACAGGAAGCTTTTGAATTGAAAAAAAAATTGAGAGTGCTACAAATACGAATTATGTTTTTCCCCAAATAAAGCCCAAATGCACAGTTAGAAATCAATGGTGCATCTACACTGCAGAATTAATGTAGTGTAGCATAATTTTAACAAACATATATCAATGCTACGAAATTATGAAAGTTGTAACTTTACAAGATTTTTTGCCTTTTCTGTCAAAGAGTGTTGTTCCTCATCAGACTACAAAGCTCAAGACTACATAGCAGTTACAGTGATGTCAAAATGCATGAATTCACCAGTGTAGATGCATCATAGGACAATTCAGACATCAACCCCATCAAACATATCATAAGTAAATTTTGAACTAAATCAATTCTGAATTAAAACATGCAATTATTGAAAAAAAATTGGACGGCCCTAATGATTTTATCTGCATACTCCATCTTTAACACAAAAGCTGATGAAGGAGTGAATGTTCCATGGTCCAATCTCTTTTTACATTTTAGAAACAAATATGAAGACTTGCTCCCAAATCTGAAGGTGGGCCATGATGCCAGTGGAGGACAACTAAACATCCCCCTGCCCTATACATTGCCCTCTCAAATATTGAAGTGTAAGTTTCACTGGCATATATTAGTACTTATATATTCTATATGTGCATATATGCATGTACACAGATGAATGACTTCAGAGAATTGACAATTTATGAGAAATATAACAAAATGGGTAGTTAAGAGCAAAAGCAGCAGCCTCAATACTACAGGCCATTCTGGTTGATGTGTGAAACTTATTCCATCTTGTTTAGTTTGTCTCTTAGACTTGAAGAAGAAAATCTGTGTTTCTACAGAAGAACCAGAGGAACAAAATAAGGGTTATAAACAACACAGTCTTTTATATTTCTTTCATAATTGTTTCTAGCAGCTTGTAGTGCAATCCTCCATAGGTCTACTCAGAATTAAGCCCCATTCTTTTTTCAGTAGCTCTTCCTTCCAGTCGAGTATGCATAATTTTAAGTCCTCAAATTCCAACAGTTTCCTTGCACTATGTTATATGAGCATTTTGAAGTACAAAGAACTCCAGAAGATAAATTGAGCAAATCCTGAGGCATAGTTTAAAATAGCTAAAAGATTAAAAATAAGCCAAAGCATTTAAAGAGGCTTGGGACACTAAAAAGAAGCATTTTTTATATTTAATTCAAGAACGAAAGAGAGAAATAACAGAAGAGGGAATACAGAACTAGAGAACTCAGATAATGCATGGTGTTTATAATATTTATTTATGATGTCTTTGGGATTCTCCAAAGCACATGTAGCAAGGGATCATTCTGAGAGATGATAATATTAAAAAGGCAATTAATTAAGAGGAGGAGAAAACTAGCATTAATGAAGCCACTGAGTATAGAGAATTGCTTAGGCACCAGGGGGCAAGTTAAAACTTAATACTGAAAGCAATTGTTCCTTATCTATTTGAGGTTACATTTCCCCAAATTGTTACATTATTATGAGTTGCTGACTGAAAATATGTCCAGAAACAAGTTGTCACAATAGTCTTTTAATTACAGTTGGCCACAAGACCATTTGCTGTTGCTGATTCTGTTTTCTGGCCAGGCCATTCATAGGAAAGGGAGGAAACTAGATTCATTTTACTTTGATCAGCCTATTTTTTTAAACACGTAGCCACACACTTTACACTTTCCATCTAGTCATTTTTGAACATCAATTCATGCATTTGCACTGCCATTCAATTCCGGAAAGGGCCAGTCCATTTCCTTCTAGTTTCCTATGGCCCATGAGTCCAGCAACTGCGAAAGACATTGTGCACTAGAAAAATTATTTCTGACTCCAATCATTATCATGAACTGAGTTTAGAAGAGTAGTGCACATTAGGATTCTTTATTAGCCTTAGTGTGGGTGAGACTTGCAATATACTGGTTAGTCTGTAGCTTACTGAGACAATTGAGGATACCATACTGGGATCTCCATGCTCTTGGCGTCACCGTTGGTTTTCCTGTGTTTCAGACCCCCCCCCCCCAAGTCCTTAGTCAACAGGGATGATTTAGAACTTCATTTGGATTAATTATTAAGAACTTTTTCAAAATATGTGATATATATATATATATATATATATATATATATATATGGTGAAAATGAGATTTTTAAAAATGAGTGCAAAGAAGAAACATATGCACTCAGTAAGGCTTCAAATAGTTCCGTTTTTAATATCTTTTTAGAGTTCATGTATATTCACTTATTTCTGCATTTTTTCTTTTGAAAGTGTTTCTTTTGTTCAGTTTTGGGCATATGTTATTCTAGCTTCTGTCACTAAATAATTAAATCATCTATCTTTGTTTTTATCTATTTCCATGTCTCATATAACCCAACTCTGGCATCCTTTGCATACTGGTTTGTACGGGTTCTATCACATTATGCATGGTATGTTTGGCACCCATCAGGAAAGGATCTGCTGTCAGTATAGTGGAAAAAATATCTTTAATCATCCTTTAATTCTCTGTGCAGGTCATAGGAACAGTTTTTGACATGTTATCATACAATAATAGAATGATAGAATCATAGAGTTGAAAGAGACCTCATGGGCCATCCAGTTCAACCCTCTGCCAAAAAGCAGGAATATTGCATTCAAAGCACCCCTGACAGATGGCCATTCAGCCTCTGCTTAAAAGCTTCTAAAGAGGGAGCCTCCAACACACTCTGGGGCAGAGAGTTCCACTTCTGAACAGCTCTCACAGTTAAGAAGTTCTTCCTAATGTTCAGGTGGAATCTCCTCTCCTGTAGTTTGAAGCCATTGTTCTGTGTCCTAGTCTCTAGGGCAGCAGAAAACAAGCTTGCTCCCTCCTTCCTATGATTTTTCCTCAGCTATTTATATGTGGTCTCTCAGCCATTTCTTCTGCAGGTTAAACATGCCCAGGTCTTTAAGTCGTTCCTCATGGGTCTTGTTCTCCAAACCCTTGATCATTTTAGTCATCCTGCTCTGGACACATTCCAGCTTGTCAACATCTCCCTTCAATTACAGTGTCCAGAATTGGACACAGTATTCCAGGTGGGGTCTGACCAAGGCAGAATAGAAGGGTAGCATGATCTGCAGATTGTCTGCAGTTCATCAGTTGTTCCAGTGATGTGTCCTTCAATGTGTGTTTTATGACAGTCTTTTCCTACCATTTATTTCTTTTTGGATGGCAGTACATTTCCAGTGGCAGTCAAAGAAAGATCCTGAGTAAAGCCATACCCATTTTCCACTTTTCCATTATTGATTTTTTTTTTACAGTTTTAGAACTGTACAGTTCCTTAGGAACAAAAAGATATTTTTACATTTCTCCACTGGGACAAAGGTCTTGATCTTTCATATTTGTACAAAATCCTCCCCATTTTTTAAAAAAAGAAAGACAGAGATGTTGTACAGGGCTTTTAAGTTTCTTTGACTCATAACTCCCTTTTTATCTGATTTTTTTTTTTAAAAAAGAGAAGACAGGGATACAGGCACATGCTTGGGAGAGGAGGCATGGGGGACAGTTACAGGTATCCCATCTGGAGTTCCGACCTAGAATCTGTGACAGGGGGGAATTTCTGACAGAAATGATAAACAGATGTGATGAAGTGGGTATTGTTAGGGAAAACTCCCAAAAATACAGCAGTGCATCCAAAAAATACAAAGAGGATACGTATAGTTGAGCAGTCAGCTCACAGCAAGCAGAGTGTGAAGTGCTGTGGCTAAAATAATTTTGAGCTTAGGAGGCAAAGATGCAGAGTTTAATCTTTAAAGTTATAAAAGGTTTATTTACAAAAAACATTACTACATTTCTTAACAGGAAAGAATTGGGTCTGAGTTTCTCTATAATGCCATCTCTTCTAGGGTTCAAAAGAAAGGGGAAAAAAAATCTCCAAATACCACATCCCTTTTAACACAAAAGCATATGGAAGTCTGAGTGTTAAGATGGAAAAAGCAGAAGTCTTTAACAAAGACATGCAACCTGAAGAGTATTCATTTTACACCACCAATCAGAATGATAGCAGAATGGGAGGGAAGCGAACAAATACATGCATTCAGGAGTCAGGGAGAAAGGGATTCCTTCAGCCTATTCCTAAGCTAACTAACTGTTCCTCATTGAGGACTGCAGACTTGAGTAGTGTGGGGTTGAATTCCAATAATCCTTTTCTTCAACCATAACTGCACAAGTCTATAAAGTCCATCACCTACTTCAAATTTATCCATTTTCATGATGTTTGAGTTTAAAAACCTATTTGCATCCAATAATGTTTTTGTCCTTGGGCACAGGAACAAAGTGTGTAGTTCCCCAAATGCTGCATTCTGCCATTTCTCTTTCTCACTCACTGGCAACTTTTGCTTTGTACTTCATTCCAGGATGATGGTTTCTAAATGTCTGTTCTCTTAGCCATATAAGCCAAGTGATTTGGGGGAAGCGTCTTCATACATCTTTCTGACCTTCGATGCAATGGTGCTGTTTGATCACTAGGAGGTACTGGTTCTACATGTTCATTTGATGGCTGGGCTGGAGTGAGATGAGTCACTGATATACATGTCCTTTCATCATAGAATGACCCTTGCAATTGCCCATCAGAAATCTCTCTTTCAGTTGTTTGAGCATTCTCATAAAAATATGTCACTTTTCCAGCAGATGTAGGTGCAGGAGCACAGTGGTGAGGAAAGAAAATATGTATAAATTTTAGATGCAAAAAGATAGTGTATTGTAGATTGTATTGAATAGTACAATATTATGTGCCTGCTGTATAACAAATGATGTATAACAAATGTATTAATTATGATTATATATGTCTGTTCCTCATTGAGGACTGCAGACTTGATCAGTGTGAGGTTGAATTCCAACAGCTATGTATCCAGTCCTCATCTAGACTTCGTAAACCATAACTTAAAAGGCATTTGAGCTCCCACCCTGAAATAAAGAGACCAGTCAGAAAACATGTTGCTAAAGGGCCATTATTTGACCTATTTAACTCAAACTTCTAGAATACCCATCAAACCAAGTTAACCTGTCAAGGAAAAAGAAGCTGCCAACAATAAACACTTCGTTACTAGCCATCTGGTGGGAAACATCATTCTGCTAGGTCTCACTTCTGTTTATCACCCCAGAGAACCATCCATATACTAGTACCAAGATCCCGATTGCTACCCAACTCAGCCAATCTAAAGTGGAAGGCTGTCTTGAAGGTGCTCCCCCCAAAAGCTCAGTTTGGGACACCCTCAATCCAGCACTAAAGATAACTAACCATTTACAGCCCGCCGAGCCACAGAACTTAGACTGCTATGGAAGTCAACCCTTCACCCACAAAAGTGGGTGCCATGGTGCCTACCAGGGGGATACCATTTATCTGCCACCAAAAAAGGACAGGGGATCAGACACCATGTCCTTATTTCCATCCTTAAGTCCTCAAGGACTAACAAATTGCCTTCCTCTGACAGGTAAACCCCACCAGCCCTAAATAGCTCCAGACTTCAGCAAATAATACTGCCACGTGGAATAACACCATCGTCCATCTGTAGTATAGCTTTTGTCACTTCCTTATTAATTTTCCTGCGTGTGAAATCCATCATCTTAAGATTACAATCTTAAAAGTGGCAGCAGGTTTGACCAAACAATGAGAATCCCAGGCCAATGTTGCCTGATAAAATTTTGACCCCTTGTAACCCAGCCACAACAGTGTATTAAGTCTGTAGCCTTAATCCCGATTGGGGAAGGCTCACCAAATAAATGCCCCTAAACATCTCCGACAAGTAAAAAACATGAGTGGGGGCTTCCTTGTCTCCCGGCTTCTCCAGAAAGTCCTCTTCAAGGGGAGGGCTGCCTTGCCCATACTTCTCCAGATTCCTTTGAGTCATAAGCACAAAGGGAAGGGTAGCAATGTCTGACTTCTCTTGCCACCCTTCTTGGGGAGAGGGGAGGTGGGTCCAGAGCCTCAACCCACATGGGGAAGCCTTCCAAATAAAAGCCCTGAACCACCCTGAGCCAGCTATAAGATCCTTAGGTAGGGGATGGCCCTCTGCCACATGCTGCAGTTTGCCACTGGGTCACTCCTCCACCTTTGTTTGCACTTACAAGTTAGTTCTCCATCGATGCATCTAGTCTTGCCATGCACCAAAAATAGAAGGAGGAAGGAGGGTGGACCATCATTAAATAGGCTTAATCCCATGGGCTGATGAAGGTAATGCAGCCCTGACCATTACAGTCTCTTTTGAGAAGATGTTCAATTTCCCCTCTTCCCCCCGCCACCCCCCCTGGCATCTCATGCCCTTGTCCTTTTCAGCTGTGGGTGGAGTATTCTGCAGTGTATGTGATAAAGTGATATACCTACTGTTCCAGTCATGAAGTTTGCTGCAATTGATGAAAATTTCATCAAGAGCAGAAGAACAACATTAACTGGAATGTATGCATGCCAGTACAAAGCATGTGGTATCCTGGTCACGCACATGCTTTTCACACTATGTGAAAGACAAACTCAATACATTTTTCAGTGGCATAGCTGATTTGGTAATCTTTTATGAAAACATTTCAACACTCATCAGCACTACTCAGTTACTGAATTGGTTGCAGAGGTAAGGATGGGGAGATAATTTATTGGATTTGACAGTCTTGATGACAGTAGCACTTACATATCTCCCAAGATTTGTTGTTGACATTGATGTATGTGTGGGGTTTATAGGGTTTTTTTTTTCTATGAAGGAAAGCACCTACAAAATAGCACACATATTTTAAAACATAGATGGCTAATATTATGCACAAGGAAGGGTGAACAAATACACTTTGGACAAGTACAGAAGTTATGTAAATTAATAACCTATGCAAGTAAATGTGAAAATTAAGGTTGCGCAAATGCCAGCATGGGAAGAAAACAAGCCCTTGCAAGCTGATAGAAAACAAGGATAAGAAGAGAATTCAGATGGATTTGAAGAGACTAACTGAAATTAAGACCAAATTATTTTCACATCCTTTTTTTTTAATGTGTTGGAAAAACTGTTGTGAACGTTTGCACAACTGCTTCTAGAACCCACTTGAGAAAGCAGTAACATACAGTAGAGATGGATATAATATTATGAAATATTTTATTGTTAAAATCATGTTTTCTGAACATTTATAAACCCAGATGAAAAGAACCTTGGACTGATGGAAATTTTCCCACTGGCCCGTATTCAGCATCACATTATCACATAGGATTTTTATTTTATTTTTTGCAGAGGAAAAGCATTTCAACTGTGGGTAACAGCATAATCTACATGACAAAGAATTTTTCAATGGAGAAATTTTACATAATTCCTGCACAGAAAATATTGTTTATGTGCAAAAAATCTGTAGTTGATTAATTCTGCATAAAATTTGCATACATAATTGTATATGTCCATGACTTGTCCATGCCATAAACCTTGTTTCCTATGCAAAACAACTATGTGTGGATTTTGGTGCTACTTGGACAACTGAAAAGTAACAACATAGCTCTATAAGCATTCTTCTTTCCCCCATTAGGCCTAAATTCCCATTTAGATGTTGGCCTAAATTGTTGCTTGGGAATTTTTCTACACTCAGTGCGCATAAAAAACAGTGTCCCTTTCATGTGTAAAATTTGGTGTCCTCAATGTTTTGACAACACAGTCAAGACTTCCAGTGTGCACATACAACATGAACATCATATTATTTATTTTTTAAAGAAAATCTTCAGTAGAGTCTGGTGGGTCTATGAACCCTAATAAATAATGTTGTTGTTATATTCAGTAGATTCTGCAAAAAAAATTGAGACTTCATATTGAACTTCAAAAGCAATGTGAAAAGTAGCACTGCTATGTTGTACATGTTCAGCAATGCACCAATATAAACATATCAGTACATGGATAAACTCTTTTTTTTTAATCATGATTAAGAATTCCTTCCTCATCCCGAGGCTAAAGACTGGGTTAAAATCCAATCTACATTTAAACTTTGGCATTAGTAGCAACTCAAATACCATATAAACTTTTTCTATTTTCCTTCTTAGTGTGGTCGTTTAATCTTTGTGGCTTCTTTCCAATTCAAATAGCTACTCCTGCTCCCCATAACCACTTGGTAGGAACTAATTGAATCGTCTGCCAACTATGAATCAGCAGTAATTAAACTGATTCATAATGAAGGGGAATAGCAATTTGTTGCTGAGGGCTTCATTTCACCTGTTGCAAATGATGAAAGCCCACTGTAGTGTTGCTTAAAAATAGCATCTCTAATTTTGCAAGGTTACGTTTGTCTCTATGCAAAATGTGCCTCATGAAAATCTTACATTTCTGCCATGAAAGCTCATTTTTCCCCTCAAGTGGATCTTAAAGTGACAACTCAATTTCCTGCATATTTCTACTGAATGAAATAAAGATATTGATCTGAATATACATTCGGTTTTAAAATACCTCTCTTCTACAAAATATTACGGTTAATACTTCTTCAGTGAAGAAGGCAATTAATTGTTAGAAGGAGGGGGGTTATGCCTATATTTAACATTTCTTACCATCATTTTTTAAAGCAGTTATGTTGTTCACCAGGTAAAACAGCATTTTTACCCTTAATAGTGTGCTATTATTCCCTTTCATCTACTTTTTTTTTCTTGCCATACCTAAAGCTGTTTTCAGAAGATCACGCAATAGAGGACATTGTGCATATTTTGTTTGTTGCCTATATGCCTAGACAAGATACTAATATTTACAACTAGTTTTGGTTAGAACAGACAACTGGGATCCAACTGTCAAATTGTCTTACATTCTTTCTGGGGAAAATCTACACTTATTCCACTGCATAACCGAATTCATTATAAAAGCCACCCATCTGATAGATCTCTTTATCTCACAAAATGGGGTCCCTTGTCATGACGATGAACTTATCTAAATTCTACGACTGATTCTTTTACACTTGTCACTCTGCTTTAGTCTTGTAATTTATTTTTTACCAAACTTATTATTTAATCAAGTTTTATTGTGTATTAATTTATTTTGGTTAACTAGAAGAGTTTTACAATATTGAGTGTCTATTTGTCTTTCTATTTTTTTGTCTTTCATTGTTGATATAGTCAGTGGACTAATCAATAAACAAATCTATCTATCAGAAGACCATAAGTGCATCTACCCTGAGGAATTAGTGCAGTTTGACACCACATTAACTTCCATGGCTCAATGCTGTGGAATTATGTATGTTGTAAATGTGTAAGTTCTTTAATTTTCTCAACTGGTGCCTCACCAAACTATAGATCCTAAATTATACAGTGTAGGTGCACTCTATATGTGAGACAGAACAAACTATTTTTTAAAAAAAACAATAGTCATTTTGCTAAGAAAGCTAATTTCCACAGTGAAAAGAAAAATGTGTGTAAGGCAGTTTAGTTGTGATGAGTTAGTTCAATGAATTTGTAGAAGTGAAAAGCATTTCAGCTTGATGACATGATTTTTGTCCATCAGTTCTGGAGCACTTAATGGCACTGAAAAGTAGGGCTTGGGGATATCTTCTTCAGGTCTGAAAACATCACTGAATATGATATGCAACCCTGTCCCACCCTAATTTCCCCCCATTTTCTTACCATCTTCATACATTGGCAAAACAAAGTCCCACAGAGGATATCTCATGATGCACAGCTGTACATGGAAATCCATCTCACCAGCATGTGAAGATGATCACAAGACTTCATTTGCAGGAGTTGGGTGTTCCCCTGATTGAAGATACCGGTGGGAAGCCTAGGAGAGCCGGAAAGAAATGGGGAAATGCCGTGGGATGGCTGATCATTCCTGAAGACAATCCTTGCCAGGGTAGATCAAGTTTTTACCCTTAAGGATGCTTTCCCCACTTTTCTCCACTCCCTCCCTTCCCTCCTTCCTGTGAGATAAAGTCCATGGTAAAGCCATCCATAGGTGGATCGCAGAATATAATCTTCTACTACTTAGAAGGGATGTGCATGATTCCATTTGTGATATGGGATTTGGGGAAATTTGGCAATCTGACAGCTGAACCACTGAAAATGGACTGGGCGGGGGTTAGCTGAAGGCTCAGGCAGAATGGACCATGTGGTGCCTGATCTTTTGGGTACACTTGGGAGATTTAGCTACTCCATGATTGACAAGAGATGCCATGAGCGGGTTCCCCCCATTAGTCTTGCCAGAGCCAATCAGAAGAAGAAAGCAGATCATGTCTGTTTTTGCAAAGCTGGTCTATATATACCAGGGCAAGCAACTCAATTTTAATGTGGTGCCCTGGCATTTGAGAGAGAGAGATAATGAACTAGCTAGCACCGTGTTCTGTTTCAATGTCATCATGGCTTAGGGTTACTTTAGGATTTCTTCTGCATTATATCACTCATTTTTCTTATTTAATGTCTTCTTTAAAGTGATTCTTTTATTTTATTAATTTGTCTAGGGAACAGTGGATGGCCAGGCATTTAAGAGGGGGCTGTGCATTTTAAAGGGGCATTTTTGTGTGTTGGTTTAATTTTTTTACTTTTTTTTGCTTTACCTTGACTGACTGTGGCATAAGTTTAGAGAAGGGAGGGATAGCCTGACTCCTTTGCGTCCTCAAGGGAAGAATATTATTTAAATTTCAATACCTCCCCAGCTTTATCTTCTGATTTCTGTACTCTGTCCTGTACCAGCCACCTTCTTTTCCCAAAAATATATTTTAAAAAGATGCAAAAAAGCACTTTCTTCTAGTTCAGCTCTTTGACTTTCTGCTATTCCCTCCCCAGCCCTATCTTCTGGCTTGTGTGTACTCCTGCACCAGTTCATCAGCCTTCCCCTCCAGATATATATATCGTCGTAAATTGGAATAAAGTCGTATCTATTCCGATTTGCGAACGGAGTTCCAACGTGCATTAGCGCATCAGAATTAAACCTCGATTTTGAAGCGTTGGAGCCCATTCATTTAATGGGCTCGTAATTTAGATTTAGAGCAAGTGTTTTTGAAGGAACCAAACTTGTTTGCAGGGAGGAGCAGCCTAGCCTGGGCTTGCCTCCCTGCCCAATTGATGTGGACATTCATGTAATGAGAGGGGTTTGGATGTCCTCCTTTAAAAGCGTCCGCTGCATGCCATGAGGCTCATTCTGGCTTGGAAGTTGGAGCGAGGAGGCTGTTTGGTCTTTTGCTGCCTGTGCCTGCCTGCCTGGCTTGTTGTTGTTGGAGGGGGGCCTAGAGGCACTGGGGCAGCCATTGAAAAAAAGAAGTCAACTCTTTACCAAGAAGAGAAGGCATTTGGGGGGGGGGAGTGGGAAAGGGGTTGTTGTTGTTTGTTTTAAAAATCTAAAATAAAGGAGTAAAAGAAGAAGCATTTATTTTTTGAGACAAAAGTTGTTGATGGTTTGGGGAGGGGAAAAGGCTTATTTTAAAAAGCTGACGCATTTTCTTCTAAAATCAAGGAGCAAGAAGAAGCATTTATTTTTTGAGACAAAAGTGGGAGTTGGTGGTAGTTTGGGGAGGGGAAAGGGCTTATTTTAAAAATCTGAAGTATTTTCTTCTGGGGAGAGGCAGCAAACATTAAACAGCTGAATCCTCTGGATTCAATGCTTTCTGTTTGTTTGGCCTCCTCGAAGCACTGCGTGTCCCATCATTTCCAAAAACTCTCTCTGCTGTACTCCTTAGTCTGGGGAGCCCAGCAACATTACATAGCTGAACCCTCCTCTGGGTTCAAACCTTCTCTGCCTTTTTGGTTTGTTTATTTGGCCTCCTCAAAGCACTGTGTGTCCCATCATTTCCAAAACCCCACTCAGCCATGGAAACCCACTGGGTGATCTTGTGCAAGTCACAAATTCTCAGCCCCAAAAAACCCTATGAAATAGGAAATAACACTTTCAAACCAGAAACAGATTTCCTTATTCTGAGGCCAATGGGCATCTGTCAGGAGTGGTTTGATGGTGTTCTATGATTTCTGTTCCCGGTTGATAACTGTCACTTCCTAATTGGTTCTGTCACAAAAATATGACAAAACTTGATTACACTGCCATAACTTTGTCTTTGTGCAAGGGACATTGTGCTATAATAGTACATTATAGTTTGCTGAGTGTCCACCAATTTAATAGAGTATCAGACACAAAAACAAAGTTTTAAAGTAAAACAATGACTTTCAAAGTAAAGACATCCCAATGAAACAGGAAATAACACTTTCAAACTAGGAACAGATTTCTGTAATGATTAAAAAAATGGTTTTTTATATAAATTATGAAAATTCTCCAAAAGTCAAATGATAAGGGAAATGTTCTAGAATTTGGTGAGCTAGCAGTAGTAAATGTGTTCTACCACTGTAGCAAGTTTCATCAGAATAGTTCAAAAAATGAGGGCGGGAGAGTCCCCTAAAATTCCCCCAGTGCTATTTTTTGCTATTGCACATGTACATCCGCCATTAACGAATTAATTACAAAGTTTCTGAAGTTTCTAAAAGTTTTGAATTTTTTGCTTCAAAATTCAGAAATGACTTTAGAAATGAAGTACCAGTCCCCCTTACTTTCAAACAGAGTTTAGAACCATTTTTTTTTCTGGATCTCACATGCCTAATACATGTTTTGTGTGTGTGTGTGTGTGAATGATCAATGAAAAAATGTTTCAGTACTCATTACAAAATTAGAGATGGGGAAATTTTTTTTCTAAAGTGTTTCTGAAATTGGATGTAGTCTGTATCATAACTATAACATTGTTAGAGCGATTGGCATGAAACTGCCTACAATTATAGAAAACATTTACCACTGTTAGCCAAGTTTCAGAACATTTCACTCATCCACAAAGTTTTGGGCAATTTTAAACTTTTTATATATATATATATATATATATATATATATATATATATATATCCTAAAACAGCTATCCCCTTGAATTTTCTATACAATGACACAAGGTAACAGGTGTTCATTCCCCCCAAGTTTCAGAAATATTCATACATCTACTGATTTTAGGAATAAAAAAAATGACAAAAGCATTTTTTTAAAAAAGCCACAACAGCTATTTTATTGAATGTCCCTCATATTAACCAATATAACTTCATTTTGGAAAATGGCATTCATAATCTTTTGGAAAAAAATATTTTTGAGATAATAACATTTTAGAAAAGCATGATACAACTGTCGATACAAACCACTGACCACTGTTTACATCATGATATAATTTCACAGCCACCAATCTAAATGTATTGGTCTACAACCATGCCATTCACTCTTCCCTGTCCCACTGACCACCAGAGTCAGTTCACAGAGCCAGAAGGGAAACTCCAACTTAAAGGGTGATAGCTGTTATGCAGACAGGCCCCCTTCTTATCTTGATGCACAGAAAGACACACAATACCTGTGGTGAAGTATAAACAGATTTGTGAAGTTTATTTGAACTAGAACAAGAAGGTTGCTCAAATATTAGGAGAGGTATAGACGCGTAATGGTTTCAGAAGATTATCAGGCTTTTCCTTAAAAGAAAATGGTTCCTTAGCTTGTCTTCCACAGAGCTATGTTCACTCACAGAAGAACTAATTGGGCTTTTCAAAACCCCTCAGTCCTCCATTCCAGAGGCTCTTAATATATCCACTCTGTTCCTTAGAGACTCTCTAAAAATGTAGCACTTCTCCCTGAAGGCTATTTTTATTTTTCTCCTCACAGAAGTTTTCTTTTTCCTTCCATCTCCAAACACTTTCTTTCCCCTCTCCGTTTCCCCAACTATCCCTCTCTCCATGACACCCTCTACCTTCTGTAGCTAGGCAACACTCTCTAACTCCTCCACTAATCAGGCACCATTCCTGTATAAGGAGCGGGCTGTTCCCTCCTCCTTTAGTTTGGATCAGGCCTTTTCTCCCAGGGCCTAGAACTTTTCCTACACACTAGCCTGGCAAGGTAAGCCCATTCCGTTATACATGACCTTTCAGAGAAGATCCAAACATCCTTTAGAGTAGAATCTTCTCTTGTGATATACAATCCGATATAATTATACAAGGCAATGTTTTCAGCTGTTAGACTGAATAACCTTTTATGTCTGATCTGTTAGGAAAACAGAGATTTGCCAATGCATAAAAACAGCAACTTTAGAAGTGTTTTTAGTGCCCAAAATAGATACTTTCCCATAAAACAACTTGTTTTATATCATGCACTCAAGAGACAAAAATGAAGTCGACTTTGATAAAAAATAACGTATTTGGTTTACTCACAACCATCATATGTTCAACATACGCAAATACAAAACTTATCAGTCCAGTTTCAGATATGTTTGAGATAATTCTCATTGCCATCCAGCCAGGACATCTCTTACAGCAAAACAACAAGCAAGTGCAAGATCCAAGGCTTTAAGTAGTCTCTAGTCATCTGCAGTCTGATAGATATCATGTGGTCTGCTGCCCCTCCTACAGCTTCTCAAGAACCATAGAGTAAAGGAAGCTGCATACCAGAACATACATAAAGGAAACAATAAGCAACAGGATCATAGATAAACATTACTGGAGAACACTTCAATTTAGGGATTTCTTCCCAGTCCAGCACTGATGTACTTACTTGTATTGAAGTATCAATCAGTCCTCCTCTTTGCAGATTCAACAATTTGGCTGCTGCTAGGAGGAACAAATCTCTTCCATATCCTCATTGTGGCTTTCTTATGCTAAGCTGAATTCTGGGAAATGTAATTTAGTGCAGGGCCTTTTGAATTCTTTGGCTTAGGGTTCCTTGCCTTCTCAAACTACATTTCCCAAAATTATGTGCTCTCTCAGTCTTTTCCAGCTCAGCTCATCCCACCCTGCTACTTTCCTCTGCACATGGTGAGAGGCCATTAATTTAAAGAAGAATGGCAGCCTTTTTGGCTTCGCCTTGCTTGCGCTGAAAATGAAACTGACTTCTGAGTATTACAGAATTCAGGTGAAAAAGTATTGGGTGAGTTTTGATTCTTACATTTTTGCCTCACAAGTACCCCCATTCTCACAAATAGGCCGGATCTTCCTGTAATGTAAATGGTTGCTGGATTATGAAACAGTATTTTCCCACTCCTGATTTCAGGAATTTCCCAATAAATGGAATGGGGGGCAGTCAAAAAAGTACTGAAATTTGCACTTTTTTTTGGTCTATCACACATCCCTACTGCTCAGTTAACAGAGGGCTTTGGCATGTCATTATATTTATTTCCCTTAAAACCCAAGTTCTGAACTTTTGAGAGTTGGTGGATGCAACAGGGTGCATTAGAAGAAGCATTGATGAAAGCCAGCTGCCATAATAATAATAATAATAATAATAATAATAATAATAATAATAATAATAATAATAACAACTTTATTTTTATACCCCGTCCCATCTCCCCGAAGGGACTCGGGGCGGCTTACATGGGGCCAGGCCCGATAAAATAAACAAATAACAGTAACAAAGCAATAAAACAATTATCCCAGTAAAAAACATCAACATCAATAAAAACAATCATTAAAATCAACAAGCAGGATACAGTGTTAAAAACAGGAGACTAATTCGTAGATCCCGGGCGAAATGCAGAGTGTTACGAAATGAGAAAAGGAAATCTCAAGTTGAATGGACAATAAAGTGCGGTATAAAATGGCAAGACAACAACAATGGGACTATTATGGAATGGACAGATAGATCAATCCAGCAACAACTAAACATCGAAGGCCTTTTGGAACAGCCAGGTTTTTAAGCTCTTCCGGAAGGAGAGGAGGGTAGGGGCCTGCCTGATCTCTCTAGGAAGAGAGTTCCAAAGCTGGGGGGCCACGACGGAAAAGGCCCTCTCTCTCGTCCCCACCAACCGCAACTGTGAGGGTGGTGGGAGCGAGAGAAGGGCCTCCCCCGACGAGCGAAGAGAATGTGGGGGTTCATAGAGGGAGATGCGGTCTCTAAGGTAGGTGGGTCCCAAACCGTTTAGGGCTTTGTAGGTGATAACCTGCACCTTGAATTGGGCCCGGAAAGTAAATGGCAGCCAGTGGAGCTCCTTAAACAGACGCTCCCTGTAATTCGCTCCAGTTAGAAGCCTGGCTGCCGAACGCTGTACTAGTTGTAATTTCCGGGCCGTCTTCAAAGGCAGCCCCACGTAGAGCGCATAGCAATAGTCCAGTCTAGAGGTAACTAAGGCATGGACCACCCTGGTCAGATCAGACTTCTCGAGGTACGGTCGCAGCTGGCGCACAAGTTTTAGCGTCAGCCCCGAATCCAGCATCAGCCCCGAATCCAGGAGGACCCCCAGACTACGGACCTGCGCCTTCAGGGGGAGTGCGACCCCATCAAGCACAGGTTGCCACCCAATACCCCGATCAGATGTACGACTGACCTGGAGGACCTCTGTCTTGTCGGGATTAAGTCTCAGTTTGTTCACCCTCATCCAGTCCAACACAGCAGCCAGACACTGGTCCAGAATCCGAGGGGCTTCCTTGGATTTAGGTGGAAAAGAGTAGTAGAGTTGGGTGTCATCCGCGTAGAGATGGCACCGTACTCCAAAACTCCGGATGACCTTTCCCAGCAGTTTCATGTAGATGTTAAAAAGCATGGGGGACAAAATAGAACCTTGCGGGACCCCACAGGTCAATGGCCAGGGGTCCGAGCAGGTGTCCCCCAGCTTCACCAACTGGGAACGACCCTCCAGAAAGGACTGGAGCTGCCATGCCTTGGGGAGCAAGCACCTTCATTACCAGAAAGATATATTGCTTACTTCACCTGGCATCTGTATTCTCTGCCAATACTGTGGAACTCCACTCAACCTAAAACTAGGTTGGTCTCTTTTCTGCTCTCCTCCCACCGGCCGGCAATAACCATTTTATTCTTTACCTGTTTTTATTTAAAGTTGGTTTTAGTATCATTATTTAGTTATTTAAAATATCTTCCATTTTATAATTGAACTACCTTGGGTCCTGTGCTGAGATAAAGGTGGAATACAAAACAAACACATGAATGGATGAATGAATGATTTAATGAATGAATTCCTCACATTATGCTAGCTCTTTCTGTTTCCAAAAAAGAACACAACATTGCAGAATTAGAAGAAAAAGGAAAACACAGAATTGCTACCAATGCAAGATATTTCATTACAGGTTCAACATGTCGGAAAGTTGTGACATACAATCAAGATCACATTTTTTGTTTTCAGAATTTCCACATCCCCCTGTGATGTCTTTTAAAACAAATCACTTCAGCCTAGTTGTGTGTTAGGGCTGAAAATGAGCCCATTCTTAGAAAAATTGTTATATTTAGAATGCTAGACAACTATATTTTAAAATAAGCCATGTTCCTCTGCTTCTAAAAAACAATACAGAAATGAGGCGGGTAGTATTGTCCCCATCACTTTTGATATCAGAAAGAATATACTTTTCTTTAAAGAACAGAGCAACCCCCCCCCCCCCCACACACACACACACACTTTAAACCAGCAAATTTAGAATGGATCAAATATAAATAATGTATGGAGTTTGTCATTGTTTGCATAATACATCACAGTCAGCATCACCTTAGTCTTCTGGTGTATTTAATTCTGAAACATGTTGTCACAGCAGAAAAGACCGTGGACTTAATCTTCTTCCAATACATGCATTTCTTAATATCTTTTTTAAAAAAAACGTGGAGACCCCGATGAGTAGTAATATAATTCTTTGATTCTTAAAACCATCTCCATTTGATGGTGCTAGACATTATTCACTGTCTCACAGTAGGGGATGCAAAGAGCTAGCAAGGCAAATACACAAGGGCCACATAATCAATATCCTTTCAAGGGAAAGCATGCAGGAATGTTTGCAACACATCCTCTTTCCTGCTTATTTTTATTTTCATTGTTTAATGGCTTTCTTGATGGAGAATAGAATGTTAAGTGGCTTGTTGCTAATGTGCTGTAGGAGAACATCCCTGAAAGTTCCATTGCTCTGTCACAGTCATTATCACTTCATTCCCACCCCACACCCAGCATTCAAATCATGGTGGGCTAATAATTGCTTTTTTTAAACTGAAAACAAATGTTAAGGAAAAGGAAAATGCTACATATGTACTTTTTTAGGGAAACATATCAACCTGCATATTTTATTCTCTTGTAGATGGATATATGAAACCATCATGAAATGTGCTAACTAAAAGTCTGTTATGACCCTCAAATTTAAAATCTGTCCACTGACTAGGAGAAAAGGTATAATCCTCACTGGTTGCAAAACAAAGAACAGAATTCAATTCATTTAAACATCCTCTGACAAGCTAAGCCAAAATTGAAACTGAATAGTGAGAGATTTGGGATTGATGGATAGAACACAGTACTCTTTTTTTCCAAAACGTGCAGGTAAACTATAGAATTTGATTTTAATCCCCCACATCACAAGGTATATTGATGGATTCCACTTATAATGTTGTGGTGTCAATCAACCCTTATATAAAGGGACAATAATGCTGCTGCTAATTGTGTGTGAAAGGTCTGACTTCAAATGCCTTTCTCCCCATCTTTTGTAAAGGTTAACTTTTACTATATGTAGATCCCATCATGCTGAGAGTGGGCATTTTAAATATAAATAAACTACAGTAGAGTCTCACTTATCCAACACTCGCTTATCCAACGTTCTGGATTATCCAATGCATTTTTGTAGTCAATGTTTTCAATACATCGTGATATTTTGGTGCTAAATTAGTAAATACAGTAATTACTACACAGCATTATTAGGTATTGAACTACTTTTTCTGTCAAATTTGTTGTTAAACATGATGTTTTGGTACTTAATTTGTAAAATCATAACCTAATTTGATGTGTAATAGGCTTTTCCTTAATTCCTCCTTATTATTCAACATATTCGCTTATCCAATGTTCTGCCAGCCCGTTTATGTTGGATAAGTGAGACTCTGCTGTATATCTGTCTTCATAGCTTCTAAAACTGCTTTTAAACTGTTTTTGAAAGCAATTTGTAAAAGGTTCAGACCCTAAAAGTAGTAGAGACTGTTATGACTACAGTTTTGATAAAAATAGCATTTGCTTTTCCATTCCTCAAAAATAACTAAAGTGGTTACTGTCTCGTTATTTTAAAAATAGAACCCTACAAGCCACCATTCTTTGGTAAACAGTAGTTTCTTTAACACCACCTGTTGTCATACAGAGCGCTCCCACCCACCCCTGAAGTTTTATAGCCCACTGAGGGCACCCATGCAAAAGCAAATTAAATTGTTCCTTCTCCCCCACTCTCTGAGGGGCCCTCACGATGTCCATGGTGAACCAGAAGCAGCTGACCCCCAAAAGCCAACCCACACTATAGTAGAGGCCTTTATTCCTTTTCACTACTAACTCACATATATGTGCTGATTCGTACTAGAGTATGTGCAAACTGAGTCTACAGCAGTGTATCTCTAACACAGAAAGGGAGGAAGGAGCCCTATGCCAGAGAATTCAAAAGGACCTGCCCTAAACTACATCCCCCAGAATGCAGTGCACTGCCCAGCATCAGAGAGATTTGCCCCTCCACAGCCAGCCAGAGTTCCAATAAATTATTATTATTGTTCCTGGGTTATAAATGTCATTTCCTAATTGTCTCTATCATAAAAACATGGCAAAAGTGTATTAAACTGCAAAAACTGTCTTTGCATGAGGGACATTTTGCTGTCCAGTCCACCAATTTAACACCATCATCCACACATTTAACAAAGTTTTTGGTGCAAAAACAAAGTTCCTGGAGTAGAATTACTACTTTCAAAGTAAGGACTATGCAATTGAACAGGAAATAATATTTTCCAACTAGGAACATATTTTCTTTATTATTAAAAATATTGTTTATAAAAACTTTGAAAATTCCCCCAAAATTAGTAGATAAGGGAAATGTTCTGAAATGTGTTGGACTAAGAGGGGTAAATGTGTTGTACCATTGTAGTGAGTTTCACCCCAATAGCTGTACAAATGAGGGAGAAAGAAGCCCCTGAAGTTTTTCCAATTATGCACAATTACTATAACAAAATAGTAACAAAATTTTGTTACTCTTGTTATAATAATGAATTTTTCATTAACTAAACTTTAGAAACACTTTAGAAATGAAATGCCAGCAGCCCCCCCCCTCCCCCCCCCCAGTTTTGTAATAACATTTGAATCATTTTTTTATGGATCGCATATCCCTTGTGTCCGGGATGCCGGATCAGCCCTGTTTTTTTAAAAATAATAATAATAATAATAATTCTTATTATATAAAGGTGATGTACAGAATGTAAAAGAAAAAAGAAAATACATCAAATACGCATAATTTTCACCAAGCATGAAAGAAGGTACCTTTATGTATTTTGTATCTCTAGCATTCCCCTGATGGGATTTATCTATTTTGCTTATCAACTTGGGAGTTATAATCAGCCCTGTATTATAAATAAGTGTGGAATCACTCTTTACTTTCAGCTGACAATCCACTCCCCTACTCTCAGTGCAGTGTGAACCTACCTGGTTTCTTCGAGGCTAAGTAGGAATTTTCTCCCCTTTTATTTCATTTGCTTCTTCCTTCTCTCTCATATATATGCACATACACATACTGTAATGTGCAACTCTTCCAGGATTTGCTGCTTGTGAAATATTTTGATGAAACTCTTTGGGTAGGGTATGTATTGACTTTAAAAAGATCTGTTTTCCATGCATAATAGAAACCTGGTTAATGTAGCAAGACAGCTGAGACTTCCCAACAAGTGCATATTTTGCTGAATGAAATATACTTTCTTTTCCTTTGCCCTTCACTTTGAATTGGCCCCAGTTTCATTTACTGTACAGGACTGAGAGCTAATGGCTTGTGGTGATGTGCTTGCAGTTTTTTGAGCAGCTGTCTGAGTCTCTTGAAACATCCCAATAACATTAACGAATTCCAGATCCTCTATCATTTCCTATATTCCTGGCAGGATCATCTTTAAAATGTAACCCCTCAAAGCTACAGTGTCATGTTCCATGCCTTTTTCATTGTCTTTTGGCACATGAAGACCTTAATTATTGTTCTCTGAACTTATCAAAGATCACCAGTGCTGAAGCAAGAGCAGAAAGACAATTGCTGAAATGTTTCGACTTGGCAGCAGAAACAGAAGTAGCTACTTGGGAACACATGTTATTTTAAATATGTACTATGCAGCCAAACCCTTTCTTTCATTTTGACTATTCCTCATACAGATTGAAGCCCACATTGAGGTAGGAAATCTTTAAATCATCATCACCGCTGTGTTTTCCTTACTGCTTTCCTTTACTGTGAAAGCTAAAACAATATTAACGTGGTAATGGTTTCTATATTGATTATTAGCCCACAAATTTGTGCCTGATGTTTGAGATGAATATGGAAGAATGGGCATCTTAAAGGAATCAGGTTTAACTTTCACCTGCCCATAGTTGGAGATACTGATTCATGTCAGACTCCCACAGTACTACTTTAAACCTCAGTTTAAAAGGAAAAAGGAAATAGATGCTCAATAGCAAGTAATGGCTTTAAGCTAACTGTCAATTACAGTAGTTCCTATCAAGCTATCAAATCTATTGTAATTGGATATTAACAATTGAAATGTCAAAAAGGCAGCTTGCAATGAGATAGGCCAGACTCTGTGCAACCAATTCTGAAAGTGTACTCTGGCATGACAAATAATTTTTGGCTGGGGGAAGGGAGGTGATTAAAGTGTACTCTGGAATGACAAATAATTTTTGGCTGGGGGAAAGAGGCAAAGGAAAGCATTTGGAAGGGTGGGAATTTGTCTTTCCCCCCATTTTCTTCCCACTTCCCACTCTTTCTTTAATTAGAAATTGAGTAACCCCAACTCCTGAAAATGGAGCCTTCTCTCTGTTTTTGCATACTGGTAAAACAGATTACCATGGGCAGCCAACAGAAGTGGGCGTGCATCATGGGATGGTCTCCATGGGACTCTGTTTTGCCAACACATGAAAATGGAGAGAAAATGAGGGAAAACTTACATGGCATAAGGAGAGTGCAAATGACTGTAATTCTCAACATATAGATCATAATGATACTGGGTCCTCCTACATAGGGTAGAAGTCCTGGAGAAAATAACCTGCTTCCTCTTAGGTTTCTTTCTCACATGGGGGGGGGGGGAATACCATCCTGGCTCAACCAAAAGTTGATGGTGGATGGCACCCAGACTCCCACCCGGCTCCCTATTAATCCCCCCCCCCAAAAAAAAAATACTTGAGGGGCTGCCAGCTGTGCAAACTCCTCTGTAAAGTACTCCTGACACTTGAAAATAATGTATCAGGAGGTGAGGGGAGAATGGAAATCTCTCCTCTCCCCACCTCCTGACATTATTTTCAAGCATCAGGAGTAGTCTACTGAGGGACTTGTGCTGCTGGCAGTAGGGCTGTGCTCATAACCATTTGGACTGAAACTGATTAGGAAAAAATTGTGATTCATTTGCTAAATATCTGAAAACAGGATGGGTGGGGGGAGCTGGAAGGTCAGCTGAAACAGATCAGCAGGAGCTGGACCTTTTGGCTACTGGAGATGATGTGGTTAACTGTGCTGTTCCTGAGAAAGAGGCCTGTTGCTGGGGCTCCTTCTCTGTACCTTAGGCAGAGACCTGCCATGTGGGGTTCCTTTTCTTATTTCTTCCCTAAGCCTCTCCTCCATAGGGCCCTTCTAACACGCTTTCCCAGCAGCACTTGTGTGAAGCAGACATTGAAAAGCCTCTGAGCTCCTCCCAGAGCATGATGGGAGTTAAAGTTTTTCTCTCTGTGTGTTTCTCAATCAACAAAAGGCCTGGTTGTGTCCATTCTCTGATTGGCTGAGAATGGACACAAGCAGTAACTACAATTCCCAGAACCCTCTCTTGTGGTTTGTCTTATTTTAAAAAAATGTTATGGTAATAACTTAAAATAATTTCAAAAAATAAGAGGATTGGTGAATTGTTATTAAAACTTGGCAAGCCTGCAGTCATAAATGTGGTCTATAGCTGAGGTAGGTTTCATGCAGATAGGTCTAAAAATGAAACAAGCCTCTAAAGTTTCCTCATTGTAGCTAATGGTGCTAATCTTTCCTGAATGAAAATGCCCCCCCCCCCCCATTTTTGAGATTTCCCAGTAAACAGAATGAGGAGTTAGCAAAAAATGTGACTGAAAAATTGCATACTTTTGTGTCTAATTGCACACCCCTAGCTGGCAGGCCCCTTGGATAATTTTTGGGGGAAATGGGAGGCTGGGGAGAGATGATGAGTGCCCTTCTGCTCCTTAGGGCTCCAGGAGCCCAAAGAACCAGGATGGCTGTGGAGATTGACCTCCGGGGCTGTGGAAGCCGTCCGGGAGTTAATCTCCTCAAGGCCCAGATCTGGAAAATCTTAGCTTAAGTTCTGGATCTTTCCAGGTGTTTAATTAATTCAGATTAAATTGGGAATTCTATTTTTCTCCACATTAATTCACTTTTAACTGAGACGTCGTTTGGACACCTCAGGTACAAGTGAGATTGGTCACTCATTTTGGGTCTGCCTGGAAAGGCCTATTGTTACTTTTGTTCTGGGACCAAAGAGAAGAGAAACACATCCTGGTTTCTCTTGGGAACTATGTTACCTGGGATGACTAGAAGCTATAGTCGTTGCCATGTGCAAATATTTTTGGAGCAATAGGGAAAACCAGCCATCCCCATGGTTTATCAGGAAATAAGCCATTTCAGGAAGCTCCCCTGTCCCTTTCTCTTGAGTATAAAAGGCTAGCCAAAATATGTTGATGTATTTCCTGCTTATGGTTGTGGTTTCTATTCTCCAAACAAATGACCTACATTCTTAATGTAAAAAAACTCAAGCAGTCCAAAGTAAATCAATGCTGGCCTTCCAACATAAATCAAGATATATATTTAAAGAAGAAAACCAACTTTTTGCTTTATTATTTACATGGACAGAGAAAATAATTGGGACACTCCAAACATGTAAACTAAACTTAGCAATGGTTTCTGAATCAGTCTGTAAATGTCTGTGCAATGGTTTTTCTTCTTTACTTATTTCCCCCTTTGTCTTGTTCATAACTAATGTTTTTTTTTGTTATTGCAGACATCGGAGTTCTGTTCTAACCATGTAATGACTAAAATCTTCCCCAAGCTCATTTCTCACAAATGACAATTTCCATGCTGTCGGACAATAGAAGATTGAGAAGGATGGCCCCATATAGTTTCCTATAGGGAAATGCTGCAGGCACGTTATCTGCAGGTCACCTCTGGACTTGTGGAGGTCTTTGAAGATACCCACCACAGTGTGTATAACTTCAGAAATATAGCTGGATATCTCTCCATGTATAATTCCACTTTCCAATAACATGGAAATGGTCATGTTCTGTAGGTGTACACCACCTAAAAAACATGTTTTGTCAGACCTAGCATCAATGTATTTACACAAGACATATATTTCTCTTGATATAGGATCCTGGGCAATTGTTTTTATTATCTTCATCTTTAACAATTTCACTATACTCAATAGTGGAGTAGGATACTTCCGGAATTCCCCTATACTGAATTCCTCTCCAGTTAAAAATGTGGAAGCACTAGGAAGAATCTATCATTCTGTTGTTTTGCTGCTGTTACTATTTTATCACATTTCTATAAAATGTGTACAATTTGTCAAAATGTTTACATTTCGGCAACACTTTTATCCTCCATTTTCACATTCTAGTGCAAAACATAATTTACAATGTGTTTGTCAAAACTGTTATGGGAATATGTTATGATTGAACAGTAGTAATTGTTTTCCTCTTTTTCTCCGCCTCCTTTTTCATATGTATATAAGGCATTTTGAAGAATATATGAGGGGACATGTTCATATCAAGAGAACTTTCTATGCATAGTCAATCTGTAGTTCCACCTGTGGGGAAAAATAGAGGAATAAAAAGAAGCAGAAACTGAAATCAACAATAAATAAACTGTTGAACCCATTTGTGGTCAGTCCACTATATTTGCTGGGGTTTGGGACACAAAACATGAGTTAAAAGTGAGTTAAAAGTGAGTTAAAAACACTTCTTAAAACTGAGAATATCTCTTTAGTAATGTCTAGGTCAATGATACACAACTTGTGACTTGTCAGATACTTTGAACTGCAGCTCACAGAATTCCTGGCCATTGAGCAAACTGACTAAGACTCTTGGAATTAGAATACCAAACACTTGGAGGCCCACACATTGTGCTCCATTGGTCTAGGTCCTTCAACATGACTCTATGAGTTACACTGAAGGATCTGGACATTTCCAGAAAGAATATTTTATTAAAACCTGTGAACAATCATATCCAAAAAAGTAACCTGCAAATGTGGAGGATGATACTGCGTTGTTGTGTGTTTTCTGGGTTGTATGGTCATGTTCCAGAAACATTCTCTCCTGATGTTTTGCCCACATCTGTGGCAGGCATCCTCAGAGGTTGTGAGGCATATTGATACTATTTAGACTTAGGACCTCATTAAACAGTAATGGGGAAACTGGAAGAAAGTGAGGGAAAGCAGAGGGAACTGTCATGCTTCATTCCCTACCAGGTTTCCCCATCTTCTGGGATGGCCTGCTACATCACATCATTTTCCATCCATTCCCATGTTTTCCCCACTTTCTCCCCATTTTGTGAAATTAACTTGTACAAATAGAGTTGAATAGCACTTGACTCCTGAAAATGGAGTCTTCTCTGGCAACACCAATTCCCATGGGCAGCCACCAGAAGAAGACATAAAGAAGACTGTGTCTGATAAGCTCCTATGCCAGAGTACGTTATGAAGACTAATGGACTGTACTAAGTGCTGCATAGAGAAAGTGGGCAAGAAAATTGAATAAGCCTTATGTACATGGGAAAGATAATGTCAAGACCTTGTTAATGTACAGGTAGTAAGACAAGCATTAGATCTGATGTATTTGATACACAACAAGAGTAGAAGAAAGGGCAAAGAATGAACCTCTGAAAAATTTCAACAGGATGAACGTCTCCTTATGGGAAAACTGAAATATGAATGAAGGCCATTTTAGAGACCTTTAGACTCAGCATTTGTGGTCCTTAGGAGGGAAATTTATGTGAAGTACAGTGGGGGAGAGATGTGATTCGAAAGGGCTGCGTGGATTTGGAAGACTTTCAGAATAAGCAAGATTTCACATGCAAATCAGTTTTTCATTTAATGTAACTATTTTAACTCCATTTATATTACTGTGTTTTCTCTAGATATATCTAAATTTGGATGCATTGCAAGTATAGAAAAAAAATTAGATAGTCTTTAGAATTTTTTTAAAGCATACAAAAATAATCTTGCTCTGATCATACTGAATTGTAATTTCCAGAAAGGGGCAGAGGAAGTGACTACAGTTTTTAAAGTCAATATGTATATATGAGATAATTTGGAGAAAGTTATATTAAAAATTCTCTCTCTGTTGAATTTTTTAAAAATTGAAATTTAGGAACAGTGAAGCTCTAAAATTTAATGCAGTTCACATGAGAATTTATATGCATATAGCAATATCCATCTGTACGTTTCTATCATAGGATATGCTACTTATTTTTTTCCAGTTTTGTATGAATACTTTCAACAAAAGTACAAATAACACCATCTACAGATATAAGTTAAATTTGTGTACATGTACACATGTACAGATCTGTTTTTGTGTCTGTGTACACGTGTTGGACTGCAAAGGATGCAAATGAAACAATAAATTTATGTTATATAATAGTTATCAAATTATTTATTGAATTATAGGAGTTATAAGTCACACATTCCTAATTGGGGGGAAATAATTGCTGCATATTGATTTCGCAAATAGCTTTTCAAAATATGTGTTGATAGAACAGTTATTTGAATTGCTGACACATTATGAAGATGATGACTTGTTATGCAGTGCTCAAAGACATTATTACGTAAAATATCCTGCATTCGATGTGCAGACATATGGAAATTAAGAACTGGAACAATAAAGGTATGATCCTTAAATAAACATAGATTTTACAGTCTGAAAGTGAAGTCTGCACTTTTTACTGAAATAAAGAAGTGTCATGCATCAATAAAGAACTTTAGACTTTCAAGTCAGAGATTCCCGACTAACCTTTCCTGTCTCAACACCATCCTTTCAAACCCCTGCTTTCTCGCTCAGAGAGAAAAGAATAGACTTTGACAAATGAATGAGAAGGGAAAACAACTGGAGAAGTTAGATTCACAGAAAAGAAAAATAGAGTGTTAGCATTGGAAGCAACCACAAGAGCCAACCAGTGCAACTAAAGCAGTTTGGAAAGATGTCCATCCAACCTATGTTTAAAGACCTCCAAAGATGAAAAGTCCACCATCCATTTCACAGGAAAGGCAATCCATTTCACAATGTACACCTCTTACAAGAAAGAATTTCTTCCTAATGTTTATGTGGAATATCTTGCCTTGTAATTTGATACCATTGCTTCTGGAGCAGCAAAATGCAAGGTTTTTCATTTCTTACAGGACATCTCTTCAGATATTTAAAGATAGTGATCATGTCTCCTCTTAGTCTTCTCCATACTTACCAAAATGTGTTTCCCTAATTTGTTCCTCTCTCAGTTTTGTTTCCAGACTTCTGATCATCTTGGTCACATTTATCTGACAATATCCTTCTTGAACTGTGGGGTCCAGATATAGAGAGACTATTCCAGCTAAGGACTGATCAATGAAGAATAAATTAGTATTATTACTTCAACTTTGAGGAAGAAATTTTCACATGTTTTACATCTTTTTCATAGGTGAACACAACACAATGTAATTCTCTGTACACACAGATGGCACTTTACATGGAATCTTAAGTGCTATTATTTTCTTATTTTGAATGAGTTACTCAATGTAAATGCTACATGGCCTGCCTCTCTACTCTGGAATCTGTGGACAGGTCTGAAGGACTTTTAGTTTTCAGAAAATATCACATAAACATGACAATAAAGAATTTGGTCTTCCTTCCTTCCTTCCTTCCTTCCTTCCTTCCTTCCTTCCTTCCTTCCTTCCTTCCTTCCTTCCTTCCTTCCTTCCTTTTTGTTGATTTTTCCTTCTCCCTCCCCCCAAGAACAGTTGTACCTTCAAGTCACAAGGCTTTAATCCACTACTCCACCAGGGGCTCCGTGCATGTTGTTGAACTACTAGGTTAGCACATGCTTGGGCTAACAGCAGGAGCTCACTCCGCTCCCCAGATTTGAACTTCCGACCTTTTGGCCAGCAAGTTCAGCAGCTCAGTGGTTTAACCTGCTGCTCCATCAGGAGTGCCGTAGTAGAGTATACATTCTTTTAATATGATTGTTTATTAGATCAGTTGCTTGAATGCTTTAAAAACCTTATATGTGTAAGTTTGCAATGGTTTGAAACTGCAGTGCTTGTGCTGTGAAATTTGTGGTGCAGGAGAACTTATGGATCTCATATCTTGCAATGAATGTATAGAATATAAGCACAGTGGTGCTTAGAAGACAAGTAAATATTGAATTGCCTGCCTGCAAATGTGCATGCACCCTGACCTGCAATTTCTGTGATGTGAATTATAAAGGAGAGAAAAGGAATACAAACAGATAAAATTCTTCTTCACATAGCTTCTCATGTTAAATTTGAAAGCAAGTCTCATCAGGTTCCTATTGCTAGTGATAGGAAGTCTTTTGGAACTGGCTAATTTCACTATACAAAAGGTCATACAACACATACATTACTGATATGCTTTTCCAGTCATACAGTCTGAAGTATACACAATCTTGGAAAAATATTTATGAAATATAAGAGCAGAAAAAAGCAGTCAGTTTGTCTGTCTGACATATGAAAGAATGGATAACATATGGAAGAATGAATAAGACTAAAGCAAAAATGAGCTCAGGCTTACCAGGGACATTAAAAACAATAAAAAGGCTTCTTTGCTTACATTGGTAGAAGAAGGAAGAACAGGGAGGTGATAGGACCTCTGCGAGAAGACGCAGAATAGGGAAAAGGCAGAACTACTTAATGCTTTCTTTGTCTCGGTCTTCTCACAAAAAGAAAGCCATCTTCAGCTTCAGCAACATGGAATGAATAAAAGATTAGAGGAAATCCAACCCCAAATAGAGAAACAAGTCATCCAGGAATACCTAGACACTCTAAGTGAATTCAAGTCCCCAGGGCCAGATCAACTACATCCAAGAATATTGAAGAAACTAGTGGAAGTTATTTCAGAACCACTGACAATAATCTTTGAGAGTTCTTGGAGAATGGGAAAGGTCCCAGCAGATTGGAGGAGGGAAAATATGGTCCCTATCTTTAAGAAGGGAAAAAAAGGATGACCCCAAAAATTACCGTCAGCCTCATGTTGATACCAGGGAAGATTCTGGAAAAGATAATTAAGGAAGTGGTCTGCCAACACTTAGAAACGAATATGGTCATCGCTAAACATCAACACTGATTTACCAAAAACAAGTCATGCTAGACAAATCTGATTTCTTTTTTCGATAGAGTTACAAGCTGGGTAGATGCAGGGAACACCATGGATGTAGCATATCTGGATTTTAGTAAGACAAGGTCCCGCATGACCTTCTGGCAAACAAGTTAGTCAAATGTGGGCTAGGCAAAACTATGGTTAGGTGGATCTGTAATTGATTAAGCGAACGAACCCATCAAGGCTTCCTCTTTATCCTGGAAAGAAGTGACAAGTGGAGTGCTGCAGGGTTCTGTCCTGGGCCCAGTTCTGTTCAACATCTTTATTAATGTTTTAGATGAAAGGTTAAAAGGCATGATCATCAAGTTTGCAAATGACACCAAACTAGGAGGGATAGCCAACACTCCAGAAGACAGGAGCAGAATTCAAACGATCTTAACAGATTAGAGATGGGCCAAAACTAACAAAATGAAATTCAACAGGGACAATTGCAAGATACTCCACTTAGGCAGAAAAAAAATGCAAAGATATGGAATGGGGGATGCTTGGGTCAACAGCAGTAAATGTGATCTTGGAGTCCTCGTGAACAAGTTAAACATGAGCCAACGATGTGATGCGGCAGCTAAAAAAGCAAATGGAATTCTGGCCTGTATAAATAGGAGTATAGTGTCTAGATCCATGCAAGCCATACTGCCCTTCTATTCTGCCTTGGTCAGACCACATTTGTAATACTGTGTCCAATTCTGGGCACCACAATTGAAGGGAGATGTTGACAAGCTGGAATGTGTCCAGAGGAGGGTGACTAAAATTATCAAGTCCCTGGAGAACAAGCCCTATGAGAAGCAGCTTAAAGAACTGGGCATGTTTAGCCTGCAGAAGAGAAAGCTGAGAGAAGACACAATAGCCATATATAATTGAGGGGAAGTCATGAGGAGGAGGGAGCAAGCTTTTTTTATGCTGCCCTGGAGACTAGGACATGGAACAATGGCTTTAAACTACACGAAAGAAGATTCCACCTGGACATTAGGAAGAACCTCCTGACTGAGAGAGCTGTTCTGAGAACTCTCTGCCTTGGAGTGTGGTGGGGGCTCCTTCTTCGAAGGTTTTTAAGTAAAGGCTGGATGGCTATCTGTGGGGTGCTTTGAATGCGATTTTCCTGCTTCTTGGCAGGGGGTTGGACCAGATGGCCCATGAGGTCTCTTCCGACTCTATGATTCTATGATTCTATGCACCCAGCCAAAGGTATGTAGGCTGGATTAAATCTGATTCATGAACCTCTATAGAATTGGCAGGGGAGAAGCAGTACTGTTATCATTTTCATTCAAGTTGAAGTTACATCATTAGCACCTTAATATTGATTAGACTCATGAAATTAATTGGACATGCATAACTTATCACTTAGCAGTCCTATTAATTCAGTCAGTCTCCTCCAGTTGTGATTAAAAATTGGAAACATGCCCTTGATTTTACCTCTTTTGGACAAAATGCTCTGTTATGACAGCTGATCAAATTATAAATAACCTTTATTTCTTATCTAATACTAATTCAGATTTGGTTCTTCAGGTTTTCTTGAAGTAACAATGTGTAAGCTGTTCCAATTTTATTCTGTTTTCTACTTGAAAGACTTAGTAAAAAAAATCAATACAACCTCAATAGAAAAAAGAAGAGTGTGTATGTGCATCTGTTATACACAATGCCTGTCAGTTCTAATTCCCACCAAATTCCTAAGTAAAAATTTGGAATCAAGGCAAGGATGAGGAGGAAGAGAGGAAAGGGAAAAGGGAAAAGAAGAAATGAGAGAAACTCAAATCAAGGCATTAGGCAGATTGAGATAGCTGCCTTAGTCAACAGATGTGAGAAGTGATACTCAAGGGCAGTAAATAGTTGCGGTATTATTAGTTAAATGTATCATTGTTGCACATTGCCAGATAGTGAGAAAGAGTATCTTCTGGGATTTTTGCTGGTTTTTTTGTGGGGGTCTTTGCTCCTAAAACATTTCTATATGCCAATATCTCTATGTATGTGCAATTACTTCTTTATTTTGAAAAATAAATCTGATGAGAATATAGATATGAAACTCTGTCCCAGACTTTTTTTTTTGCATTTGTCAGAATCCTATAAGCATTTTCATGCCATCTCAATGTTGTAAATCTGTTTTGAAACTTTTAAAAAATTCAGCTGAAATTTCACATTTATTTATCAATTTCCCTTCCAAATATGTATGTTTTTCCATGCATTTGAACATGTGTGATGACATTTGTGTATGTTTATTTTTAAACATATATATTACACAATTTTATTAATGCATATTTTTTTCAAATGTGTGTTTGGTTTTTGTGCTTTCTTCTGCTGAAATATGTCATAAAACTGGGCAATATGGAGATAAGGTGTAATGGTCTTTAGAGGTAGAAAGGAGTATATAAGTAAGTTTATTTAGTGCTTAGACCATAGGTCTTTCACATACTGGACAAATAAATCAATAATTACATACAAACCAGATTATTAAAAACACACTATTAAATACTACATAAACCACTAAAATGCTACATAAATCAATGGTGAGATGCACCCTTAAAATACTACATAAAATGCTTCATGAACTAATTCTTGCATAGTTAAAAACCAAGTAAAAATTAGTATTATTAAAACTTAAGCAAGAAACACTTGGGATATAAACAACCACACTATTATTAGGTAAAAGCATCCCCAGATTAGAAATATTTAAAAAATGATTGAGTGTCAAGAAACCCTGATTAAATGAATCATGAACAAATGAGAATATTTTCAGTTTAGGACTTAATCTACAAACATTTTCCACATGGTTGTTTGGCACACAAAAAACACATTACTCCATGTACATACGCCTTGCCAGAAGCGAAAGGATTTGATTGGGGGCAAGCAATTGAAGCCCCCGTGAAGAGACCAGTATTAATGTAGTGACTGGTGATTTACACCAGTCTTGGCAGGAGGAAGGGGCCTGGGCAGAAGGTTAAGCAGTTGCCCTCTCCCTCCTGTTTCAGTTCTTAATCCAGTGTCCCACCTGCCTTCCATTGGAACATTTGTGAGTGAATGCTGGTCGCTATAGCGGGCTGGGTAGGATTGGTAGGTATTATGTGGAAAAATAGGAGTTGCACTGAAAATTATGGTGTCCTCTTTGTGAAATCAAGTGCTCTGGAATTCCAGCTTTAGGTCCTGGAACTCAGGGGCTTAGAAAGAAGACTGCCCTTGGGGTTGGGCTGTGTGACTTTCTCTTCACTTAAGTCCTGATACTTGGGGATAAAATCCCCCAGGTCTGTCTTACAGGAGTTAGACAGGGAACAACCCAGTCATTGGGTAGATCTCAGGCTGGATCTTCACTGCCATATAATCCAGTATCTGATCCCAGAATATCTGCTTTGAACTGTATTGTATGAATCAACACTGCCATATAATCTAGTTCAAAACAGACAATCTGGGATCAGACACTGTATTATATTGCAATTTAGAAAGGGCCTCGGAGCTCTGGTGGTTTGTTGAAAGCCGAGGGGCAAATCACACCTTCATCTGATTTGGTGCTAGGTTGTTCAGGATTTCAGATATTTATTTTATTTGTAGAATAAAATGCAGTTTAAGTAGGTGCTAAGTTAAATTAAGTTAAATTTCAACTGAGTTATCTGTGTCTGGTCTCATTATTCCATAGTGTGTCAGCAAACAACATCTTTTGTGTTGTTTACTGAGCAGTGAATCTTATTTTCTTTGCATAATAACTATGTGCAAATGTTGTGCGGAAAATGTCCAAATTATGAATCGTCTTTAGAAAATGTGAAGTTCATGAAGATTTTCTCACAACAAAAAGAAAATTGTTGATATCACTTATGTCCTTCAAGAAAGAAAATTAGTGAAGAATCTAGTGTCAGGAGCTGCAAAATGGATTTTTTTAAAAAACAACAAAACAGTAAAAAGCAAATTCCAGTAATTTACTTTCCCTCCTTAGATAACTGTACTGTTGGAGTCGGTAAATAAAAGAAAACATCTGAAAGGTCTTGTATATGATTTGTAAAAATCTAAGACAATCCAATGGATTAAAATGATTATTTTTTTTGTCTCTAGAGAAATTTGTATAACAACTGTTTTTATCTGATACTCTAGCATATGTCTTGTAACACTGAGGAAAAAGAAAAACTGTCAGAAGTGTTGAAAAATGAAAGCTAAAGTACAATAGAAGTTCAGATTCAAATTATTGACTTTTTTTGAATTACTCAGTTCAAAGCAAACATGACATGTTTGGTAAAAAGATAGTACTGTCAGACTGCTATTGTGGATCAGTGAAACAAAGAATTTGCAGCTGAGTGAAAGCTGCCTTTCAGAATGTTTGATCAAAGATAAAACTGACACAGGTTTTTGCTTGCCTAAAAATGATAAAAGTCCAAATATTTGAACACTGGGATGACAGTTAACCTGTCATCAATAGCATTTAATGCCTCCTCAGTGCTCAGACTCATACCTATAAGGATGCTCAAAAACAATTTTTATAGTTGAAATTGAGACTGTAAAGTAGGAGTGTTGAAGTACGACTCTGGATTCAAGGTACTAAAATCCCTCCTCAGTCATGGAAACCTAATGGGTTACCTTTCAGCCTTAGGGGAAGGCAATGACAAATCTTCTCTGATAATATATATAGATAGATAGATAGATAGATAGATAGATAGATAGATAGATAGATATATATTTAAGTCAAGCAGAGGGTTATCACATATTAGAGCCAACTTGAAAGTATGGAACAAGAAATGTGTGTGTTAAGTACAAACCATATCAATCAGGCTTGGGGAAAGAAATCAATGAAGTTGAGACAACCTTTTAAGCTGTCAATATATTTTTTCAAGAAAAAAAACATATAATAATAGTAATAATAAATAAACTTTATTTGTATCCCACCCCATATCCCTGAGGGAACTCGGAGTGGCTCACAACAATATAATTATACAAATCAACTCAATAACAACATACATAAATATATCCAATTTAAATTAAATCAACAGTTAATAACACAGCAAAGAATATAAAAATAAAGCAACATTTTAAAATTATGTAAAACATCATTAATTAAAAATTGCTATTTTTTAAACTTTGTGAGCAGAAGGGTTGTGGATAAGTAGGACAGGGCCTCCTGAAACTTACTTGCAAGTAGAAATTGCTGTCCTCAGAGGAATCCAGGTAATACATGCCCCCCCCCCACTCTGGCAATCCTAAGGAGTTTGGTAAAAATAGCCTTGAGGCAGCATGTTTTTCTCATTACACTTTGTTCAATTCTGACATAAACCAGGTGTTTCTGTTTCAGTGTGCTTTAAATGTAGAACATCTCATATTCAGTCACAGGACATAAGGCACCTATGTGGGACATATAACTCAGGGTGGGCAAAAATTGGCTGTGTGTTATCCACATGATGCACAGTCTCTTGCTGGCCCAAATGTGGAATAAGGCTACTTAACATGTTTTTGCCCCATATTAAACAAAATCTGGAACAGCCTGGCGCTTTCAGGACATGTAAACAGGCTCGTTCTGAAAGGGAACCGGCCCTACTGTTGACATAACCATCCCACTGTCTCCCTGCTCCATAGTGCAAGGACAGGCTGATGGCACCTACCTTAGTGGTTCTGTCATCATTGTTGTGGCAACCAGGGAGATTACAAGAGCTCCTGGCCATCTTGGGGTGCCATTGCTGACATTTGCAAAGGTGCCCGCATAACTCGGAGAGGGAATGGGGGTTGCCCCTCTTTTTTCTTCTCCCCTCTTGCAAATGTCAGCAAAGGCACACCAGATTGACCAGGAGCTTTTTCATGATCCGTGGCCACTAGGGCAATGGGTACAGGACCACAGAGGTAAGGGGAGCCATCCAGCTGGGCTAAAATGGATTCGGTCTCACTGGACAGTCTGGATTTCTTCCAGAAACAGAAGTGGGCAGTGAAACAACCCTCAGGAAAGATTCACATTACTGCATTCCACATCAGCTCCGGGTAGATGTGACCACAGAGACTTCTAGGTATGGTTGAGAAAATTGTTTCTGAAATTTAGGATAGCCACCTTCAATTATTGTTGATAGCACTAACCTAATTGGACTGGTGGCTGACTCAGATAGTTTCTAATATCTCTGAGTATATATAGTAAAGTCTTATCAATATGCTCTAACAGAAAAAATATTATCAAATTACCAAATTCATTTCAATTTGGTAGATTTCATTAGGAGTATAACACTCAAAATGTACACAGAATAAAACAATCCATCTTCCAAGCGAACCCAAGGAAAGGCACATATTACTAAATATTAGTTTTAGTAGATGAAAAATTTTCTTGTTCTCCCATAGGTCTTCAATTATGTCAATTATTATAAGAAAAAAACTACCAAAATATATTTCATATGACATCTGTGTGGCCTAAAGATATGTGGGGTAGTAGTATAATTAGTTGTTACTTCTAAAAACTAAGTATAATTTTCTTCCCTATAAAATGTTTCAAAACCATTTTTTCTCATTTTGGACACAGTGAAATCTGGAGATTTCTCTTCTATAAGAAGTTGAATCATAGTTGTGTCTTACCTTCAGTAGTTTTACAACCATAAATTTACTACCTTGATAGTATAATTTATCTCCTCTCACTTTGCTTTTGAATGAATTAACAGTAAATTAAGCAGCAGAGCTACCTCCTACACTGTTTTTTCCAACTATCAACCTAAGATCAGAAATGGAGAGATATTGACCTTCAAATGCTTCAGAATTCAACTCCCAAAACATCCAGCCAATATGTAAATTAATAGGGTATTTTGTACTTTGCTGTCATAAACCCGTTTCTCTTTGGCTCTACTACTGCACTTATTTTAATCCAAAAGTTTATTCACGTTCCAGTTACTTTGTATAGGTATAGTGGAAAAGCAGATTCAGGAGGATATTGTTGCAACTATAATGTGTAGGCTTCTTGAATGCAAATGTTTGTGCACTTTGAATAAAAAATGGGAATGGGAAGACAATTAAAATGCTTTTTAAACAATATTTAATGAAATGACTAACAGGGTGACAAAATTTTCATTTTTCTGGACGTATTCTATATAAAACCATCATGTGGTTTTGCACGGATTACTATTGACCTCACCACAAAGACCAGGCAAGGCATCCAACTTCACTGCTGGACAGAGGGGGCAGAGGGGTGAATCTTTTCCCTCATGTGCCACTCCCTCGCTTTCACATGTGGGGTTTTTGCTCTCCTGGCAAAAACCCATGCTGGCTCCATTGGGAGAGAAGGGTGCTTCCACCCTGGTAGGGGCACGGTCTCCACACAACGTCATGTGATGGCTGGCTTGGGTCTCAATTCCCAGAACAGGGTGGAAGCATCCTAGGATGCTAAAATTGCCCTGTCTGATTAGGCCCTATGAGAGTGAATTCCTGAATAGCACAATCCTATAAATGTCATTCTGAAACCTAAAACTTTTCAGTTTACATATATAATACTACTCTGCAAGGCAAAACTCAAATCAGAAAGTCCTGCTGACCTCAATTGTATTTCACTTTGTTTAATGTAATAAAATTGCAATGTAAATAAAATCTCATTTGATACACCTACACTCTAAAAATAAAATAATTTGGCACTACTTTAACTGCTGTGGCTCAGTGCAATGGAATTATGGATTTTAAGCCTTCACCCTTCTCTGTCAGGGAGTGCTAGTGCCCCACCAATCTGCAAATTCCACAATTACATGGGATTGAATCATGATAGTTAAAGCTGTGTCAAACTGTATTAATCATGCAATGTAGATTCATTCTTAGAAAACAAGCCTGATTTTATCTCTAGCAGTTAACAATGTCTCATTTCATTTTTTGTCTGGGGCTTCAGAGAGGTTTTCAAGGATGAATCAGGATACTGTTCATGTGTATAAGAAAACAGAAAACTTTGTTTGTGTGAATCTACTTGTTTTAGTATCTCAAGACTGAAATGGATGTCTTTACAATGAGTGCCCCTGGTGGCACAGAGCGTTAAAGCGCTGAGCTGCTGAACTTGTGGACCAAAAGGTCCCAGGTTCAAATCCCAGGAGGGTCATCATGGCTAAGCAGACTCAGCCACACTGTCAGTAAGTTAGGTTTTTCCCTTCTCGAGCTAATAAATTTTGGGGTTAAAGTGTGCTCAATTGTTTACCAAAAAGCCCTTGACACTGCGGCACAAAATGACCTTATGATCATAGCACAAGCTAGAGCCACTCCATACCTGGCTAAATTTAAATGCAACGTGGGCATGGAAACCTACCTCTTTTTTACACTCTCACTATATATTAGAAAACTTTTTACCCGGGCTAGATTTGAGCAACTCAACATTAAGTCTAAGCTAGGTAGACATCAGAATGTCCCCTATACGAAGAGAACCTGTGGGTGCCGTGAGGCAAATGCAGAAGTGGAGGACTCAGAACACTTTTTCTTAAAATGCCCCTATTACAACAGGATTTGATCCTTCTATTTAGAGCCTCTGCTTGAGAACCACACTCATTTAGAGAATAAGGAGAAACTGCACATCCTTCTACGGGGTTCAGATAAAAACTCTATTTTAAAACTGATCCTTTTTACACAAAAAGCGCTGGCCATCCGCGAGAAGATGGAAGCAGACAGCTGTGATATTAATGCCGATAACAAAATCCAAATTTAAAATTTTACTATGGACAAGCCACTAGTTTTACTTACCCTTGTCCCCGCTTAAACCTTACCTTAAGGGAATAATTAATCTTAATTTTTAATCTTTTTATCCTGTACTTGCACAACTACCAAGGAGTGGGTTGGTAGTAGGCTTGATCGATCCATGAAAAATTTGATTCTAAACTCGTTTCAAAACTAGAGGGGGGCAGCTTTTCGTTTCTGATGGTATTTCCGAATTTGGCCCCCCAAAAATTTCAAAATTAACGAAAATTCGTTATTTTCTAAATTAATTCGTTAATGGCGGACGCGCATGTGCCATTCCCAAAAACAGCACAGAGGGAGAGGACTTTACAGGACTCTCCCACCCTCATTTTTTGAGTGATCTTCTTCAAACTTGGTACAGTGGTAGAACACATTTAACACTGATAGCTCACCAAAATTTGGAACGTTTCCCTTATCCTCTGATTTTTGGAGAATTTTCATAGCTTTTATAATAAACCATTTTTTAATAATTGCAGAAATCTGTTCCTGGTTTGAAAGTCTTATTTCCTGTTAAATTGGGTTGTCTTTACTGTGAAAGTCATTGTTCTACTTCAGAAACTTTGTTTTTTGTGTCTGAAACTTTGTTAAATTGGTGTGTGTGTGATGTATATTGTGTATATATATATATATATATATATATATATATATATAGTCCCTGCTTTTGTGTGTGTGTGTGTGTGTGTGTGTGTGTGTGTGTGTAGGTAAAGGTAAAGGTATCCCTTGACGTTAAGTTCAGTCATGTCTGACTCTGGGGGTTGGTGCTCATCTCCATTTCTAAGCCCAAGAGCCAGTGTAGTCCATAGACACCTCCAAGGTCATGTGGCCGGCATGACTACATGGAGTGCCATTACCTTCCCAGAAACACCCAGAAAATGGGAATTCCAGACAGGAAACAATCAGGGCCAGCTAATACCTCCCAACAAAGGATTCCCCCAGGTAGGAAGCAGCCAGGCTTTGAAGCTGCAAGGCTATTCAATGCTAATCAAGGTGACCAATTGCAACATTCACACTTGCCTCCCACAGACAAGAGTTCTTTCTCCCACCCTGGACCTTCCACAGATATATAAACCCCACTTGCCTAGCTTCGCACAGACGTCAAAACCTCTATGTCTGCCACAGATGTGGGTGAAACGTCAGGAGAGAATGCTTCTGGCACATGGCCATAGAGCCCGGAATACATACCGCAACAGTGTGATCCCGGCCATGAAAGCTTTCGACAACACAACCACAGTATCCATTCAAGTTCATGTAGCGTGGTATGGACCTGAGACCTGTATTGGGGGGAGGGAGGGTGCGAATCTGGGCTCCTGGGAGCAGCCGAGGACGGGCCTGGCCCACACCCCCTCGCATCCCGGGCCTCTTCCTCCTCACCGCCGGGCCCCTCTCGGTCTCTCTCCGGGCTGAGCTGAGGCGAGGCGGCGGCGGCGGCCATTTCCCCCCTCCGTCTTCCTCCTCCTCCTCGGCCTCCTTCCCCCTCGCCCCCTCCCATTGGCTGAGCCTCCCATTGGCTGAGGGGCAAAAGGAAAGGAGTTTGGGTGATTTGCAAAAGCTTTTTTCCTAACGAAAAAAACGAAGAAATAAGAAAAAACGGCCTCTCGCGATTCGAAACCGCGATATCCAGACGTGTGGACAACCAAGGTTCTATATTGCTTCAAAACAAACGAAAATAACGAATTAATAACGGGTAACGGGAAAATCGAATTATTTGAGCAAGCCTAGTTGGTAGGCTAGTAGGCCAGGATGCCTTGTTTTTACATGGTTTTACTGTTTTACATGATTTTACTGTTTGTATGGGAAAGGGTGTACGTTTTGTATGTTTTACATGTTTTGATATGGTCAAAACTGACTATTCAATAAAGAGTTGTTGTTGTTGTTAAATCCCAGGAGCGGAAGGAGCACACGCGGTTAGCCCCAGCTCCTCCCAACCTAGCAGTTCGAAAACATGCCAGTGTGAGTAGATCAATAGGTACCGCTCCAGCGGGAAAGTAACGGTGCTCCATGCAGTCATGCCGGCCACATGACCTTGGAGGTGTCTATGGACAATGCCGGCTCTTTGGCTTAGAAATGGAGATGAGCACCAACCCCCAGAGTCAGTCACGACTGGACTTAACGTCAGCGGAAACCTTTACCTTTACCTACAATGAGTGTGTGAATTGTCTGTTAGAGTCTTTGCAAAATTGTACTGAGTACAAGTATCTATAAATGCTTGAGCCAAATGTGTGTGAGAGAGATACCTTTGCCGTTAACAAATGTGGAATAATTCAACATAAAAGGCATGACAAATGTGTGTCCTTTCAGCTTTGTAGGTCTAACATATGCAGTAAACATTAGTAAGTCTAATTAAAGTTGTAAAAATGTCTTCTCCAATAATCTGTCTTGTGATTTGTAAGTATGAAATACAGGGAAGAAGATAAATACAATTTCCTCTTTGGCCTCCCTTTGGAACACAGAGGTGTTGTGTGTAGGATAGATCAGTATGCAGCTCCAACAGGCCTCATTAGCTTGCCATCTGCCATGTGCATAGATGGCAAAATGTTGTTTTTGCAGGGTTCATTGAGCAGTAAAATTATATTTTTATTAAAAAAAACACCCTTATTTTAGCTTTAAAAATGCCATGAAAAAGACAAGCTGCCAATTTTTTCTGAAGCTATAATATCAATCAAAAGAAAAGAAAGACACCAAAAATCCATCTAACATATATCAATAAACTAATTTGACTATCAACTGGACTGTTTTTAGAACTGCACTGAATCATAGAAAGTTTTTTACTTATATGATGAATTTGTGGGGAGTGTGGTTAGAAAAGCTGTCTCAAAAACAAAACAACTGTACAACTGATAACTTTTTTGAAGCACGATTAATCCCTTCCTGTTTCTTCTTCTTGAGTTACTGAGTTCTTCCCAAATTCTTAAATTGGATAAGAACATGCAACCAGGGATCATTGCCTGAACAGAATATTATTATGCTATTTTGTGTTACATTTCTCTAGCATATGCAATTTTGTTGTTAAGGTGTCATACTACTGGAACTGAATTTAAAAGCTTAACAATAAGGCAGCATGCTTCCCAAGACCAAATTCTAATGATACATGGGGAAAATATGCTTTTTCCTAGTTATTTCTACTCAGGATTTTTTCACTTGTTTGTAGGGTATAAATGATTGGATCTGTCAAAAAAAGTTGCGGCGCTGTTTCATTAAGGAAACTTTTCCAGGGCTATTTCTATTCATCATCACTTCTAGGAAATTCTATATGAAGAAAAGAAAATTAATAGCTGCAGGAAGTCTTGTTAGTTGGACAGTTATCTGTAACAGTGTAAATGATAGCTTTAGAAATATTCTTTCTGATTATATAAAAAAGCAGAGGCTCTGGACAAAACATAAATAACATTTATTGCTTGCATTCTTAAATGTATATAGTACAGATTTATCATAATTATACTTTCTCTGTTCTAGCAGGAAAGACTCAATTGAAATGGCCAGTACTAAACAACGCAGTCTCCCCTGCAAATTGGATGAACTAGAAGCAAAAGAAAATAGGGTTCCTGTAGATTTCGGACAATGGGCTGCAGTATTTTGTGCACCAATAGCATTGTGTGTTTAATAGATTTATGGAGAGATGGTTGATAATTCTACATGCAGATAGCAGATCAGAACATTTTTTTCTTGAAGGAAATAATGAGATATTTTAGTAATTTTCTTCCTGCTGTGATAAACGATTTGAAAACTGTGCAGTTTTTGAAGACTATTTACAGTTCAAAACACATTGGGTACAATATTTGCATATGCTTTTGTTTTCTTTTAATTTTTTTCTACAGGAATAGAATTCTTTGTGTTAGAAATGGTATTTTCCGTACAGAAATGTTATTTCCTGTACATAACATGTTGATTCCTATTCAGTTGTTTTTTTCACAAAACAACCAAGTGCAAATTCACCCTAGTGTTCAAAGGTTTTAATCAATCCAGGATTTTTCTCACCATGATGTTTCAACGGATGAGAAACATTGTTATTATTGTGATGTCAAAGGCTTTCATGGCGAGGATCACAGGGTTGTTGTGTGTTTTCCGGGCAGTATGGCCATATTCCAGAAGTATTCTCTCCTGACATTTTGCCCAAATCTATGGCAGGCATCCTCAGAGGTTGTGAGGCATAATATACCTCACAACCTCTGAAGATGCCTGTCATAGATGTCGGCGAAACGTTAGGAGAGAATACTTCTGGAACATGGCCATACTGCTTGGAAAACACACAACAACCCCATTACTATTGACACAACAACATAGTATGACACAGCAAACAAGATAGATATGCTGGATTTCATATCACAAAATCACAAGTTGAACATTTCCCAAGTGTTTAGGACTGTGTGATGTATTTTCGGATGATGCGCGCAGATCCCAGTAAGGTGGCCTTTTGCAGTTGACAGATCATAATTTTGTCAATGTTTATTGTTTCCAAATGCCAGCTGAGATCTTTTGGCACAGCACTCAGTGTGCTGATCACCACCGGGACCAACTGTACTGGTTTCTGCCAGAGTTCGATCCTGAGGTCCGGATAGCAGCTGAGTTTTTCCTGTTGTTTTTCATCAATCCGACTGTTACCTGGTATGGTGATATCAATAATCCAAACCTTTTTCTTTTCCACGACTGTGAGGTTTGGTGTGTTGTGTTCCAGAACTTTGTCAGTCTGGATTCGAAACTCCCACAGTATCTTTGCATGTTCATTTTCCATTACCTTTGCGGGTTTGTGATCCCACCAGTTCATTACTGCTGGGAGGTGGTACTTGTGGCATAAATTCCAATGAATCATTTGGGCCACATAGTTGTGCCTCTGTTTGTAGTCTGTCTGTGCGATTTTCTTACAACAGCTGAGGATATGATCAATGGTTTTGTCAACTTCCTTGCACAGTCTGCTTTTTGGGCCATCAGCTGATTTTTCGATCTTGGTCTTAATTGCCTTTGTTCTGATGGCTTACTCCTGGGCTGCAAGAATCAGGCCTTCTGTCTCCTTCTTGTGAGCCATAGCCAGGTCTTCTCCTTATCAGCTTTTCCTTCAAGTTTATCAAGGAACTTTCCATGCAATACTTTGCTGAGCCAGCTGTCAGCTCTAGTTTGTAGTGCAGTTTTCTTGTACTGATTCTTTGTCTGTTGTACTTTGAGGAGTTTATGATTTTTGACTTCAATCAAAACAGGTTCTTCACTTTGCTTTACATATTCTGCCAGGGCATGTTCTTCTTCTTTGACTGCTTGTTTTACTTGTAAGAGTCCTCTGCCACCAGATCTTCTAGGCAGATATAGCCGATCAACATCACTGCGAGAGTGTAGTGAATGATGAATGGTCATGAGTTTTCTTGTTTTTCTGTCCAAATTGTCCAGTTCCATCTGTGTCCAGTTTATGATACCAGCAGTATATCTTATGACAGGTACGGCCCAGGTGTTTATGGCCTTGATTGTGTTGCCTCCATTGAGCTTGCTTTTGAGAATTTTTCTGACCCTTTGAGTGTATTCTTTGCTGATCACAGTTTGTACATGTTCATGCTTGATGTTGTCCAGCTGTAATATGCCCAGATATTTATAGGCCTCTGGCTGGTGACACTTTATTATTTGGCCATTAGGCATACTTATGCCCTCACTTTCAATGATCTTTCCCTTCTTTAATGCCACTGTCGAACATTTGTCCAAACCAAAATCCATGTTGATATCAGTGCTAAAAATTCGGACAGTGTTAGTCAGAGACTGGATTTCAGTTTCAGTTTTCCCATACAGCTTCAGGTCATCCATGTACATCAGATGTGAAATTTTGTGAGATTTCTTGGAGGTTTGATAGCCGAGGTTTGTTTTTTGTAAGATTGTTGACAGAGGAATCATGGCAATAATGAAAAGCAGAGGGGACAATTAGTCTCCCTGGAAAATTCCTCTTCTGATGTTGACAAGTCCATAGCTTTCATTTCCCACAAACAGTTCTGTTTTCCAGTGCTCCATCATGTTTTCAATAAAAGCACCAACATTTTTACAAATCCCAATGGCGTCCAGGCACTTGATGATCCAGCTGTGTGGGAGTGAATCAAAAGCCTTTTTGTAGTCAATCCACATCATGTGAAGATTAGCTTTTTGGCTTTTACAGTTCTCCAGAATCATTTTGTCAATTAATAACTGGTCTTTTGTGCCCCCGCTTTTCTGTTTGTTGCCTTTCTGTTCATCTGGCAAGATGTTATTTTCTTCAAGATAGGCTTGAATTCTGTCAGCTATGATGCCAGTCAGTAGTTTAAACAAAGTGGGCAGACAAGTTATTGGCCTGTAGTTGCTTGGTGCTGCTCCTTTTGCTGGATCCTTTTCTATGAGGTATGTCCTTCCAGTTGTTAGCCATTCACTGATACTTCCTTTTTGCAGCATCTCATTGAATTGTTGGGCCATTTTTCCATGTAAGCTAATCAGATATTTGAGCCAAAATCCATGCAGTTGATCACTACCAACCAATGTCCAGTTCTTGACATTTTGCACTTGTTTGCTGACCATTTCAGTTGTTATTTCCATCTGTTCCATTTTGTTCTCTGAACATTTTCTTTCAAACTTCTTTATCCACCCAGCGTTTTTGTTGTAGTTTTTTTATTATTTTCCCAAAGTTCTTTCCAGAACTTTGTTGTTGCAGTTTTCTCAGGCTTTGTGGTTACTGTGTCTGTTGTTTGGTTCAGACTCTGGTAGAACCATCTTTGGTCTGATTCTAGATGATTCTGGCTTCATATCTTTCAATTTTTCTGGCTGTTGCTATAATTTGTTCTTTCACTATTTTCAAATCTTCTTCAGTTTTTCTGGTGTTCAGCCAGTATTTTCTGAACAGGTATTGTTTAATTTTGTCATTCTTCAGTTTCTTCTCTTTCATATTTTTCAGATTACTTGCATCTGATCTAAGTTTCTTGATTTTCAACTCTAGCCTGACCTTCCACTTTGGTTTTCCAGTCGATTTTCTTTGGGGCTGCCTTGGTTGTAGGAGCCCAAGCTCTTCTGTTACTATCACTGCTGTACTGTAGGCAAACTGGTTTTTTTTGTTCAATTGATGTTATTTGGACAGTGGAGAGTACTGCATTCACATCTTTCATGAGAGGTTCCAGGTGTCTCTTGGGCACTTTTTTTTAGAGTTGGGAGTCGCTTTCTTATTGCATTTGCTGCAGCTTGAGCCATGATCTTATTCTTGAGCTCTTGTTGTCTTGCAGTCAAGGTTCCTGGTGGTTCAACAGGTGTTTCAAGTGCTGGTTCTTCAAATTCTTGCAAAAGCTCCACACTTTCTTCTGGTTCAATCTGTTCCACCATTCCAAGTGTTGTTGGAGTCTCTGCTGCTGTCTGTGCTGTGGTCTGATGGTAATTTGCTTTGCAGATTGTCTGAATTTCTTCAAGTTCAACTTCACTGAACACTTTGCTTCTGATTATGAATCTTCATTGGTCAGCCAGATGGGGTTCTGTTATCTGTGAGTCAGGGTACTCTTGCTTCCACAGTTGATGCATCCTTTTTTGGTAGCCACGCTTTTGAGCTTCAGATTTGTAATAGCATTTCATAACTCTGCGGTTTTCTGGCATTGTATATTTCTGCTGCTTCTGTGGCTGCTCATTTGCATTTTGATTCTGTAGCGTACTTGTCAATGGATGTCCAGAATCGGCAGCATCCACCGTGGTCCTTTTTATCCTGGGCGATGACCGAGCCAGTATAGACTTCATTATTATTATTATTATTATTATTATTATTATTATTATTATTTCCCAGATTTTTCTCAATATCCCTTTCATTCCTATAAAAGAATACCTAAAAATGTTGTTTTCTATAACTGGTTGATGGATACAGTATATATGTTGCCTCTTGCTCTATAGGGAAATGGTGGCACCTTTAGGATTAGGAATCTGCATTGACCTCCCAGGAAACCTGCTTCAGTCCCACCTTTGTCAACCACCAAATTAATTTCTAGAGATGGGGACATTTTTGCCCAGTTTATTGCCCTCTTTGAACTACATTAGACCTAAGTCTTTTTGAACTAGATTAAAAGCAAACCAGAAATCAACTTCCTTGTCACATGTGTAAGTATGTATACATGCATGTTTCTGTGTACACAGTCAGACAAATAACCTGAAAGGTCTTAGAAGCCACAGGAACATCTAGGACTAAATGCAGTCAACAGCATATATCTCTGTGACTCTTGCTCCAGAGATATGCAGCATTGGCTAAAGAAGAAAGAAAGAAAAGAAAGTTATAATAAAAGTGACAAAAATGAAGTTTCATGACTGCTTCTATTGAAAGCCCACACAAATTGTTTCCACTCTTTAATTTAGACTTTCAAAAACCAGACAGAGGATTAACACGTCCTTAAGGACAGGTTGTCAAAGGAAATTAACATTTCAACCTACCTACTCTAATGAATTTCATGAACCCTACAACATCTTTTATACTAGGCAATTGGCAAGAAATTGTAGTGTAAGTACTTCACAGTATTCCACAGTACTAATCTAAGGAAGTAAGTATGCACGTTATAATGTTTCATTCTGAGACTGGAGAAGGCTTTAATATTCTATCAGGAGAAAAAGTTGAAGTGATTTCAAGAGAAACACAATAAAACATGAATGAGAACTTTGGGTTTTTCTCTCTCATACATCTGTATATATGTTCTTTCACCAAAAGCATGAGATGAGACAAATTTTGGAGTTCAGATCCAGACAAAGCATTTTATATTTCTTTTTCTATTTTACTTCAGAAAAGAATCAAGAGATTCAAAGAATTGCACAATGGGATTTGTACCTTTCTAGGCTTTAAGCAAATAACAAAGCTTCTGTCCAAAAAATATTGAGGGGAATCTAGAATATCACTATTCTGTCAAAGTTCTTTTATACTTTCATAATTTAGTATGGAAGGTAGGTGCAAGAAGTTTCCTTTTCATTTGGAACTGAATGATTTTGTAATAATAAAGGAGAAACAAAATAGATAGCTACTTAAAGTAGTTGTTCTTCATCCTGGAGATTATGAAAAAAGAATATAGACACCAAAAGTTGCAAAACTGTATCTTCCCAATGTTGTTCTTATTATTACATTTTCCCCTTTCCCATAGTCCTTTCACCAAACAATCTTCCATTCTTTTTTCCTATTCACTCCTTCTTTCTACTTCATACATACTTCAGAAACTAGTTCTTGTCTGCCACATCATATAGGATAAAAAGCATTCTTATTGGATGTTTAGATTGTCTCAAGGTTAGATATAATGTCAGAGCAGGAATGCTTTTATTCATGCAACTGATAGACAATGTAGTAAAACTGAATGTGAGGGAATTCATACATGGAAGCATTACACATTTAGCATTTTAAAATATTTTATAGCCGAGAAAATATTACTTATTGCTGGATGCATACTGTTATTTCCTCATGTTATTGAGGTTCCGAGCCATGTATAGTTTTAATTGTAATTTCCTTGAATTCAGACTAGAAATAAATTGGAAGCCAGCTCAACGCTTTTAAGATTAGCATGATATGGTACTTGCACTTCCATGTCTTCTCCATGGGAAACCCCACATAAAGCATATTGCAGTAATCTAAATGGGAGGTTACCACTGTATTTGCTACTGTCTAGGAAAGGCCATATCTGGCACATCAATCAAAGCTGCAGCAAGCACTCCAAGCCACAAAGTCCATAAATGCCTTCAGTGACAAGGAGTGACAAGCTTAGGAGAACTCCTAAGCTATTTGGGGTCTAACAAGATCAATCTCTGCTTACATTTAGCTCTGTTCTAATTGTCATTGCTCTGGTTTCTGAGAGAGGAAAAGACACGGTTTAGCATATGTGCTGGTGCTGGCACCAGTTTTAGCATATGTGCCACCGACCAGTATGCAGAGCCACTCAAAAATGGAGGAAAACTCTGACTTATAGAGTGATGGCTAATAAGCCAACAAGCCCCCTCCTTAGATTTATGCTCAGAAAGACACATTGAAAATTTGTAGTGAAGTAAAAAAAAAAACAGATTTGTGAAGTTTATTTGAACTAGAGCAAAATGGTTGTGTATTGGTTTCAGAAGATTAACAGGCTGATTACTTAAAATAAAATGGTTCTTTAACTTGACTTCCTCAGAACTATGTTCCCTCACAAGAGAAAAAATCTGGCTTTTTAAAAACCCCACAGTCCTCCCTTCCAGAGACTCTTAACATAAGCACTCTGTCCTTTAGAGGCTCTCCACAATATATAGCACTTCTCACCGAAGGCTATTTTAATTTTCCTCCTCACAGAGGTTCTTTTCTACCAGCTCCAAACTCTTCCCTCCTTTCTCCACACACTCCACTCCCTGACTAATTAACTCTCTGTCTCTCTGGTGCCCTCTACCTCCTCCTGTAACTAGGCAACACTTTCTAACTCTCCCCACCAATCAGACTTCACTACCATATAAGGAGCTGGCTGATAGCTCCTACCCTTGCCTGGCTCAGCCTTTCCTCCCAAGGCCCAGAACTTTTTCTATACACTGGCCTGGCAAGGTAGGCCCATTCCATTACACACAGCATCATCTTGCCTTGATTCAAGGAAGCTGTCCATTCAAATGCCATTGTTCAGGATTTGAGGGAAAGAATAGCAGTCAGCATTTGCGTGACTCAGCCATTGTTATCCGCTTGTCCCTTTTTAGATTGTAAACCTGAGGGCGGGAATTGACAAATTAACGATTTGAAAACCACTGTGGGAGCCTTTTTGACTCATGTGTGGGGTAAAAATGTTTTAGATAAACAAATGAATGCAGCACTAGGTCAATGTAACCACAGTATAAGCAAAGTTATGAAGAAAGGATAGTAGTGCAACGATTGACTCTGTGAGCAAGATGATGCTATAAGCAAACAGGTTTCTTGAAACATCCTCTACCTGACATTCATTAAGATACAGGTGTTGTCACAAATTATTGTCCAAATGCATGAGGAACAGCCTGACATGGGTTATTTTCTTCTATTTTGAAAAATGCCTTTCTATTTCCTATGAACATATATGATGGGTTTAAGAATTTTAAGTCAGTATTTATAGCGAAAATAATGGTGTGCTGTCAGAGTTACTCAGGTAATGCAAGTCTTAAGATGGCATTATCTTGTGACAATCGAGCTAATAAATAATGGGTGTCACCCTAAATCAAAATTGGTGTACTTCAGTACAAATCACTATAAAGCATTTTGCTCCCTCCACCACACAATTGCAGGAGGAAAATAATACACATTTTGTAAGCTCAGAAATGCAGCAATCACACATACATCAGAGTTTTGTCAAATTTTTCTTAGTATCCTTGAGGAGTTTCATCTGTGTCCCTAAGCCTTCTTGACATTTCTTGATACTGAGTGATGATGGATACACAATGTTGTTGGGGAAAAAGTTAAACTGCTGAAGTAATATACACAGTGTTGTCGATATTTGTCTTCTCAATTGCATTACAGAAGACTGTTGACTGCAGCATTATCAAATTCCTCACACAGCTGTGTACATCCCAGGAAGCAGCACTAAAACTGCAATTATGATTCTACATCTGTACAATGAATTAAGATAATCAAACTCAGCAGTGTAGCACTTTAACATATTTTTCAAATTTTCAGATACATTTTTCTGCGCTGAACTTTGTTTGGTCCCAGAATGAAATGGCATACTGATATGTGGCCCAAGGAGAAAATAAAATTGGAACAGCTTTCTTGATATCTCTTGATGTTATACTAAAAATCTGCCTATGAGTAGTTACCTAGAAAACAGGTGAGGGCAAGGTTCGCATAGCAGAAAAAACAGAATGTAATTAATGCAACATAATCAATTATATATATATAGTTAACTAAAACTAAAGTGAGATAAAATTATGAGCATGCCACTGTGCATCCAGCTTTAAGTAACATTTATTCTACTTTAAAATACTTATACCCTGTTTTTCTCAAAATAAGACAGTGCCTAATATTAATTTTTGCTCCCAAAGATGTGCTAGGTCTTATTTTCAATTTCTTGTTATTACCATTATTTTCATCTACAACAATCTATGGTACGTACATTTACTAATCTTGCATGCTCCGGTGTTCTGTTCAGCGCGCATACATCCAAACAAAAACTTTGCTAGCTCTTACTTTCAGGGGAGGCCTTATATTTAGCAATTCGGCAAAACCTCTACTAGGTCTTATTTTCAGGGGATGTCTTATTTTCGGGGAAACAGGGTAGATGTTGAAAACTTGATACAGCTGCACAAGACCTCCAACAAATAAAATCCCCTCCCCCCATGGAGCTGAGGGAGGGAAATGGCTTTTCCACCTCCCTCTGAAAGGGAGCCTGGCTGGGGGCAGGGTTTCTAGGAAGCTGCCCACCCCTCTTCAGTTCCAGCCTGAACATTGAGAAGTAATGTCACCAGGTGCGCTGTGACGGCGGGTGGATGGGGGGAGGTGGATGTCACCGGCAGTGTGCTCTCCCCTAACACCTTTCGCTTTCCTACAACTGGCAGTCTATTGGCAGCTGGCTCGGTCACCCGCGCTTTGACGTGGCACTGCTTGGCTTCTCAGTGAGGCCGTCTGTGCCAATGTGGGGCCTTTTACTTGGCTGGGGCGTGCCTGGTGGCACCCCAGCTTACACACGGCAGGCTTGGTGGCAAAGCCTGGTGCTGGGCCATGCTTTGGCGGGGATGTCCCGCTGTTTGATTGAAAGAGGCAAGGATGCAAAAAGTACTCCTTTAATCCAAAATCAAAAGCAGAAGCCTCCTTCCAGTGGAGAGGGTGAGGAAGAACACTATGAAAGTTGGATCTTCAAACTGCAAAAGCTATTTATTGCAAAGCCATAGTAATAATGGCAAAATGCATACAGGAATGCAATCAAAAGTTTTGTCACCCCTTGAAATGGGTTGCAATGCTTTTTATCACTATTACAGAAAGTAGAAAACATATTCTTATTGACTTACAAAGATCATTTACCCCATTCATCTAAGAGTGACTATGTCACAAGAATCTTAACTAACATACAATTCCATTGGTTTTCTTTGTTCTAACAACATGTGACTCTTTAGACAATGGTGCTTTCATGTTATTGACCTTGATCACTGCACCTGAGGGTCAATTTTATCTACTGCTGTTGCAAGCATAACTCCAATGTGGCTGGGAAACTTTAGGGAGTATTAGCTAGCCAGTTTTGTCCTGATACACTTTTCCTTGAAAAGTAACATCCACTCTGCAGCAACTCTTTTTCAAACATCAGCATTTTCTCTCAAACATAGGCCTCACAATGGTCTTTTGGAAATTAGGTCAAATAGCAGTAAATCAGAACATATGGGACTTATAGTCATTGGAAGTATCTCTGAAAATTCCCTTTTTTAAAACCACGTCCCTCTCATGATCATATACTTATTTTGACGTGGGAGAGAGGGGGTATTGTGCTGCCTCCGCACGGTGTTTTGGGCCCCTGAGGGAGCTGGTCACCCTTTCTCCCCCACCCCCAATTTTTGATTAGCCCCCTTCCCTCTCCCCCTCTATGCCTAGTCGAGCACATGGCGGTGCCTTGCAGGGTGGCGAAGGCAGCTCAAAGATATATTTTGGTTGCTTCTCTGCCTATTTGGGCCTGGCAGCCATTGGGTTTTGTTAAATTGGGGTCTAGGCCCAGCAGCCATTGTTCCAGGCCTGGTTGCCATTTGTTTTAAGGTCTGGCACATTATATGGGCTTGCCGGCCATTGTTTTAGGCCTGGGCAGCCATTTTGGTTGGATTGCCAGGCAGCCAGAGGGTTTAGGTCTGGCAGCCATGTCATTTTCTGGCCTGTCGGCCATGTGGCCTATGCCCGGTGGCCATTTTTTTCAGGCCTGGTAGCCACGTGGTGCAGGCCTGGCGGCCATTTTGTCTCAGGCCTGGCATCCATTTTGTTTTCTAGCCCGGCAGCCATGTGACTCAGGCCTGGTAGCAATTTTGTTTCAGGCCTGGTGGTCATTTTTTTTTCTGGCCCAGTGGCCATGTGACTCAGGTCTGGTGGCCATTTTTAGGCCCAGTGACTATTTTGTTTCTGGTCTGGTGGCCATTTTGTTTCAGCCTGAAGGTCATTTGTGTTTCAGCTTGAAGGTCATGTTAATGGCAGGCACAGTGGTCATATTGTTTCGGTATGGCACCCCTTTTGTTAAGCACAGCAATTAAACAGCCCACCTTTCCTTAGCCCCCTGCACTAGGGGTGGCATATATGCAGTGGCCACTCACATGGCTGGCAATCAATGTTGATAGTGATACTGCTGATAATAATATTATTATTAATAATAATATGAATACCAAATAATAGTGAAAATAATAACAATGTAAATCTATTTGAACGTTCAACATATTGCAGGCGTAGTTGCGAGCCTTGGGGACCTGTGGCAGCCTATGTTAGCTGGATGATGGCACAGCCCAATAACTGGTCGTAATGTATCTTCATTTACTTGCAGTATGTCACCTAAGTAGAATGTTGCGAGGCCCTAGGGGAAAAGGTCCCACGAAGAAGCAACAAGTGAAGTGCCCGCCCCGTCAAGTATCTCCTCATCTGACGAGGAAGAGGATTCAACTCAACTATTGAAAGAGCTTATTGCATGCAACGATGCCTTGAAAAAGGGCAAGGGTACAGCAGCTCGCAGTGAGGGGCTGCAGCCTGCTTGGGCCCCCAGTAAGTCCATGTTATTGAAATCATTGAGTTCTCATGTTTCTGACTTAGAGGCTGGGGGAGGTTTGGAGGTTGCGGCAGCTGAGACCCAAGTGTGTATATCAACCCGGCTGAAGTAGAACAAATGCCAACCAGTGTTGCAGCTGTAGAACCTCAACCTTGTGCCCAGGAGAAAGGGAAATTGACCCTTTCATCAGGTAATGATGATACACATATTTTTCCCATGGGGACAAGTGGACACATAGTAGGCAGGCTCTAGTCAGTTGCCCCCCATGCTGTCTCAGCCACAGAATAGTGCCAGTCACGTAATCACGCAGACACCTTAGGTAGGATGGTCTGGCCAGATAAGTGCGAGTGTTATAGTGGATGCCTCACAACAGTTTTGGAGCACTGCTGACTGGCTATTGCCAGCCCCCAATAGACTGAGTGCCGCATTGCTAGGGTCACATCTGGTGCAAAAAAACTATTAACAAAATTCTAAAAAGTGAATATGTCGATATATTCACACTATACTTTAGGGAATTCAAAAAAAAGGAGAAAGACGATCTTGACAATGAGTGTAAGGAGATTAAGAAGCAAACGGTTGACCAGAATTGGGGTGAATGGTTCACCTGCTTCCTAATTTATGGAAGAGTTCTGGTAAAGGCCTACCCTTTAGCGGCACACTCAATTTTCCAGTACATTAACATAATCAATTTGGCTTCTGTTAATTTCACAAGGAATGCATGGTTCCTATAGGTCAATAAGATTTCACCTGCAGGCAGCCCGCTGTCACATTTTGCGATGGAACCTCATCAACCATCAATTTTAGTTGGAGGTCCTGACCCAGTGCATCCGGTATACATCAAAAAAGCCAACAGCGGACAATTCATTTCAAAATGCCAGAACGGGGCAGTCCTGTTGTCCCCCAAGAGCAGATCAGGGAATGATGCCATTCCTGATGAATTTTGCACGATTCACTATACCTCATTTGACACTGCAGTTAAGAAGGTTAGGGCCAGAGGCCTAGCAGCCAAGTTGGCAAAGTGTGACATTAAGTCCGCTTTTAGCCTTCACCCAGTACACCCACTAGACTTCAAACTCTTGGGTTTCCAGTCAACGGTCTGTATTACATGGATCAGGTGCTCCCGATGGGCTGCTCCATCTCTTGTGCAGCATTTGAAACTTTTAGTACCTTTTTGGAATGGGCCCTCAAAAAGAAGTCTGGATTATCAGGGTGATACATTATTTGGATGATTTTCTATTCATTGTGAGATGTGGTCAAGGTCATGTCAACACCTGACAGAGCAACTAGGTGTCCCTTTTGCCCCTGAAAAAAAATGGAGGGCCCAATCACCAAATTAGCATTTCTTAGAATATAATTGGATACAATCCAAGAGTACTCCAGATTGCCTCTGGAAATGTTCATAACGTAATAAATAGGATACAGAATTTTATTACCCAAAGCAAGGCAACTTTACACAATTTTCAAGAGATTATTGGCCATTTGAATTTCACATGCAGGATAGTTGCCCCTGGTCGAACCTTCTTAAACAGGCTCTGTGATGCTATATTGAGCGTCAGGTTGCCACATCATCATATAAGGATTACCAGAGATATTAAAGCAGATCTTGAAATCTGGCTGCAGTTTTTTTTTTATCACAATTCAACAGGGTGGCATTTTGGAGGCAGGACCTATTATTGAAGGATGCCCTTCAAATAGTGTCCGATGACTCAGAAGCCATCGGATTTGGAGTTTACTTTAATGGGCATGGTGTGCCGAGTTATGGCTCAAGCTGTGGCACATGATAGGGATCACTTCTGACCTAATATTCCTGGAATTCTTTCTCATATTGGTAGCTGTGATGTTATGGACAAATCAATTTTCAAATTCTATAGTGCGTGTTTGGTGTGATAAGCTGGCTACTGTATAGGTTATCAACTTTCTCATATCTAAGTCAGCCAGACTGATGGAGGCCTTAAGATGTTTTACCCTCCACTGTCTTAAATTATAACATACTGCTTGACCACATTGCACAATCTGGCGTTTTTCTGGAAAGGAAGGGGTTTGGCTCCCCAAACAATATGAGTGAAGCTATCTGCTATTGCTTTCTGGCTCAACGTGTAGAGTTTCCCTGACTGAAGATTTCCGGATCCGTAAGTGTTAAAGGGTTTGTCATGAGAACAGACTAGGCTTCAGGACAATTGTGAGCCTTTAAGCCTTGAAAGCCTCAAAGACCCTAGGCAAATTTGGCCCCAAACGTGTGAGTCTCAAATGAATCCTTATTGTTCTTTGCGACAGCCCTCACTGCATTTTTTCGGAGCCCTCTCGGGTTAGTGTATTGGTTGCATGTTAAAAACGGATCAATCCCAGTGGGCTCTAGAATTTACAGACTTGCGGCTCTTGCAGGACGAATTGCAATTGATTATTAGGTCATCCAAAACAGATTGAAAGCCAAAGGATCTTCCATTAAACTGAGTAGATGCAGTGACCATGTATTGTGCCCCATTACAACCTTAACATCTTTCGTTGCAAGCAGAGGGGCAGCTCCCGGTCCCCTGTTTTGTCACTAGGATGGAGCACCATTGACAAAGTATCAATTTTGGGCATTAACATTCAAAACATTCACACACACACACACACACACACATGCGCATGCACTTTGGACAGCATAGGGAAACGTTACACCCCTGTTATGTTTATTTTGATGTCTGTGCTCATGTTCAGAAGATTTCACCTCACTATCTGTCTCTGTCAAAACTGGAAATTTAAAAAATTGGCTTGTTGTGGAAACAAGAATTAATGATAAAGCTTCAGTTGAGACATCTTTTCCCCATGATAACTTTTTCAGGAGTGAATTTCCTTTCTGAGGTGTAGATTTCTCTCACTTCTTGTTATCTTACCCCTGTACTTAACTACGATTCATTTGGATGTAAGTTGGATGTTTGTAACTCAGGGACTGCATATATATATATATATATATATATATATATATATATATATATATATATATATATCTGGAGTTACACTTAAAATATACCTGTTCTGATCAGAATAATATGAGAAGAAGCAAAGTAAAAGCCACAAGAAGGGAACTGTGCATGTTTTCTGACTTTATATTTCACAGCATTTCATGAATACATTAATCCAAACTTTTAATTAATACAGTCATTCACTTTAATTTAAAACATTATTGTACAGCAATAATATTGAGTTCCTTAATTCAGTTAAGTCATAGAATGATGATTGTACGTGTTTCCATGAATACATTCACTCACACTCACCCATCCAACTTGACATGCAATAAATGTACTGCCACAGCCTAACAAATGCATTAAACTTGCAAAGAGTTTTGAGGATTTAACTGGTGCTTAGCAAAATAACTCTACTTGGTTGATTTGTATGTCAGTTAATAGCCTCCAAATTAGCATGTTAATAGGCATTTATTTTATTATAGTGGGAATTATCTAGCCAGTTGCTAATTAGAAGTACTTAAACATCCTTTTAGATTTCTGGGAAAGAAATGATGCATTTATGACCTACTTAATTTTTTAGATAATGATATGGTAGTTTGATTTATGTCTCAAACGTATTGGATGTGAGCAGTTGGATTGATAGTTTGATATCTTTAATATTTTTTATTTGAAAGAAATTAAAGATATACTCCAACATGTCATGTATTAGAAAACCTTTTCATCCCTGTGTGTTTTTGCAGTGTATACTTATAGCACTGTCAGTGTCCCTTTATGCTTTGTCACATTATCTTGTTCTAAGGCTAGACAAATTTATGCTCACAATGGCAAATTTACAATATATTTTTTTAAAAAATTCACAAGTGTTTAAATGAGGTTTACACAACTCAATTGGTGTTTTGTTTTTTGTATTCATTATATTTATATATTTCCTTTCCTCTGGTAAGCTCCAGGAAGTGTATACAGATCTTTTCCTGTCCTAGTTTTCCATAAAAAAAATAAGAAAAAGGCTGATCATGACTGATGAGGTAAAAAACACTTTCCCAGGTTCTGCTCTTAGTGTTCCAAAAACACTACATTGGCTCAGGTTTTGAAGGATGAAACAAGGAGAAATGTATGACACTACACTTTGTACATTAAAAAAAATACACAAAGTGAGCGACATCTGGCTCAACAACAGATATTTTGGAGTCTTAGTAGATCACAAGTGGAACATGAGTCAATGTTTATGATGCTGCAGCTAAAAAAAGCCCATGCAAACTTAGGATGCATCAACAAGAGTATAGTGTTGAGATTGAGGGAAGTCATAGTCTGATTGTATTCTGCTTTGGTCAGACCTCATCTAGAATACTGTGTTCATTTCTGGACAATTCAAGAAGGATATTGACAAGCTAGAATGTATCTGGGGAAGAATGAACCAAATGATCACAGGTTTGCAAATCAAGCCCTATGAAGAATGGTTTAGAGAACTGGGTATGTTTAGCTTGGGGGAAAGACTAAGAGGGTGATTTTTTAATATTTGAAAGGATGTCTCATTGAGGAGGGGGCAACCTTGTTTTTTTGCTGCGATAGAAACTAAGACATGGAACAATAGATTCAAGTTGCAGTAAAACAGATTCCACCTAACAATTAGGGAGATGTTTCTGACAGTAAGAGATGTTTGGCAATGGAATATACTGCCTTGGAGTGTGCTGGAATCTTATTCTCTGAAGATTTTTAAGCAGAGGCTGCATAGCCATCTGTCGAGAGGGTGCTTTGATTGTGTGTTCCTGCATGACGGAGTGGGATTGGATGCTCCTTGTAGTCACTTCAAACTTTATGATTCTATTATATATCTGCCTAGTTTGTGTAGCTGATACATGGACCTTTTGTCTTAAAAGGGGTGGGGCCAAATCAACTCCATAGTGGCTTAATAACATGTGGTCAGGCATGTAGTCGGGGGTATTGGGATAACGATACCAAAAGGTTTGCTAGGGTAGATCCTCTCTCATCCAGACTCAGCCCCCCCCCCCCCCCCGAACCAATATCCCAGCCCTTCCCGAATCAAAATCCTGGCTACAGGCCTGCATGTGGTGCTATTTGGATCAACACAGATCAGGGTCTTGAAGTGCATTAACAAAAGCTGTGGGTTGTTCTAAATTTTCCCCAGGGATCTGGAGCAAACTGTGACTCATGTAAACAGTTATGCTGTTTCCTATTTGGAAAGCAGCTGTGACTGTTTCTACTGATATTCTGCTTTCCCTGCCTTAGGTAGTCCAAGGGCAGAAAGTAGCACCTACCTTGCTTCCTCATTCTGGAATTTACGGTGCCCTCCAGGCATGAATGACGATAGCCATAGTGATGAAGCAATTGGAAAAGGGAGGGCAGAAAGGAAGAAGGCATTTCCCAATACCCTCTCTCATGTCACATCATCATTATTGCTACCTTCATTACAGGCACCAAGTGGTGACAAGTGCCATTTTATTGTTTATTGGCTGGTGGCAACATAAGACATGTAACACATCAACCATAATATGTATTGCATGCTACTAATAAAAAAATCTATCTCAGAGGAGTGAATACAATTTCTTTTTTAAAAAAGAATTTAACAAAGCTAAACTGAAAAATCTGATCACCCATTATCTTGCCCCCTGTAATTCTAGGCATATTCTGCATATGTAGTGTTTATGGATATGAATTTGCACACTCACCCAGTGACACATACACTCAGAAAAAGCTATTTTGTCCTTACTGCATGTTGAAATCAAATTGTAGGACAGAGGTGATAGATATTGATTTGAAGCTGGAGAAGTGATTTGCATGCTGTCCAGGAACATTTACATGATCTGCTCAACATGAGAAATGACATATCTGACTCCCTTTCTGTGCATAGATGGACTGTTATCCTGCTCAGTATTTACAATGTCACAAGCTAGAAATATGACATAATAAATGTTGCATTTCACATTTTCAGTCATGTACCGCTCCGGCAGGAAGCCGGCACTCCATGCAGTCATGCTGGCCACATGACCTTGGAGGTGTCTACGGACAACGCCGGCTCTTCGGCTGAGAAATGGAGATGAGCACCAACCCCCAGAGTCGGTCACGACTAGACTTAACGTCAGGGGAAAACCTTTGCCTTTTACTAGTCACTCAGCCAAAGGACTTTTGGGGAGCTGGAGCTAGAGAGTGGAAGACTAACAGCCCCCTCCCACCAGCAATGTAAAGTGTGAAAATCAGTTGCGACTGTTTGTGCTTTTTGTACTGTGCTTCACTGGCACATCATCATTAAGAAATTTGACCCACACATCCACACATCAGTGCCTCGGAACCCCTTTGGCTCTAGGGTGGTTTTGAGAGGGCTGAATCATGAGATGTAGCAATGACAGTGGAGATCTGTAAGGTAAAGGTAAAGGTTTCCCCTGACATTAAATCCAGTCATGTCTGACTCTGGGGGTTGGTGCTCATCTCCATTTCTAAGCCGAAGAGCCGACGTTGTCCATAGACACCTCCAAGGTCATGTGGCCGGCATGACTGCATGAAGCGCCATTACCTTCCCGCCGGATCGGTACCTATTGATCTACTCACATTGGCATGTTTTCGAACTGCTAGGTTGGCAGGAGCTGGAGCTAACAGCGGCCGCTCCCGCCGCTCCCGGGGTTTGAACCTGGGACCTTTTGGTCTCCAGCTCAGTGCTTTAATGCACTTTACTCTGTAACTGTTGATAAACTTGACCATGCAGGATCATGGACAAATATTAGTATAACAATTTTAGAAAAATTGTGGATTACCTAGTGAATTATACTCCTAAAAGAAGTTGAGAAGAAAATTTATCTCTCTTTCTCTTGTGAGAAAATATAATTGTCTTTGTATAATGATATTTATGAGATTATTTCAGCGCATGAGCTACTCCATGGTTAAGAACTGGAGGAAGAGAAGACAGGGAATAAGGAGAGGGAAAGAGAAGAGAGAGAGCAAGAGGGAATGCAAGCAAAGTGGATGGTGTTCTATTTCCTTCCTGGAAACAATTTCTTACCATTTCATGGCTATTGGACATTCTCAATCAATATCTGTCTAGTTTTTGGCTTCTCACTTTCTTTCAATGTTATACTTCCACAAACCTTGTAGTTTACCTCATGTCCTTGTTCTTGGATACTGCCAGTTTGATGACACATTGGCTAGCCCTCTGAAAACTGAGATTGTTGTTAATGTATATGATGAAGCCTTATATTCATTATAAACTGAAATCTGGATTAATCACCTTTCACAATCTTTTTGAATATATTTCCATTTATAATCTATAAAATACCTCCTCTATAACAAGTACTGTAATTCATTTTCTAATATCGGGCTTTTTCTTGATTGGATAACCGTGTGAATAAATATAAACAAGCAATATGTATTCTGGCTGTCGATACCATCAGTGATGATGCCATTGCCTAGGACCTCCCTCCCCCATTTTTGATGAAGAGCCTAATCAAGATCAGGAAAGAAATGACCTTTCATTGATTAGCAGTTAATTGCCTTTTGTCTTTCTATCAAATCTGCAAGGCTGTTGACCTTTTGCAGAACAAGGAGTAACTGTCAAGCATGTGCCAGAAATGTCTTCATGAAACTATTTCTAAACAAAATCCCATATTATTTCTATTGACACAGTATCACCATGAAAAGTGGCAACTTGGAGCAATTCCACACAATTTTGTATTGGAGCTCAAACAATAAGTAATGTCAATGACTGTATTATATTGCATTTAGAAATACCTACATTCTGCAGATATACTTCCTTTAAATAGGTGCTGGTTTCTTAACAACAAACCTCAAATAAAAATGAGTGAGCTTAAATAGTCGCTGCCATTACTTCCATATTCAAATGCATCTTTCAATTAATGTGAGCAGGAAGATAGATCATGTTTATATATTTAAAAATTGAAATGAGCTGAGCTGATATAAGAAATTTTTCCTACTGTGTTTTTATTTATTCAGCCATGTAAAATTTCAATGGCAAGAGATAGCATAAAAATAGGGACCAAAATATGAAATGGTGTGTCCTTGGATTCCAGCTTAATGGCTACCTGCCAATAATGTCTATTAATGAACTGAATAGTTCATGAATTAGGTCCCCCCCTTTCTTGTATGGGGGTAACTTCTTGTTGATAAGATGCCACAGAACGAATTTAGAACCTTTGCTGTCATTGAAAAGCTTTGGTATAATCCAGCCTCCACCTTAGGTGATGGAGGTCTATCTCATAATAGATTCAAGTCTTTCACTTTATCCCCTCTCCACTTAAATGAATCTACTTCCTAGCCATATAACCCAAATCAGTACTCAGGAGACAAAATTTCCCTTCCTCCTTGTCACTCTTTCCAACAGGGACTTCCATCTGTCACTCTTTCATCACTCTTCTGTGCCTATGTCTCCCATGTCATTCAGTCAAAAGATGTATGCAACTTGGGTTCATTCTCTGACCCAGCATCTCACTCCCAGCCATTTCCATAACTTTAAAATTCTCTTCAAGTGGAACAATATCAGGAGCAATCCCAGCAGAGCTTTCATATTTTCCCAACACACACTCAAACAAATATTGGGTATGGTCCAGTGCAATTCTTTATCATTGCCTATCCTGTTAGTAATCTCCACTGCACTCAATCTGCCTTAATTTTCAGTAAATCTGTAGAACATGCATCCCAGGTTTTGATCTTTTTTAAAGTAGACATTTGAAAGGAATACAAAACATTTTAAAAACTTGGATTTTTTTTTTACAATATTTTTAGCATCTACTTTAGAGACAGTAAATGGGCTACTTCTCTTTCCTCTTTTCTCAATATACTAGTCACCTTAAAGCAAGCATGGACAATTCACTTGCTTAGAAAATATTGATGCAATGCAACCAGGGATCAATCAACTGAATGAGTAGATGAGGGCAGACATGCTTTTTTCTGTACAAAAGTCATACGGGAAATCACTGGATCCTATAGGAAGCAATGCACTTTAAGTTAGTCGTGGCTAAAGCAGTAAATGTCCTATGCTGAACTCATGCTTTTCATATGCAGAAGAACTAAAAATAAATTAAACTTTTTAAAATTTTCTTTACTAAAAGCATAGTTCTATGTATGTGTATTTAAAGGTCCCATTGATTTCAATATAGTTTACTCCACATAAATATGTAGACTAGAAATGTATCCTTAATTTATGTTCTACAAACACACATACACATGGAGAATAAAAATATGTTATATGCAGTAACAACCCCTGTATTTAATTTCCCAGTGTACAGTGAGAATGCCATAGTGGATTTTCACTGTTTGACAATGAGAACTCTAAAAATGCCATCCCTGTTTTTGTGTTAGCTGATATAACTAGCTGTCTGAGTTTCCATGTGTTCAGCCACTTTTCCTCTACAGGGAATGTGTTCATTGACCTTGGAAGTAGCCTTTGAAACTGTCATGTTATTCTGCTTCTTACCAGGTGAGTCTGGGATATTGGTAGTGTTGACTTTAAAATACTTGTAGTGCAGTACTGATAGTATGGATGGATATAGCTGAAAGAAGGAATGTTGTCTACAGTTATCCTGTGGGAGTCAGAAATCAGTTGTAGGAAGACGGAGATGTGTTCCGAGTACAAAAGGCAAGTAGAAATGAATATATTGGAGGAAGACAGAAGCAGGGCTTGAGGAACCTCACATACCCACAGGGTGCTTATGAACATTAGAATCCAAGGATGGGGAAGTAACTGTGTTTGTTTTCATAGCAAACTATAGGAGCATATGGATGGGAACAAGGGAAGTAGAAGGAAAATCCTCTGCTATATGCTCAACTGAAGCCTAAAGAAGAATTAGGGGATCTTCACACTTTAATCGGTACATTAAACTAATGTGTTAGCTAAGTGATTGGTGGAACACAATTTTAATCAGTAATTATGCAATTTAATTAGAGTATTTCTGAGATAAGGAGATTATTTCATTGGTTATTTTGTAAGACAATTTTGATTCTGGTGTTTGGGGCATATTGGGAAAAAAATGAAAGATAATTTGATACACCAGGTTTTGGATCAATTCCTTCGAGTTATTTCTTTTCTAGATGTTACATTCTGGTTTCTGATCAATAGCTATTTGACTTGTGCATTCAGGGTAAACACTAACCTGTTTTGTGTCCTGGATTTTGGTGGGGGTCCAATCCATTTTTTGGGAACCTGCCAAAATTGAAAGGGCCTATATCTATGTTTGCTCTCTGGTACTGAAAGATCTGTTTTCTATCAACCCCTTATGAGGGAGGGCTTCCCACCCAGACTCCCCATCCAAGCATGCACTTTGAGGAGGTTTCTTCTTACCTGCTGTTTCTACTCTAGAGTAAGAGGTTATTGGCTGGCTGCAAGCCCTGGATAGGTGCTGGTGCTCCTGCACATCACACATGCACTCTCAGCAGTCATAAAAACTAAACCCATAAGGAGCAGCTCAGGAAGAGATCAACATCATTACATTAATAGGAAATAATAAAACCAAAGATCTATGCAGGTAAGGGATTCTATTGCAGAATAAATATTGATAGCCCTTTTGTCTTATACAGGTTGCTTACTTTCTGGAAAAGGATTTCTACAGGTAGATTATAAAAACACTTCAATTCCCATTTTGTTTCATGCAAAAATATACTGTATTTACTCTAATCTAACACTCACCTTTCTTGGCTAAATTACCTTGCCAAAATTAGAGTGTGCATTAGATTTGCGAAATATGTTAATCTTATTGCTGAGCCAAAGCAATAGGGGAAGCTACTTTAGGAGCATCTGGAGCTTTTCTTTGATTGTTATAGATCAATGCTATGTAATCCTGGGATTTGTAGTTTGATGAGGCATCCGCAATCTTTGGCAGAGAAGGCTCAGGTCCTTGTAAAACTACAGGCCTCATGATTCCAGATCATTGAATCAAGGCAGTTAAAGTGGATTCATTCTACAGCATAGAAGCACCCAAGGTTTCTTTTCCATTGGTGTTGCAACACAATTGTTTTTAAAGAAGGAATTCTAAGCAGGCAGCCACTGTAATGGGCATATTACAAAGAGTGCACCTTTTGCTGCTGTGCATTACATTAGTCAGCAAATACTTTTCGTGTGTTTCAAGGTTTTGAAAATTCAGGTGCATTAGACTCAAATAAATAGTCTCCACCACTATACACTACCTTATCGCACGAGCTTTCAGAACAGTGCTCGCTGGCCAGGAGTTTGGAGCTTCGAATTCCAGATGGGCTCCAGTTGTTAAAAAGAAAATAATCAATAATTTAGGTTTGCAAAGTTTTCTTTAAAATATATCCCTCTGCTAAGTGATTGCCCCCACATTTGTATAACATTACAGGGTTGGGAATGTGCTTGAAAACAATACCTACTGTTGAAATTAGGGGAAAAAATCATAACTAATGTGAGTATGTGTATTTAATTTGTGAAATTCTCAGGAAATTAATGCTAATAGATACTCTGAAACAATCTACGAGGGCTATCCAGAAAGTTCATGACGTTTTGGAATTAAAAATAAACAAAGTATAGGAGAAAACATTTACCATATTCAATTGAAAGCCAGACCCAAATACTAGTTCTCACCATAGTCCCCACTAAAATCTAGGTAGTTATCATAGTGATAAAAGTGTTTGAAAAGCCCTCCCCCACCCAAGGAAGGTTTTTTGGGACAGGAAAGGTGTGCTTCTTGCAAAACCTTAGAAGAGCACCTTCTTTGCAAGCATCTGCAAAACAAAAGAGCGATCGAGGAAGATCGTGCGGAAAGCTGAGCGCACCATTTGACAGCTGAGAGAAGGGAATCCAGCCTGGTTCAGGACGCAAGCCAGGCGGGAATCTTGGGTGGGGGAGGGCTTTTCAAACACTTTTATCGCTATGATAACTACCTAGATTTCAGTGGGGACTATGGTGAGAACTAGTATTTGGGTCTGGCTTTCAACTGAATATGGTAAATGTTTTCTCCTATACTTTGTTTATTTTTAATTCCAAAACGTCATGAACTTTCTGGATAACCCTCGTATTTAATCATTTGTTTAATGGTAAAAGTAATATGCATCTAGCATGGAACCCCCTACCAAAATTTTGAAGGTCACCTGAGAAATGGAATTGTATCTTAAGTATTTCACTGAGAGAATCTACACTGACTTCTTATCTTGGAGTTCATTGAATGTGATGAATGCTGAATCAGCCTTGGGATAGAATCCACCCCCCACAAGCTGTGAATGCAGGAGAGAGTTTTAATCATGGTGCTAAACCTGGTCCAGGGCTGCCAAATGGCCAGCCTTACAGTCTCCTCCTTTTCTTCTCATTGCAGTGGCCAGTAGGTGCAACATAGCTAGTGCTAGTCACTTTTCACATGGATTAATGTGGCCAGAGTGACAAGGGAGGCTCCAGAGTAATGAAGGAGGGGGAGATGAGAAATTGTTCCTTTCCCTATTCCTTCTCCAGTTGCCTTGCCACCCAGGCCAACAACACTGCCAATTATGAGCAACAGACACTACCCTGATGTACTAGCTGTTTGCTGAAACAAGGAGAACAGGAGCAGATGGTGTGTACCACCATGTGTCCCTGGGCCGTCTGAGTCTGGGGAACATAGGATTACCATGAAAACAGTTGTGGCCAGTTCCATCTGGGGAGAATTTGGAGCAACCCACAATTTTGGTTAATGCAGTTCATATAGTTTTGACCCATGTTAACCTAGACCACTCTGTGCATTGTTTAGCTGCCATGATTCCTGGATGTTCATACTAAGTAGTCAGTGTAGATGTGTTCTCTGAATTGTTATGAGACACAGGGCATTTCCACACAGAACAAAATCCACACTGAAGCGGGTTTAAATAACATACTCACCCAAATTATGGGCTTTCTGGGGGGGGGGGATGGCTACATGCCAACCCAAGACAAATCGGGATGGTATGCAGCCACACCAAGCCCCCAGTTAAATCCCAAAATGTACTTACAAGGTCCCTGGCTGCTATTACTCCTATCGGCACATTTTTCTGATGCCAGAAGATAACACGCAAGGAGACGGGGAGCGGCAAGGGGAAAATCCAGACATTGTCTTTAAGTACAAAGTATTTATGTATGTTCAAATCTCACTAGTGTCAAAGATAAGTATAAGCATAGTTGTGTATTGGTTTATGGTCTGTGCATATCAGTATATTAATGGCAATGTGATAATATAGCTGTTATGTGCTTTAGAAAATAAAGACTTTGTCAATATAACCTCAGTTTTGAGTGAAGGCCTATTTCTTCCTGCCAAACCTCTTTTTCAACTTAGATTTCATGGCTGTCAGTGTTTATTCATGGTCTAGTGTAGATACATATTTTCAGATGCTACAGGAGGCTCTAGAATATTAACAAGATGTGATTGAGTTGGCTTTCACTGGAGGGAATTTTGCAATTGCTACAGCTGCTACAGTTAGTGAAGAAAAGAAAACTTTGAAAATTATTATAGACTTTCACAACAATATAATAGAGGCACACAGTTGTAACCATTGTATTATCATATAGCACTGTATGTCCTCGCACATATGCATAAAAAGGCAAGGATACAATTAGTATGTAAGCCGATTAATGTTTCAAGAGGGCAACATTTAATTAAATGCCTAGTACTATTCAGGAGTATTAGAGGTGCATCTCAATTAAGTGTAATTAGAAATGCGAGCCAACATACTCAAATCTATTAGAAGTAAATTAGAAACAAATAGTCTGTGTGATGAGACCATGTTGGGGTTATGTCCTTAAGTTTATGGTGCTCCTAACTCATTTTGACAATAAGAACCAAAAATGACCTGGTAGATCCTTGAAGGCTGATATCTTTGAAGAAGGATAGACAAAACACACCATAAAAAATAGAGAGAACTACATGGGTTTACTAGTCTGGATATGTTATAAAGATGAAGAACATGAGTCACATAAATATTATTTGAATTGTCATGACAAATAACATCATGAAAATGTGTATTTCTTTCAGTCAAATTCTCAATGAAAGAAATAAGTTATCATTACAGAAGATGAATTAAGACTTATGCAGACAATAAAAAGGTCCTTGAGGCTTGCCAGGGTTTTTTATTATATAAGGTATCTGTTTTCATTTTGCCCGCATGTTCATGGTTTTCATCAATTTCCAATGAAACCTTTTTAATTGTTATTCAAAAATTATACTCAATATATTAAAATGATTTAGCAATATTATTCTAGTTGTGCATTAGGATCATTTCCTTTTATTGTTAGATTCCTCTTTCCCTTGGTTTATCTCTGTTGCATCTGCTCTCTTGGGAACAATTTGTTTTCTTGGCAGAGGCCATTTTACCTAGCTCTGGAATAACAAAAACATGCTGCCTTGGAGTAATACATTTCATTTTGGAAAATATTAGTTTAATTCAAACTGACCTGGAGAGTCACCATAAAAGGTCCTTGTAAATGCTAGGAGTTCCCCAGGAATGCTTGGGGATATGTCAAGTAGATTTCAAATAAAATATTTTAAGAAAAAAGTAAAAAGGACAGGGAAAGCAATAACTCAATCTATCTGGATAGGCCTTTAGTCTATTTATGATCCATTTTATTTTTTGTATATGTTCACTCACAAATCCAATCTCTCCCATTTCATCATTTCAGAACTAACCGGTGTCTACTGTCAGTGATGGACCGAAAGAAGGTGAACAAATAAAAATGTAATTCATAGAAAACAGAAATGCTTCTGGTCACTTGTAAGGCATGTCATGTATTAGGGATTCATGTAAACTGTGCAGGATAGAATTACACATATCCTTCCTCACAAAGTCACAAGAACACAGTTTGTGCATTCTCTTTGTCTCAGATATGAGCAGGATGTTCAGATTTTTGATGTAGCCAGATGTCTATTAGCACATTTAAAACTAGTAGGCCAACACACTTTCTGGATAAATTAAAACTAGCTAGGGAGATACTGACTGAATCTTGGTATTACTGTAACACAATTTCTGTGAGACTATCATTGGAAACTTTTGGAAATTCAGTGGGTAAAAAAATGCTGTGGCCAGACTAGTAAAAATATATATAATGCCACAAACATAAGTATTTGGTCTAATATCAAATGAAATATTGAAGAAGAAAACAGACACTCTTGTCTGGTAACTCTCCTTGGGAAAAATGGAAGAAAGTGAAAACAATAATCAGTACTTGAGATCATGAATATGAATAGAAAATATTAATCCCATTGGAAAAAAACTTGAGAAAAACATTTATCCAAATTAACAGTGGTACTAATTTGTCAAAGGCATCTGAATCATTCAGAGAATAACAGCTAATCAAGCCTTTCATTATGCCAAATAATCTAATTTATAACAAATCTAAAAAATGCATCCACACTTTTTATCCTTGAATAAGAAAGTAACAATCTCTTGAGGCCTTGCAAGCAAGAATACAATACTATCAATATTTGCAAGAAACATTGACATCTAATTTATGCATTAGAGGAAACATTTTTCACGTCAAGACATGACAGTAGTACAAGTATTAAATGGACATCAAGAAATGATAATTCCAAAACCTCTTTATGCAATCTATACACTTTTGTAATTAGATAATTGACTGATGAGGGTGGAGTTTATTTTGTTCTTGAAGTGATTTTTACTGTGACAGGACATTATGGGGTCTTTCCTCAATTATACTTTCTATCTGTGTCATTCTAACCACAAGTTATACTTGTGGGATAATATCTGAGTTTGCAATGTTTTATTCTAATATAGTTTACTTTCCATGTTGCAGACTGGATTAACATAATTGAAGTCAAGGGACCCCATCAGATGGCCCTTTGTAAAGCAGGGGACAGTGGGGGAAATTGTAGGGCAGTGTAGGAAACTATTGTGTTGTGTTCCCTACCATTGGAGCCTGTAGTATCCCTTCCCACCTTCTGTTTCCCACTTCCTCTTTGGCTCCTCCTCTGTGTTTTTTTTCCTATGAGGAGTAGGATGTACTGAGATCTGTTTCTCTCCACTACCGCAATGTGGTAGTAGCCCTGCATCGTATGATGGGCTCCAGAGGACTCTGTGCAGGCAGTGGAGAGAAGCAGGGAAAGATTCTTCTCTGCCTCCATCTGATTAGGACAAAGGTCATATATAACTCCAACATTGTCCTGTCTTCATTTGTAGTGTGAGGAGGAGAAATTCTAGTGCAAGCAAATTAGAACGACTTTTTGCTTTCTAGGAAAGTATATTATATTGAGATTTGTTATAGAAACCAGAAATAGAAGAACACAACACATTGATTAAGAAGTTGCTCTGTATGATAATTCAAGGTAATTTTCCACATTGGTATAACTTTCCTTCTTATAAGAAGGTTTACATTTTTAAAGTTTCATACACATCACTTTTAGCAATGAAAGTACTAACTAAACCCTCCTTAGCATTAAAATACTGTGTGATAAAGAATTATGATAATTTAAGCAGAATATAAAAAACCACACAAGAAACTACTAGTATCCAGAAGCCACACTTTGAAATCTGGAAATATCAGAAGTCTGGGGTGTTGTCCTAAAATCAGACAAGTATCTATATATCATGAAGTAGTTTCAGATAACAAAGAATGCAAAATAAAAAAGGTCCGTTAACTCCTCTCCCACAAGAAACCCATGGCCTCTTATAATCTAATGACACACAAAAATAATAATAAAAACTAGTAAAAATATACACATGATTCTTACAATGATGTCCAAATCTTTACTTTCACTAGGATTATCAACATTCATATAAACTGAAATATATTGTGTCATATTATTGACATATGATCTAATCACCATTTTAAAAACATGGAAATTGGAACTCCCCTCAAAAACAAAACAAAACAAAAATTGAGGAAAGGAAATAAAATAAAACATTTTAAATTCTAAGGAAACAAAAAAGCAAGAAAGACAATGCCATAATGCTTTTTTAAACCAGGGCTTTCTTTAATCCCAAACCATTCTTGTATAGGTGAGATTTCAATCACATTTATAAAATGAAAATTATTTACTTTCGCTTCTCATTCCTGAGGGGGGGGGCATTTTGCTCCCTTCCAGCAAAGGAGAGCAAGAAGAAATAGTCCCTGTGAAACTTCAGGGGGCGGGGTCAGCATGGTCATCTAACCCTGCCCTTTCTTCATTCAGTATCCAGCACTGACCCACCCGCCCACCCATTAATATTGCTCTTAGGGGTAGCTATTGGGGCCGGATAGGAATTCCCCCAATGTTCTAGGGGATGGGTTCACATCATGATGTGCACCTAAGGCACCCCTTTGTGATGTAGGTCAGGAACGGAACCCTCACCTGCAGTTTAAATAACCAAAGTGAGGGTGAACAGAAATGGCCTTGGAACAGGGAAAATTCTGGTCTCGAATTGGGACTGAATTCTCCATCCATTTCCCTGAGCAGTCACTCTGGAATCAACAATTTGTTTCTTTCGGGGACCCAGGTGCCTCACCAATGTTAGCTGAGGAATAGGTCTTGGATGGCCACTGCCTCAACTTATTTCACACCAAGTTAAGGCCCTTTAAATTGGTTTGCAGGTCATAACATTAATAAAAGTTGGCCATAGTGTATTCCACACCAGGGCCATAGCAAGAAAAAATGGGGGGGGGGGGTGTTTGTTGGAACTTTTTTTAGTGAATCGTGAAGAGAGGTTCCGTAACACAAAATAATTTACATAGTATGGTTCATTCTATATTTTTATACAGACTTAATTAAATCAATTTTCTATTTTAGTTACAAACTTTCAGGTCTTAACTGAAAATGACTGTTAATTGGTAATTTATAGTTACAAAAGAATACCACAACATCTGTTGGAAATATTTGAAAACTGTGACAGGAATCAGGCTCCATCAATAAAGTTTAGTGGATACTCAAGAGTGCAAGTCCAGTAATTCTTTCTTGCCCCACTGTGCGTCTTATGTTTTCAAAGAGTTATAAATGACACACACACACATACACTTTTAAATTGGCATATCTAAAAATCAAGATCAATGACTCATACATATTATACAATTTTGAGAAACTCCATAAAGTACCTTTTATCTGGTACCTAATTATTCAAACATTACTTGTTAGTTTGGAAATTAAATTAAAGTATAAACTTTTAAAGCCAGCACAAATTATCACAGTTGTCATATACCTGGAAACATCATAAAGTTTATTTAAACTTACATTTTTTCTTATGGAGTTTTTTGGGATTACAATCCATCAGATGGATGGGGCTTGGCATAAGACAAAAGCACAGCCCTAAAAATACTGTCAGGTTATTCACCATAATGAATATAAGCAATATAAGGAAAAGATTTAATCTGAGTGTATCTTACTCTATGACTGAGAGAGTATGACTGTGCCTTTGAGGGGGTTAGACTATGAGCCTGAACAAGTAGGACCAGCCAAGTCCTCTCAAACACTGTAGAAAATGGCACCCCCTGTGGTAGCAAAGCAACAGCCTCTTCCATGAAGGGCCCAACATGTGACCTAGCATGTACCTTGCTCTGAGGCCAAGAGAATATGACTGCACAGCTTCCAGAACAGACCAGATGTTGGAATCACAGACACCTTAAAGGGCCAGACCTAAAAGAGTTTTCAAAACAGAGTTTATTGAAACAAAAGGAAAAGGACACAGGGATACTTAAATGCAGTTCCACTGGTCAAAAACTCAAAAACCCAATCCAGACCTGATCCAAAAGGTAATCAGAAATGTAATCCAGATCAACTGGATGCAAAAAGCAACAAGTCAAACAAAGTGCCCTAAGGCAAAACAAAAGGCACAGTACACAAATGGTTAACAGAGGGAGTTGCAAGAAGAAAAATGTCGTCAACCGAAGTCCAAGGTCGAAGCAGAAGGAATCCAAAGCAGCGTTGCTCCAGTGTCTGCAGAAGCAGCATCTCCAGCCAAACCAATTCAGGTCCAAACTGCAGAACCGAGTCCAACACCGAACATGAAACAGGCAGCAGCAAGACTACAAGAAACTTTCCCAATACACAGCACCCAGCACGTGAACGGATATCAACACCTTGCCTTCTGCAAAGACCCCTCACCCCTGAACCCACTTTTATCTACAAACCATCATCAGAGGTGAACTGACCACTGCCCCATCACCATCCCCCTCAGCTGCTCCCAGCTCTTCATAGAATCATAGAATAGTAGAGTTGGAAGAGACCTCATGGGCCATCCAGTCCAACCCCCTGCCAAGAAGCAGGAAATTGCATCCAAAGCACCCCCATGAATTCCTTTGACTCTCCCTCCAATTCCTTTGACTCTCCCTCCAATTACTCCATCTCCTGTTAAGACTTAGATCCCCCCAAGAATCAATTGCATCCCCTGATTGACAGTCTTCACTCCCAGAGAATCCCATAAAGGTATCACAAATAGCTTGCACTTATCTTATCTTAGTCCAATCCATGGTGTCTCCTTCTTTTCCTTCACTCATTGACCCATCATCCCCAGAGAATCCCCCCAAACGACTCCTCATCTGTAGGTGCTGTAAGTATGTCCCAAATTCTCTTTCTCTGCTGCTCATCATCAGATTCCTGCTCCCTTTTTCCCCTTCTGGCACCCATGCTACTGTTTGTAACATTACTCACAGGCTCTACTACAACACCAGATCTGATGCCTTCTAGTTTGTTAGGCCATGAGCCTGAGCAGGCAGAAACTGGAGGGCTTTTCAGATACAGGAAAAACCACATGGCCCCCTCCAGAATGGTCCCAGCCTGAGGCAACAACAGCCTAAAGGCATGAAGCCCATCATGAGGTCTGAACAAAATGGAGACCTCCAAATAAAGCCTTCTTAATATACTGGCAAAGGCTATACAACTGAACATGAGGCCTAAAACAAGTTGGAAGCCTCCCAATATAATTGCAAGAGCTTAAAGCCTAACATGAGGCCAAAGCCTAACTCCTAACATGAGGCATGCAATAAAATGTAGGCCATAGTATGTGATGACACAGTTAATGAGTGGAATTGCTTATGCCTTCCTGGGTCTAAGAGACTGTGACTTCCTCTAGACAACAATTCATTAAGCATTATTGTAAAGGAAGGAGTTGTCTTCAACCTTTCTCTGTGGCCTAGCAGTAATGACTTGAGGCTTGAGGAAAGAGTATGACTCACCCAGGCAACAACTTACTAAGAGTTTATTCTAAAGAGGGGAGGGAAGGCAAATCTCTATTACAGAATGTGCCTTCTTTCTGCAGAGGAACTCTACTTAGTGAAGCCACCCAAACCTCCAGCTCAGCCCTTATGGTCTGCTGGGAAATCCTTGCCAATAAATGCCAATGGCAGAAACTGTCCAAATTGTAGAGTGTCTGTCTCTTTGGGGCAAAGGCATAGCAATGTGAACCCTACTATCTTCTGAAAAAAGGATGAAGAGGGGCTAAGTAGGGAAAAACCTAATTCCCCATTAGGAACCTACCTCCTTACTTACTTAGGTGATCCCTCGTAGTTCGAGGATGATTGTCTTCCATCTTGGGGGTGTGTCCGTAGATGGCTGAAGAGACCTATTCTTGATCTTCATGTTCTCCCACAGTGAGGACATCGGTTTCCAGGTGGAAGGCGGTCCCGGTCAGGGTTGGCTTGACGGGCCTTCCTCTTGGCATGTTTCTCCCTTAAGCCCTCCATTCGTGCCTCTTCGAACTCCACAGCACTGCTGGTCACAGATGACCTCCAATTAGAGTGCTCAAGGGCTAGGGCTTCCCAGTTGCCAGTGTCTATGCCACAGTTTTTAAGGTTGGCTTTAAGTCCATCTTTAAATCTCTTTTCCTGCCCACCAACATTACGTTTCCCGTTCTTGAGTTCGGAGTAGAGTAACTGCTTTGGGAGACGGTGATCGGGCATTCGGACAATGTGACCAGTCCAGCGGAGTTGATGGCATAGGAGCATTGCTTCAATGCTGGTGGTCTTTTCTTCCTCAAGCACACTGACATTTGTCCGCCTGTCTTCCCAAGAGATTTGCAGGATTTTTCTGAGGCAACACAGATGGAAACGCTCCAGGAGGTGAGTGTGACGTCTGTAAACCGTCCACGTTTCGCAGGCGTAGAGCAGGGTTGGGAGGACAATGGCTTTGTAAACAAGCACCTTGGTATCTCTACGGATGTCCCGGTCATCAAACACTCTCTGCTTCATTCTGAAAAATGCTGCACTCACAGAGCTCAGGCGGTGTTGTATTTTGGTGTCAATGTTGACTTTTGTGGAGAGGTGACTGTCAAGGTAGCGGAAATGGTCAACGTTTTCTAATGTGACACCATTAAGCTGTATTCCTGGCATTGCAGAGGGATTAGCTGGTGCCTGTTGGAAGAGCACTTTGGTTTTCTCGATGTTCAATGAGAGGCCGAGCTTCTCGTATGCTTCTGCGAAGGTGTTTAGCGTGGCTTGTAGGTCTTCTTCTGAGTGTGCACAGACTACATTGTCATCAGCATATTGGAGTTCTATAACAGATATTGTGGTGACCTTGGTTTTGGCTTTCAGTCTGCTGAGGTTAAATAGCTTGCCATCTGTCCGATAGATGATTTCCACTCCGGTGGGAAGCTTCCCATCAACAAGGTGAAGTATCATAGCGATGAAGATGGAAAATAAGGTAGGCCTCCTACCTCACACTGAAGCAAATAGCATAGCAGGGGGCGGAGCAACCTTAAATAGCCTGCAGCTCCACCCTGTCAACCATCCCCACCAAATCTGGTCTCCTTCATGAGGGCCTTCAACCCCCCCCCCCCACCACCACCACCACCACCACCAGTGGCAGGCTTTGTCTGCCAGTTATGGAAGGGCCAACTTGGTGGCTTCTACTATATCAGCTATTGCTGCAAGTAATGACAGTGTGAATCAATTGTCAAAAATAATTGTCAAAATAAACTTAGCATGGGGATTTGATTAACTAGTTAAAATTCAAGAGTAACCAGGCTTTTTAAAACTGAAGAAATTCAGGGAGGGAAGGGGTTGAACACCTAACGCCCCTTGGTTACAGCTCTGCCCCACACTGTTGTGTTGACTCATCTGACATCTAAAATAAAGAATTTAGGGGACAAAACATCACTGGCACAACTAGAGAAGAAAAAGTTTGATCCTTTCAAGAGCTAATTTATACTTTGCCACATCATAATGAGGTGCCAACAGCATTAATTCTATACAGAAAACATTTGTTTGGTAAAAGTATAAACAATAATAAAATATTGGTTAATACCAACTCTTGTTGTTTTAATCAGCACTCCAGAAATAATCAGGAAATACTAGGATATCTGAAGTACTACTAGATATGTAGATTCTTTGTAATTCATTGCATCTTCATAATTTATATGAATTGCCCTGGCATTTCTTTGATATAATCAAGTATAATCCAGTTTAAATCTGGCTCCCATGCTTGTTCAGATTAGCTCCTAGCCTAGCTCAAGAGATAGCTTTTGATGGAATTGTATTATCACTGCTCTCAGTGTACAAAATCTATGAAGAGGGTTAGCCTTTCACTATCCAATTTACAATTGTGAAGTAATGATAAAACTTCAGAAAGAATGTACCTATAACATCCAGCAAATGGTCTGCTGGATCCTCTCAGGAACATCCAGCACTTTTATTTGTTTTCTTTTTATCCCACCTTTCTCCTGAGATGGTACCCAAGGCAGCTGATATGGTAGTAATAGCCAGTCCTGATCAATGATTTAATCAGTTTGCTACAGGAATTCTCAAGCTGTGAAATTCTCAGACAAAGCATTAAGAAGCTGAAACCAGTCTCATAGATAGAGAAGCAATATCCTAAAACACACATTCAAAGTCTCAATTAGCTAGATTTAGAATAATAGAATAAAAGAATAATAGAGTTTGAAGTGACCGCATGAGCCATCTAGTCCAGCCCCTTGACATGTAGGAAAAGCACATTCAAAGGATCCCTGGTAGATGGCCATCCAGCTTCTTTTTAAAAGCCTCCAAAGAAGAAGCCTTCATTATACCCTCAGGCAGAGAGTTCCACTATAGAACAGATCTTACAGTCAGGAAGTTCTTCCTAATATTCAGGTAGAATCTCCTTTCCTGTAATTTGAACCCATTGCTTCAAGTCCTAGTCTCCAGGACAGTAGAAAACAAGCCTGCTCCCTCCTCCTTATGACATCCTTTCAGATATATTTTAATGACTATCATGTCTCCTCCCAACCTTCTTTTCTGCAGGCTAAATATACTCAGCTTTAAGATGCTTCTCATAGTGCATGGTCTCCAGACCTTTGATCATTTTGGTTGCCCTCCTCTGGACATGTTGCAGCTTGTCAATATCTCTTTTAAATTGAGGTGCCCAGAATTGGACACAGTATTCCAGGTGGGGTCTGATCAAAGCAGAATAGAGGGGTACCATGACTTCCCTCAATCTGGACACTATACTCCTTCTGATGCAGCCCAAAATCCCATTGGCTTTTTTAGTTGCAGCATCACATTGTTTGCTCATGTTCAACGTGTTGTCCATGATGACTCCAAGATCTTTTCCACATGTACAGTTGTTGAGCCAGGCATTACACTTTAAAAAAGACCTGTTCCAACTTATATACAAATTCAACTTTTAAAAATCCTTCAGAACCTATCTTGTTTATAACACGGGGACTGCCTGTACATTGAGCTATTGTTTACCATGTAGAAAATGCTGTTTCCTTCACCTGCAAATTTTGGATAAAATAAGTTCTGAATTATTGATAGTTTTCAAACTCTGTGGAGTTTTTGAAAACTTTTTCATAGAGGGAAGAAAATCGATGAAATGTCTTGTTGCTACCTATCTAGAAGAAATGCAATAAAGATTTACATTATTAATGCTTTTGTAGGCTCTGAGATTATGGAGTGGTCCTATTGGCTGATCCAACTATGTTTGGAGGAGGGAGATTTTTAGTTTTGTGGCTTTAATGGGCTCTAGGCTGTGCCGGTTGGTCACACCCATAAATGAGGGGATTCGTGGAGTGTGTTTCACTCATGTGATACCCTGAACCTGTCATTCCATGTGTCACCTGACAAGTGAGCTGGGCCACATCTCATCAATTAAAAGGCAAATTGGCCAATGCCCAGATCGGAATCTGAGTCAACATCAGTCTTTTAGAGCTGTAACCCATATAAGTTCTTGGTCTTATTTTCTCCAATGTCTTTGTATTTTGTATGTTGATCGAGTAACTGTCTCTTTGGGCTGACATACTACTTTTTTGTTCTCTTTCTCTGTTTTTGTCAATCCTGAAGAAGTCCTCATACCTGTGAGAAAAATTATATACAAATTACACCATATTTGTATATTGCATAGCTGCTTTGTTATTTCGTGGATTTTGAATATCCAAAATATCAGTTGGTGTGTTTCTGTCTTCCAATACTGTGTCCCTCCCCCTTATTCTCTCTGGGTGTCTTTGTAGGAGGGAGGAGGCAGGAGAGAGGAAAAGTGTCTTGTTTCATGAAGGGAAAAAGATTTTGTACAGATTGTGGATACATCAATGACAATTTGCAGAGGTTACCAAACACTTGACAGGCTATTTTGATTCATTATAGCTATTATGAGCCGATGAATGAGATGTATTTGCATCCTTGTATCTTTTCTCATTCCAGATTGCCCCATTATAGACTGGACAATATATTCTGCTAATATTAAGGCCACGAATCATGTAGATTGGGGAGAAATATTAAGCAAGTGGGCATTGTCCTAATAGAGTTCTGAAGTCCATTCTGGGCATTCAGCCACTGAAGTATAAACATAACATAAGGTAATATAGATATGAAACAGAGAAAGAGCAGGTAGCTGAAAAGGCATACTTAATTGGTGAAATAGTCCTTAATAATGCATAATATAATCACATGATGGCAGGTAGCCAGAATAACAGTGACTAGTTAAAGTTTGTATCTAATTGGTGGCTATGTTAAAAGGCCAGTAAAATATCATTTTCAATGGATGATGGTTGACTTTGAACAAACAGAGTATTATAAATCTTAACTACCTGGCTGATGACAAGAAACTAGTTAAACTTTTATCTGATTGATAGTGACATCAAAGCCTTGGAAACCTTGGCAGTAATTCACCGAGTAGACAATGTAGACAACCTGGGTGTGGGTTTTATGAATAGAGGGAAAATGCTACCATTTGTGGCTGAGCCTTGACCATAATGAAAATGAGTTAATAACCATTATTTTCTTCTGCTTAATGAGATGCCATTTTATATATATGCATACCAATATGTATGTGCAATGCACCCTGGACATTCCACAGATATATATACACCCCACTTGCCTCACTAGCAACAGAACTTCTGAAGATGCCAGCCACAGATGCAGGAGAAACACCAGGAGAAAATGCTACTGGAATATGGCCATACATCCCAAAAAACTCTCAGCAACCCAGTGAATACATATTTTGCATGAATGTTCTATGTATAGAAGTGCCTATTTTTTCCATGTCAGGAGCAACTTGAAAAACTGCAAGTTGCTTCTGGTGTGAGAGAATTGGCCATCTGCAAGGACGTTGCCCAGGAGCCGCCCAGATATTTGATGTTTTACCATCCTGTGGGAGGCTTATCTCATGTCCCTGCATGGGAAGCTGGAGCTGACAGACTGGAGCTCACCTCGCTCCCCAGATTCGAACCACCAACCTTTTGGTCAGCAGTCCTGCTGGCACAAGGGTTTAGTCCACTGTGTCACTGAGGGCTCCAGAAGTGTCTATTAATAATGAATAATAACTGCACATAGTGCAATATATTGGATGAGATCCTGCATCAACAGATTTAAGTGCATCATGTAGTTATATCTCTGTAGCTTTGTGTCCCAAGATTAATTTCTCAACCCATCTTGTCAGCAGGTCACACACCCCACCCCCTGCATAGCAACAATTTCTGTGTAAAGTTAGAGAGGCAGTGACCAGTTGTTTTCCTTCAATCTACTGAATATTATGGTTTCTTGCATTTTTTTTTGGTAGAATGGAGAGAACTCTAGGGGAATGAATCAGCAAACTTCTCACATGAAGAGAAGTGGCAGGAGATTGTGTCAGTTCCAGTTCCAGCTAATGCCCATACTCTAGTCAGAAGTTCTAATAGAATTTGAATGTTACCCCATCATGCCGGGCTGTGGCGCAGGCTGGTTAGCAGCCAGCTGCAACAAATCACTCTGACCAAATAGAAAAAAGATTGGCATGAATCCAGTCTATCCCTATGACCATCCAGAGTGAAGACACCGGTCTTGGGTAATCTAAAGGGCCTATTAAACACTTATGAACTTACCAGAATTCTCATTTTGAAGTTTGTTTTATCTTCTCTTTCCTTGCCTCCTCAAAACAGAACAGAAGTAACATTATAACAAATTGTTTTTATATATATATATATATATATATATATATATATATATATATATATTCAGTTATTTCACTCTCAGGTTTTCACTTGATATTAAATTGCTCCCTATCCCTATAAACTTATGTTGTATGAAATGCAAACTGCAGACTTGAGTAGGGCATTTCTTCTGGGGGTAACTGGTGAGAGTTTCATAGACGCCGGGATACTTGACCTTTTCACTTGGTCAGACCTTTGCAGCTGGTGTCAAAATACCTTTAACTTGTATCTATGGGGGTTTCTTTTCTGACTGTGATAGACTTTCACAATTTTTACTATAAATTTCTCCTAGAAAATAATAAAAAGTTCATTTTTATCTGTTTGGCCTTGCAACTGGCTAGAGACCACAGGAAAACAACATTGTTTTCATATTGCAGTTGAACAGATGCTCTGTCTGCTGGAACAGTCATGAAACTGGGCAGGCCTATGGGAACCACCTGCTCATTGTTAAACCCAGTATCTTGACTTGGGGATAAATCCAAACTTTTTACATTCTCCGGGAATCTTTGCAAACAGCGAGTTAATACTCAGTAGAAAGTTGTTGTAGCTGTCATTTATCTGGCAAAAAAATGATTGCCAAATTAATGGCACTGAGCTTAGTTCATATGCCATGGGAAAAACACGTCCTCATAAATCACTTCCATGGTTTTGTATGATATGCTGATATTATTTCTGTTCAGATCTTAATCCCTACACATAAATATACCATGGGACTACTATACTAGGAAATATAAGTAGAGATAGTACCATTAGGTATATAAACATGTATTTGGGTTGCCAATTTCAGATAGTTGTCACATCGGTCATTTTGGAAAATCCTTTACATCCTGATAGAGGCAGGTATTTTTCACTTCTCACTTTGATTTATTGAATCTGTTTTCTTTAAAAAACAAAATATTTATTAAATCTGTTTTCTTTAAAAACGACTTCCCAATTTTTAAATTATTTATTGAATTTATAGTTGCCAAAAATACTGGAATCCAATATGACTCATAAAAGAATGGGAAAAAACAAAAGAAGACAAATTATCATATATTTAAATCATAGACAATTTTTTTAGTCTAGTAATACTATTTTAAACCCCAAATAGAGCACATTAATGAGGCAAAATAAAACACTTATTCAGTAAAAGCCAATTTCCCAGTGAACGCTCAGTTTTCAAAATTCTGCCTTAATAAAACTATCTGTTTGCTAGTGGAAGGACTATATGGTGAGGACCAGTTTATCCTTCCTAGGTAGGGAGTTCTACTTGTGGAAGTGAGGGCTCATCTACACTTGCCAGTTATGCCTGGTATAAATATCCCATGAAGCACTCCCAGATCAAGCACATACATGCTGAATCCAGGGCCATTGTTCACACAATTGAGAAGTCAACACTCTGTTTCCACAACAAATGTCTCATAGTACCCATCATGCACAGATCTTCTGATAGCCAAGCAAAGCAATAATGTGACCCACACGTTCTTGTGAAATGCCAATTATGCTTGAAATTTCTCTCTGAGTGATATAATGATCATCCTGAATCAATCTGTCAACCTTTTGTTTTGCTTGTGAAACTCAGTGGTTGCTGTCACAGAACGTCCATTTCTTTTTTTGTCATGCAAGTCAGATGTTCCCACCTCAACATCTTTAAATTTACTCACCCAATGACGCACAGTATTCACATCAACACAATCACCATAAACTGCTTGCAATCTCCTTTGCGGTGACACCTTCTGCTGTCAATAATTTAATGACTGCATGTTGCTTAAGTCGCATTGACTGACCATCTGCGTAGGGTTCCATACTTCGCACTTTAACAGCACAACCATCCAATGCTAAGGCCACCAAACAGAACTGCATAGGAGAGTCTATAAGCCAGTACCTGCCGCATACCAGTGCTGCCATCTGTTGACGAGTTATGAAGGTGGAGGCATTACTTTTCATTGCACCCTTGAACATCTTTCCTTCTCCATGTCATCCCTGCCAGCATGACTTCTAACTGTGCACAGAGCTCTGTGGGAGCCCCTGGACATCGTGGGTACTTCTCTTGACATCAGAATGGGGTGCCTGCATGACCAGAATAAAGATTGAGCAAGCTGCCTCTTTCTTCCTTGTTGCACATGTACTCTATTCTGACATTAACAGAGGCATCCACATGACCAGGAAGAAGGAGAGATTGCCTGGTCCTATGGACATCTCTGCTGATGTCAGAACAGGGTGCTCTCATGATTGGAAGTAGGAGGAAGGGTTAACCCCTCCTTCATGCTGGTCACATGGAATTAACATTCTGATGTTGGCAGAGGAACCCATGATGCCCAGGAACTCTCACAGAGCTTCATGGACAGATAGAAGCAGCATCCTTTGGGCTGGTGCTGGTGTGCAGTTTGGTCTAGCTCATTGGTCCCCAACCCTTGGCCCTCCAGGTGTTTTTGGACTTCAGTTCCCATAATTTCTAACAGCTGGTAAGCTGGCTGGGATTTCTTGGAGTTGAACTCCAAAACAACTGGAGGACCAAAGATTGGGAACAACTGGCTCTAGCTAAAGCTGTGGGGTACTCCACAGTTTACAGTATACTGCAGAGATCTCCTAAATTTATCCAAGGTATGGAAAGACCAATTTAAATCAACAAAAAGAAAGCACAATACACTGGAAGTATCAGTGTGTCCTGAAGATCGCCAATCTTCCATTCAGTGAATCTAGAGGGTTTTTTTTTGGGGGGGGGGGGGATAAACCCTGAGACACATCTTTCCCACATTCCTTGAGACATGTCTCTGAAGGTGATGGGAATGAATGAAAGAGCTCCCTTGATGATCTGAAACCAAGCAGATGTATGCAGTGTTTTAGTCTGAATTTAGCTTTACATGGCATTATAGATCATAATAAGCACTTTGAGTTTTGCCAACAAATAGATCAGTAGCCAGCCAGTATAGTGGCTTTAACAAGTGAGTTGTATCTTTATTTGATAATCTCAAGAAACAGAATGATCTGTAAACAGAACACTTACGCAAACACACCCAGATGAAGAAACATATACACAAACAAACCAAAATAAAACAAAACAAAAAACAAGGAGCAATTCTGTAGTTTTAATAGGTGTCTTCTAGAAAGCTGATTAGAATATGAAGAAAGCCAGAGTTCCTTGCTGAAGATGTTTTACTAGCTTACAGTGAAGACACTTGTCCAGCACAAGTAATTTGATAGCCTAAGGACAGTCTAGACAGCTAGGAGGCCTCCGAGATGAATACAGTCCAGATTATGGAAAGTTTGAAAGTTATCCAAAGTTTGAATTGGAACTGAAAACAGATTGGCAATTGGTCACTGCTGTAACATTGCTGATTATTTTGCTCTACATTATATGGGAAGGCAGTGCCATCCCATGTAGCGTCTATTAATTATTTATTTATTTATTTATTCATCCATCTATTTGTTCGTTTTAATGTTAGGAGGAGCCCTAAAGGCTGGTGTGTACAAAAAAAATATACATTAATAACCAGAATATATTTTTAAAAAAATCATTTTTGAGGGGATGGGGATGGTGAGGATACTCAAAATATAGCACTTTGCAGTTTCAAAAGATCATTTTGGGGTGGCTCATGCCCATCTGGATGTTCAAGACCAAAGTTATCATTTATTTAGAGATATTAATAATTTAACAAGTTTCCTCTAGCAGTTTGACAACTATTTTCTCTTTTCCCCATCCCTTTTATGCAGGTTATCTTTCTTTGCCAGTTGTACGGTCTCTGTTGGGAAACAGTTTACTGAATTCAGTCAGGAAGAAAGTTGAATATATATTCTATCTTGGTAGTAATACAAACTGTTTTAGTGCTTTTGTTAAACATGTATCCTGAATTCATATCCTTCTCTTAACAAAATGTTGTACTAGTTGACTTTCGAAATCTTAATGAATTCAAAGAGAAGGAAAAGAGATTCCAACTAAACATTAGGAATAACTTCCTGGTGGTAACAGTTCGTTGACACTGGAATATGCTGCCTTCAAGCATGGTGGAATCTCCTTTTCTGGAGGTTTTTCAATAGAAGCTAGATTGCCATCTATCAGGAGTGCTTTGATTGGGTCTTCTGGCATGGCAGGGGGTGGGCTGGATGTCCCATGTGGTTTCCTCCAGCTCTATGATTTTCTGATTTGATGGGGATGGTACTATTTGCCCTTTTGGTACTTGCAATTGGGAATGATAGTTTCTATTGAACGGACTAGCCAGTCTACTCAACTGAATAAGTAAAGGGAAAAACAACATGTTAATCAGTAGATTGATCATGATTAACTATGGCTTGTTGACAGTCAAGTTAAAGAACAAGGCAATTAGTTAATTAAAGGGGATTCACATTCATAATATAGATGATGAATTAATGTGTTTTACATATGTTGAAAGATTCATATTCCTTTGCACAGGACAGTACATAACTGTGTCTGTAGCATATCATAAAGGATAATGGAACATGGCAATGCAAAGACTTTCCAAGTGAAAGCCTATGGTGAGAGAACCAAGGTTCCTTCTCCGTGAGAAGGGCAGGGTTCAGTTAATGATGGGAAATGTGTTAATGTCACTTCACTTATTTTCTGAACACACAGATGACTGAGTGCAGAATTGCTGGATGTCTCAATGGTTTGGAAGAGCAGCAATTTCCCTTGTCTATTCCTTCAAAGCACCAAAAAGCCTTATTTGAGACCCCTATGGACATTCAGATTACAAATATTCATTGCTGCTAAACCAATTTATACAGAAAGCTAATGTGTAAATCCTCTCTGTTACTCTAATAAATGAAGAAAGCTATTCTATGGACAATTGAAACAAAAAATACATTTGGAAATGCAAACAATCAGAAATATAATTCATTGTGATTGTGGGAACACAGAAAACAAGTAAAAATTGGTTAGATGCACATGGCTGTAACTTCTGGTTATGTGATCAGGTCCAGTCAAAACAATCTGTGATTTTTGAAATAAATTCTACAGTTTTTCAGCCTATCTGAAAAGAATATTTAGCACAAATTATACATAACTCTATATCTATTTTTCTATAGAACTTAATTTTAACATCTAGTTTTTGAAGTCCAAGTTCATTTCCACGGATTCCTAAAATAAATATCAGATTTATCATTGTAAATGCAAGATCATGAAGTTTAAGTTCTGAAAGAGTTAATCCAAATGGCTTCTTTTTGGGCCTGTTCTCAAAAGGAAAAAAAATGCAGTGTAATGAGTCCTTAGTATAAAACTTTAAATTGCTTCTTTCCAAAAATGGATTTTGACTATTATATTTTCTGAATACTACTTTTTACATTGTTTGTGGAAGAATTAGTAATTTAAGTAACAAGGGATTAATACTGCTTGGACCAGCTGCTAATCCAAAGATAAGCACCCAGAGTCTGAAGAAAATACAGAATTCCCAGAACTGTTCAGCTAATCCACTTTTACAATGACCTAGACAGACCAGCATTTCCTTAGAGAATAATTCAATTTCTAGAAGACAGTTATGTTAACATATACAGGATTTATGTAGTGCACCATGGTGCTAAAGGAGAGTTTCCAAAAACAAATCAGCTGTGACAAGGAAGCTGCTGTTATTTATAGGGCAACCTATAATTCTCCATGAGACTGTTTACATTCAACTCTGAGTTTATCAGAATCTCTGTAGCAATATTTATTGTTTTAATCATTGTATCGAATCATTGGTATTGCTAACTGACACTTGGATAAAATTTATAAAAATGACATATTACTATTACCACTGATAAGAACTCAGCTTGAGTAGCACTCTTTTCTTGTTACTGCCAAAACTATTTTCCTGATAAGGTGAAATGGCACATAATCAAAAGCAGGGTTTGCTGCTGAGCATGGCAGTCCCATTTAGGGATGATTATTCTGTGCATTTCCAATGCGTTTTCATGCTTCAGAGTTTTTTCAGTGTGTGACAAATGTGTTCAATATCTTTTTTTTGTGAACAGTTCATTTTTTTCTGATACACAAGGTTTTCATGCAGAAAATGGTTGTGCAAAATGAAATGCTGTGCAAAATAAAGATCAAAAATGTTAGTTTTGTGCAAAATATTCACAAAAAAGTCTTGAAATGTAATGAATGTAAATTTAGTGTGCCAGTTGGGAATCTTCTTGATAAGGTATCTCAATGTGTAGACACTCTCAAAATTGAGATAGAAGAAGAAAAAAAAGGAGGAGGATGAGGATAACAACAACAACAACAACAACAACAACAAGCCATCCCTCATCCCAGATCACATTTCTTATCTCTCCCTGCGAGATAGTCTAGTTTAACATTATTTGGATCTCAAATCAAATTTCAGAGTACATTTTACTACTTCACTTCTTTGTTTTTACAGAAAACAGAAATTATAATACTGTATGGTTGGAGATTTATGAAAAAGCAAGATTTTTTTTACATAGCACATAGCTATATTGTAGAATTCACCACAGGAAATAGTGAAGGCTATCAACATGCCTTATTTAAATGGGAGACTGGGGACAAAATAATATGAGTGTTATGTTAGCTAGTAAAAAGTAGCATTGTTATAAATAGAGAAATATAAAATACATAAAATAGTTATGAACATGTTTTAAAATATGAAAAAAAATCAATATTATAGAGTGTAAAACTGTAATTGCAATGCACAAAATATAAATACCGAAGTAAATCATTTAATGGTAGTAATAGTTGTCTATTTTTCTTTGACACTACAAAAGTGCAAATCATTCTGAATCATGTTTTTGCACAATTCTATTGACTATAGTACCCACCATGAAAAAATGAGACCAGACACAGATCTATGGATGAAGTAAACTGATACGTATTGACCTAAACATTTGTTAGAAATTTCTTGGGCAACTAATTTGGAGGGAGAAGGGACTCATACGGGTAATTGGCCAGGGGACAGGAATCATGATGTTACGTTATGTTCTTATACATTTTGAGTAATTGCAATGGTTCTATTTTAAGTTATGTTAATTTGATCCATGTAATATCTTTTTTGTATTCTTTTAACTGTAAGTTGCCCTGAGTCCCTTCCTGGAGAGAGGGTGGAATATAAATAAAACATTATTATTATTATTATTATTATTATTATTATTATTATTATTATTATTATTATTATTGACATAAAGACATAGTATGACACAGCAAATGAGACATATATGCTAGATTTCGTATTACAAAATCACAAATCCAACACTTCCCAAGTGTTTAGGACTGTGTGATGTATTTTTGTATGAGGCGTACAGATCCCAGTAACGTGGCCTTTTGTAGTTGACAGATTGTAATTTTGTCAATGTTTATTGTTTCCAAATGTTGGCTGAGATCTTTTGGCATGGCACCCAGTGTGCTGATTACCACCAAGACCACCTGTACTTGTTTATGCCAGAGCCTTTGCAGTTCGATCTTAAGGTCCTGATAACAGCTTAGTTTTTCCTGTTGTTGCTGCTGTTGTTGTTGTTGTTATTATTATTTTATCAACCCATGATCACCTCCTCAGTACACTCCTGGGAAAACACCTGACCCTGAGGGCACTCCATAACTCAAAGGCTAACCCAGTGCACATAGAATCATAAGATTGTAGAATCATGGAGTTGAAAGAGCCATCTAATTCAATCCCCTGCCATGCAGGAAAAGAACTTATGTCCCAAACACATTAACAGTTGCAAGAATCCAAAAATAAATAATAGGCTCAAACATAATCCCAAAAGAGAAGAGTGTCCAGGATATTGGCAAAATCTCTTTATACCATTGAATTACCTGTAGATTACCTGTCAGGATTGCACTTCACATTATTTTGTCAGCAGCAAGACACACATCTTAAAGATGTTTTGGTGAACTATCACCACCTCACATCTCTAATGGATTTTATTTTCAATTATAGTACAATCTTGGCAAAGCAACTTTGCTAATGAATGCATTATTTCAAACATACATAGTTAGTAATCTTCTCAGGTCTCCTATAGCTTTGATACCTTTGTCAAATGTTGAACTCTGTCTCACTTACCTTGGGCAAAGAATGCTTCTGTTGCATCTCTTCCTCAAGCTATAGACGTCTAGCATTGAAGAACACTTGAGAAGTCTAAGTGTGTGATAAATGGGATGAAGTAGCATCTATGTATGTCAAGTCCAAGGAGAAGTCATAATTTTTATGAATAACGCAGAGAATCTTTAGAATGCCAGGATCACTACATCATTGTTGATGAGCCTATCTGTAGGTTTTAAACTCCTCAATCATCCAGATAGACAGGATGAATTATCTTTTTATCCACATATTTCTTTGGTTCAAAGGCACATTACATGACTCTGTCAAGTCATTCCTTTGTCCTATAGATTACACTGCACAATTAAATAGACTATTTTTTCCCATTCCACAAGTTCACAAGCAAAGTTCTTTTCTGCTGACTTTCATTTCTTGCGTGAAAAAATAATGTACATTGAAGCTACTTTTGATTTTTGAATTATCTTCTTCAATTAAGTCTTTTATTTCCTTCTTTTATGAGACAATATTGTAAGAGACAAATGCAAGATGAAATTCTTTCTCTCTTTAAAAAACATATGTCTATTTGTTTCAGTATATTTTAAATTCCTGATTCTTGTCCCTCATTTTCCCGATACATGTATGTCTGGGAAAGGGGTTCATCATGGTTTTTTTTGGAGATTGGAGATGGAGGACTATTTAAACATTTTATGGAAAAATAAATTTTGCTTTTTAAATATACTTATATTTACAAAATAATTCCCTTTCCTTTCCTTTAATCCCTCCTTCCTGAGAATGTGCTATCCCACCTCCCATCATTACTTCATTCAGGAAGAGAGTAATATTGTGAAGAAGAGGCCTTTGTCTATATGGAAATCCCCCGGTTTTGTGAAGAGCTTCCACAGACAAGTCTCTTGTTTTCAGACTTACATGGATGTCATGATGGTGATGGGGCTAGTGCATCCTTTTTCCTCATTACATCAGGTTAATATTATTATGAAACTCAAAATAGGTCTAAAAGATTGCAGGGCTGTAGTTCTTATGCTGATCTGGCTTATCTGTCAGCATTCTCAATGTCTTTGTGAGATGCACCCTGAAAAGTAATTTTTATGCTTTGCCTCTTGTATTAGTATTTGACGGTATCATCATCACCAAGGGCACAGAATGGAACCTTCTGTTTGTTTACTAGCCATTTCTCTGCTGCCATATAATTGGATCTGGATTTGCTAGACGGTGCATCTTTCATAATTACAGTGTGATCACACAAGCAATCTCCTGATGATTTATAGAAAAGACTGAACCAGAAACACACACACACACACTCAGAGAGATAACTTGTGTAAAAAGTTTGAAGGGATGTTAAATCAAGATTCCACGGATGGCTTGAGCAATAAATACCAGAGCCAGAAACTGCTGCTGGACATTTTTTTTAGATGGATTATAGGGACAGCTACCTAGATGGCTACCTAGATAAAGATATTTCATCTGTATTTCATGGGAACCAGACCTTAACTACCAGAGTTTGATTCAGAAACATTTACTTTTCCTTTCCCCTTTTAAAAATGTGTTTTTGAACACTCTGTACAACAATTCCCACACTGTTAAAACTCAAGTTGTGATAGAACTTGGGGGATATTACAGTAGAAACTGAGTTTCTTAACAGGGAAACTCCACATAATTTCTCATCTTCAGCTTGGACACAAATGTCCCTGTGCTTGTAACTTGAAGGGCTTATCCATCTAAAAGTAAAGTTAAAGGAAGCAAAAAGCATTTGGTCATTGCAACACTTTTGAGCAGATGCTGTACCAGTGGATGGGAGCAGCAGGGACAGACTAAACAATTCCATGGAGAGTAAGAATCAGGCTTGCAAAATTTTGAAGGGTATTTGACTAGTGAGTTAATCAAATAAAGCTGTAGTTGATTAATTTATGGAAAGCCAAATTTAATTGGTTCTCGTGTTTGCATGCTAAAGGAAGTCCTTCTACTTCGTTACTATACATATTTTAAGTGATAGGGTTGTTAGTTAATAAAATCCTTAATTCCTACCTCCCAAAGTTGGTCACTGTAACTGGAAATGAAGAGAAAAACATTCAAGATGTATTTCACCTCTGAAAATTTGGGAATAATTTAAAAAACACTGTAAGTTACTTTTCACTTCTGTTAAATGTAAGCTAGGGGAGTGGGAATAAAATATGAATAGTTGTTAATGATTACGAAGGTTGCTATGGCATACATACTAACAATTGTAATTTTCTGTAAGGTGTACAGTTATAAAATTTGAATTCTTATTATGACTATACTGTATATAAAAGAAATGAGGATTTAACTGCATGGGAGAAATATTGATGGATTTTATACTTTGTTGCAATTTAATAATTGCTGAGGGGAAGATAGGAAGTCATTTTCATGTTTCTTCTTTTTCTCTTTTTTCTTCTTATATGTTTTTAACCATTCTTCTATTTCTCTTGTTTTCCTTTTCTGATTTTATGAACTATTGTTATGTTAAGTACTTGAAATTTTTTAAATTCAGATAGATTGCAATATTGATCATATCTCCCAACAAATTTATAAAGATACTAACTTCAAAGGGAAGAATGGATTCCTGCAGGGCATTACCATTCTCACAAAGCTATCCATTAAGCACTACATTTTGGAAATGTTTCAGAGAAAGATACAAAAGCACTGTAACACAGTTGTTCACTCACCCCAGGAGGCTGTACAAGAAAAACCAACTTCATCAACTGCTACTAACAAGATCAACTCTGCTTCATGAACCCTACTTTTGTTCATCAGAGATCACCAAACAACCCAGTTTCAGGACCATACCTACACTGGAAGTGGAAATTAAATTATTTAAAGTAGTATTTTGCCTTCCTTTCATCAATATATAAGTTTTTTTCTCTGAAAATTATTTAATTGGGCAAAAGTGTAGCACCAGGCATATCTACATGGAAACAAATACCATTGGGCTTAATGTACTTCTCGTCCTACTAGGTGAGTGCAAGACTGCAGTATAACAGTCCTGAAAAGAATGTCATAACAACTTTAATTAAACTGTCAAATGATAAATACATAGAAACAGGAGGTATAAACCAGTAAATGTATGATACAGAAAATATGAATGACAGCTTAACTACTCTTATGGACAAGGTGAAAAATCGTGTTTAATTTTGGCATATTTGCTCTTCCTCTTCATTACCCAATTTATGTGCATTAAACTTTAAAACAATATTTAGTTTACTAATGGGCTTTTTTGGTGAGTCTGGGAACCTACAAATATGTTTATTCTTGCTTAATTGCTGATTTGATAAATGCCGCATGCCTCCTGACCTTTCCAATATTTCTGACCTTTATGGTTTATTGTGTGAAATCACATTAGTTTCTCTACAGAATGTCTATATGTTTTCTAGTCGGCAGCTACAAAAAACCATGATTTTCCAAAGCAAAATGAACAAAATAAAACAAAAAAAGGAGTGATTCCTGCCCCCCCAAGATAAGCCCTTTAAGATAGGGCTTAAATTCTCAAAAGACATCAGATACTGTCTGATTTTGGAAGTTAAGCAGGGTCAACCCTGTCTAGTATTTCAATAGGATACCTCCAATGAATACCAGGAAATTTCAGAGGAAAAGAATGACAAAGCCACTCCTGTATTTTCCTCTATGAAATTCATAAGTGGACAGACAACTTGAAGGTTCATATGTGTGCATACACAAAGTCACTTGTAAATGTGTGGAAGAGTGGAAAGGGGGATTGGATCTAGTAACTATGCCAAATATGTGACTATAGACCAGTGGTTCTCAACCTGGGGTCCCCAGATGTTTTTGACCTACAACTTCCAGAAATCCCAGCCAGTTTTCCAGCTCTTAGGATTTCTGGGAGTTGAAGGCCAAAAACATCTGGGGACCCCAGGTTGAGAACCACTGCTATAGACCATCCCTCTAGTACCAACATCAAAAGTGTGAAAGTGGGCATGTTAATGTACAGTTCTCGGGAAGTCAAATTTCACTGAATGTGTGTCATAATTTTGTCTTGGTCATTGAGGTCAACAAATGACTATTTCTGGCAAGGGCAGAGCACAAAAGGAGTATAGTTATGTTGGATGCTATCTTGTGCCTTTCCACACAATGACTAAAAGACTAAATTTTAAAAATTGAAGAAAATTGCTTTATAAATAACTAGGCTTCGGAGAGTATGGCAGCCATTTCATCCCTGACCATTTTCACTCGATGGTCTCCTCCCTCTCCAAGATGAAAGTGGCAGTTAAAACCATTTGTCTCTACAGCAAGCTAGAGAGTCGGACACGACTAGACTTAATGTCAGGGGAAAACCTTTACCTTTACCTTATCACTCCAACCATACCAGGAAATGCTGATTTCTGTGCCAAAAACACTAAAACAATAATTTGTTCACATTGTGTATGGTGGAAGACCTGGATCTTTAAAGCCATGGTAATAAGGACATTCCTAAAAACAGTACTTGCTTCCCTTGAAAAAATAATAATAAATAATTGCATCTTTATTAACCATGTGATGAAATTTTGGCATGAAGATCTATGTCAAAATGTAACCTTAAGTTATTTTAAAGGATCTATGTATTTTGGCTTGTAGTTAGGCCAAGCCCCACTTGGTTGTTCCTCCCAATTTATTTCCCACAATTTAGACTTACTTAAGAGATTCAAAGAGAAAACATGAACATCTGGCTCATTTCCCATTTTCATTGCCACATTTCAGCACAAGTTGTTAATGCCTTAGCTGTATTTTTCCCCTCCAAATTTCTATGACTAGCAGACCTAATTTAAATGATGCATGGTGGCTCACAAGTTAATGGAGAAAAAAATAAATTGGGAAGTTAAAGTGAGCTTCCTCAATAAGATAAATCAGATGTGCTTATTAGGGCCATTCCACTAGAAGGGAAAAGTAATCAAACAAAAGGGACTGTGTTGATATGGGGTTTAATTGGTCCTCATATAGTTTTTATTTTGTATTTTCATAGTTTGATGCTGTAATATTTTATTGTTGTCAAGATGCTTTGACTATTGTGGGAAACAGGGCTTATCTGTTTCATAAACAGTTTTGATTCTATCATCATAAATCAAGATACTACAGAACATACTTCATTATGGCTGTGTTTTGGATTCAGTCATGTGAAATGTTGAAGAATATTTGTATCAAGGCACACATGACAAATGGTGCTATGGGTGAAGGTACACATTTGAAGGCCTCCAGAGATAGAGGTCAGAATATTGTCACAAAATGAGCCACCTTTCTGTGTGTGTTCCCATGATTTCATGGTTTACCATCAGATAGAAGAATTGGCTTATTAGTCAACCATTAGTCTACCATAGCACCCATGAGTTCATGAACAAATAACATCTGTGTTTAAACTACATGAAATTAGGGGCAAAATTCAAAAATTGGGGTAAATGGCATGAACCTGGCATCTGTAAGCTGTTATATAGGGATGGTCGCTAGGTACAGCAGGGTTTTTTTTCCTTTGTTTGGCCTTCTTCAACAATAATCAGAGTGGGAATAGACACCCATTTAAATAGATATATGATACAAAGAAATGTCATATGCATTTTGGTCAAGGATTCCTATAAGATCACTTTCTCCTTTATAATCAGCCCTGAGATCCTCTAAAGGAACCTGGCTGTCAACCGTCACCCAAAGAACCTTTTCATTAGCTGCCCTGAGACTGTGGAATGACCTGCTGGAAGAACTCCCAACAGCTAAATGAGTGGTCAGAATTTAAAACCAAACTGAAGAGTAACCTCTTCCAGTAGGCAGACCCAGTCAACTTTGAATCATGAGTTTTGAGTTTTCATTTTATTCCTGCTGTATTTTGATTTTGTACCATGTGTTTTGGTGTATCCCCAGAAAAGGATCGTTACCTTGACGCGGGGCTGGGGCTTGCACACCTTGATGAAGCCATGAGCTATACCGTGCAGGGCCACCCAAGACGGGAAGGTCATGGTGGAGAGGTCAGACTAAATACGATCCCTGGGGAAGGCAATGGCAAACCACCCCAGTATTCTTGCCATGAAAACTAAGTGGATCAGTACAACCAGAGAAATGTCGGTATACCGTTGGAAGATAGGACCCCCAGGTTGGAAGATGGTAAAAATGCTACTGGGGAGGAGCAGAGGACTAGTCCAAGTAACTCCAGATGTGATGATGCAGTTAGCTCAAAGCCGGAAGGAAGGCTAACGGCCAACGGTGCGGGAGGCGAAGGACGAATCCAATGTTCTAGAGATCAACACACTATAGGAACCTGGAATGTAAGATCTATGAGCCAGGGCAAACTGGACGTGGTTATCGGTGAGATGTCAAGATTAAATATAGACATTCTGGGAGTCAGTGAACTGAAATGGACTAGAATGGGCCACTTCACAAAAGATGACCACCAAATCTACTACTGCGGACAAGAGGAACAGCGAAGAAATGGAGTAGCCTTCATGGTTAATAATAAAGTTGCGAAAGCAGTGATTGGATACAACCCAAAAAATGATAGAATGATCTCAATTCGAGTTCAAGGCAAGCCATTTAACATCACAGTGATCCAAATATACGCCCCAACCACAGCTGCTGAAGAAGCAGAATTAAATCAGTTCTATGAGGACCTACAGCACTTAGTGGATAACACACCAAAAAGAGACGTTGTTCTCATTACAGGAGATTGGAATGCTAAGGCTGGTGAAGGTGTGGCTTTCTCTTCACATTTAAGGCTTAATAATCTGAGGACATTATATTCAACAGCAAATCCCATTTTTGCAATGCACACCTTCATTGCATTTGATGGTACATTATACTCAAGTAAATACAGTTATGTATTTTGTTGTATGTATTTTATGCTGATGTGTTTTGATTGTGTTGTATCCCATTTAAATGAACACAATGCAATTGTACTCATGGTTGGCAACATGCATAAACCGCTTTGAATTTGACATGACATGTGAATAAAAGTAGGCTGGCTCTCAAGCACTCTGATGTGAGTTCCAGCCTCATCTTGATGTTACTCATAGAAATCAAACTGGCTTGTTTTACTTTTTAGGGATGCCCCGCTCATTTCCTCATCACGTTTTTATTAACATTTCAAAGACCATAGCAGAACTCACCACACATACATCAGTATGCAAGAACCTCTGAACACACTTTCTGATTCTGTTCCAAGTTTGATCTACAACATATTTATAAAACATCTGGTACTAAAGAAGAAAAGCTAAATTGCCAATACAATTTTGAATTGTCATCCTTACAACAGTTACAATATTGATTGTAATTCTAGGAACATTGAAAGCAAAACATTGTAATGCTAGTCATGAATTGACCTTGGCATTATCCTTTTCAGTTTTATTCACTTCACTTTGAATGTGATATTAATGCTCGTTGATGAAAATCACTCGAAGTGACAGAGATTAATGCTTTTCAAAAGAACAGCAACTGAGTTGCAACACACTGAGTCAATTGTTTATCCAATTGATCACTTATCAATAGTTAAATGAATATATGTGAGCATACTGTGTTTGGGGGACATTCTAGCTAAGGCAACCAGCAGGGAATCTTTTTGAATGGCTGCATGTATTTGTTTCTGTTCTGGAGAAAAAGAATATTCAAAGAAATAATTGCTACATTTTGGTTCCATCTCTGCACTCAAATTTGCATAAAACAAATTCTGCTTTGTTTTGGTGTGTAACTGATGTTTCTTATTGTTTCAAATATAATGGAAAATATTGAAGAGTTTGATATTTCCTCTCCTCTTATAATATGCATAAACTCTGGGGGAAATCTGGATGATGCGAAATTAATTTAACTCGCACTTGAATACCAGCCAATCTGGGCAATATGCAAATCCTAGGGCAAATATAGTTTGACATTTTGCACTTCTCAAAATGTTGGAATGCAACTGGCTTGTGAAGCCATGCACACTAAACCGTGCACTGTAAGGGAACCAGTATGTGTCTGTGCAAGACAGAGTGAGTATGAGTGTGCTCCAATGTATTCTGACTAAATGTTAAATTCAACTCCCAAATTTATTTTATAAAATAACCCTACTCCCACCAAGGTCAAACCAATTAAAAAACGAAGTGTTGGGGAAATTTTTCATGGATAGATAAAGTTATAGTGCTTCAAAACTAACTTACGTAATATAGAAGTACAGTAGAACTGTAAATATGGTAAATTTCACCACTAGATCACTGTGACTAAATAATTGTTTCTATAGCATACATCAGAATTATAAAATAGGCTTCTGAGGGCCCATCCAAACAGGCCTTTAAAGCAAAGTCTGTCTTGGTTTTATTGGAAACATCCAAATGATGTCTCCGGTAAAACCTGATTTGACCCATATCGATTAGCTATTCCATTAGATCCGGGCATTACTGAAAGGCTCGGGTCTAATCAGGTGTTGGGCCTATGGGGACTCACCCCTGAGTAGTTCCAGGACCAATCGGAACTATCTAGGGGTGATTCCCCACAGCTATCTCGCACTTTCTTGGCTTCTGGAGCCCAAAGGTATGGGATGGCACCAACCCCTTCCCCATGTCCCCAAACAACCCTTTATTTATTTATTTAAAAACTTACCGGGCCACCATTACATTGGTTCTTCAGTCCTTATGGCATGTAGAATTGATGTGTCAGGAAACGAGAATGGGGCAGGAGCGATTTTCCTTCTCAACACACTCCCCTCATCTCCTGGAACATCATTCATATGCACCAGGAAGACTGAAGGATGTTTTGGGGGGCTTCAGGGTGGCTGGATGCCAAGCCAGTAGTTACCGAGGTGGCATCTAGATAACCCGCTGGATTTTTGGGGGGGTATGTGGGGATGGGGATTTATGTCAAAAGGAGGTTCTTACACCTGCTTTGGTGTGGATTTTGGTGCTGTCTGAAAGTGTCCTTAGTCATTGAATCTTCTTCTGGCTTCAGCAGCAAACCTGATTCAGTTACAGAAGCCCTAGAAAATGTTCAAAAGGACTTAAATCAGGTCAGATTCTGGGTTTTACAGGAACCCAAAGGGTTCGTGTGTATTTCCATGCAAACATACACACATAAACATACACAAAGGACTATTACAATAAAATGTTTGCAAAAATGCAAATTAATGTGCTGTGGGAATGGAATTAACCTATGTTTTAAATAAAAATGAATGCTGTAGAAAGTGAAAAAAATAATACTTTCATCCCTATGGAAAAATTGACCTACTTTATGCCCATATGCCTGGGTAACTAAAGATAAGTTTCAGCTAAGACAACATTATATAGTGACCTGCAATTTGAGTTAGAGGCAGTTCAATATGTTTGTTTATTCATGTTATAAATTATAGTCCGGAGCTTTCTTGCTTGAATGTTTAATGTGCAAATGAAAATTAATGTTAAAAGGAACAAAGCAGTTATTAAACCAGTTAAGAGAGAGAGAGAGAGAGAGAGAGAGAGAGAGAGAGAGAGAGAGAGAGAGAGAGAGAGAGAACTGAGACTGCCACCATGAATCATGAATCCAACACATTATAGGAATATTCACCAAACACCTTACAATGAAGGTACTGTGTGAAGGAAATCAGTTGGAGCTGGACTTTTCTTAGCTGTTGCTGTTAACTTTCTCCAGGTTGACTTTAACTCCTGACTTCCAAAGCAGACAGCAATATTGTGGATACTTCTCTAGCTGTGAATTAAAATCTCAGAAGGCACTGCTCTTCTTCTTAAGTGCCAACCAATCAACTTTGACTAATGCTGATTCCATGAATGAGAGATCTCCAAGTAACCCTACCATCAACAGCCCTGGTTAGGTCTTAAAGACTCAGGAATTCTTTCATTGAGTCTATCTATCTGCAATACAGTTTTCCTCTGTTCTTACTGCCTTCTACCTTATGAAGCATTATCTTATTTTCTAGTGAGCTGTGTCTTCTCATGATATAGCCAAAGTATAACAATCTCTGTTTGGTCATCTTGGCTTCCATAGAGAGTTAAGGCTTGATTTGTTCTAGGACACACTAATTTGTCTTTTTATCAGTCTATGGCATCTACAGCACTGCATTTGAAATGAATGGATTTTCTTCCTGTCACATATCTTCATTGTCCCGCTTTCACAGGCAAACTTCAAGAGTGGAAATACAATGGCATGAACAAGCCTAACTTTAGCATTTAATGGTGTATCTTGTCACTGGAGCCTCTGGTGGTGCAGCAGATTCAACCACTGAGCTGCTGAATTTGCTGACTGAAAGGTCGGTGGTTCAAATCCGGGGAGTGGGATAAGCTCCTGCTGTTAGCCCCATCTTTTGCCAATTTAGCAGTTCGAAAACATGCAAATGTGAGTAGATGAATAGGTTCCGCTCCAGGCAGGAAGGTAATGGTGCTTCATGCAGTCAGGCTGGCCGCATGACCTTGGAGGTGTTTACAGACAACGCCGGCTCTTTGGCTTTAAAAATGGAGATGAGCACCAACCCCCAGAGTCAGACATTACTAGATTTAATTCAGGGGAACACCTTTACCTTTACTTTACCTTGTCACTTATCATTTGCCATTATTTTCATAGAGTTTTCTTGGAGAAGAAATACTCAGCGATGTCTTTGTAAGTCTCTTCCTATGAAATATAATCTACAGCACATGGCATTCCTTGGCAGTCTCCAATCCAAGTACAATCCTGCTTAGTGTCCAAGATAAGATGTCATCTGGAGCCTTTAGGGTATTTAGGCAATACTAAGATAATTTAAATAGTTATTGGGACTAACATAAATAAATAAAGACTAACCAGAGTCAATTCTCCTCAGTTTCCATGATCAGACAAAATGTGGCCACTTAGGCTATTTAGGCAACCCTCAGTTTCTTTACTTATGTGTTTTAAAATTTATTTAATTCAGTTATGTATGATTATTATTTCTTTTAAAAATGTGGTTTAGTAGTATAAACTCAAGTGTTTTTTTAATATTGCAGCTTTTAAAGTTACTTATTTTCTTAACTGTGTTGGGAGCACTTTTGCATCCGATCTTTTATTAAAATAAATAAAAAGTAGAATATAGATCCAATAAATAAATATCATTTGTTGTGACCCAACTTGAATCCTAGTTTGGCAAGAAAAGTAATATATATTTTAATTTTTTTTTTAAAAAAAAACACGAAGCTTGAAATGCTACACTGTAGTTCCACTACTTTTTTTCTAGTTTTCCGCAGATAAGCTGTTGCTGTGCTATGCAATCATCATATAACACTGCTGGGATAAAATAAGAATTAAATATTCAACTTCCCTACCCAATGGCACCTACTTAGTAGACTAAGATGCATACATTTGACATATGCTTCCTTTTTCTCACCGAAATTGCATCTCAAATTGAGTCTCTTTGATTGCATGCATTTCTTTTCAGAATGGAATACTTTAGTTTGTAGGAAATTATCACCTGCCTTCTAACAGTCCTCCTCAGGGTGAGACCATCACTCCCTTGCTGTTTACATAACTTCAGATAATAAGAAAAAAGAACACACAGAAATAAGTATTTAATTTATGGAAAGATTTGTTTGGAGACAGACTTGGTAATCTATTCTGCCAGTTCACATTGTCTCAGTGGTCTCCAAGTCCTCTTGCACATTAATATTTTTTTCAATATAGATTGGGGCCCAGAGACTCTGAGATTCTTTTTGTCTTCATTCCTTCCCTATTACCTCATAGCCCTGGATAATTCATACATGGAATCTAAGTGACTCAATTTTAGGCATCTTCAGAATGTGGCTAGATATGATGTGCAACATATTTTCAGCTTACCTACACTGTATCACCCATGACTCTACTTCTCAGCCCTTTTGTTTGTTTCTGTCATGGTTACGCTCACACATTTTTGCAGAAAAAGGTATCCCAAGCATGTCTAACAGCAATGTGTACTATCCCTTCACCAACTGATTCCTCTAAGAAATCCCAGTAAGGACTAAACAGTTGGTTGTTCTAGTCTTTCCAACTAGTATAACACTCCACACGACCCTCACCACCTTGTACAAGTGCCGTCATCCTTCCCTCTGCCCTTATATACTGATAGAAGATATAAAGAAAAAAAAGGTTGTCCCTATCCACTTCTAGACAGTCACATTTAAGAGACTACACCTAAAGTAATGTGAGCCTTGTCAACTGGCCAGTTATTTTATACACTTATTCAATCAACTGGTAGAGGAATAACTGACTGCAAAGGCAAGTGGACATGGGAAAAATAATCTTGTTATAGGAACACCTCATAATAGGAGGTGAAGAATTTTATTGAGGTTCAACAGTAAGATATAATATGATAATATGTGCCTTTTGCAATGAATATTCTTCTGCCAGTATTAAAAAGTAAGCAGGAAATATTAATATATTCTCCTATATGAAATAAGGCATGATATAAACACACTGTCATAGCACACTTATCAATATGTGCATTTATGAAATTAAAAGCACACTGGATAATTACATGACATTTACCTAGTTGTTAAATTAAGATTCCTGATTAAAGGAATTAGTACACATTATTGAATTATGCAATGTAAACATTAACTACCAAATTCAAAGTCAATTGCATTTTATGAAGAATTCCTGGATTGATGATTGTGAATCTGAGCCTCAAGGTGGGATGTCATAACGCAGCTGCTTCGCCACATTTTATCCAGTAAGGTGAAGCAGATGTCTGACCACACTTCAAAGCCCAATAGAATTTCATCCCTCTTCTTTTCTGAAACACAACTAGAAACATAACGGTTTATCAGTCATCATTCTTACATTACCTTTCAAAATTTTAGGCAAATCATAACAATATTTAACCTGGTCATTGGGTCATTATTTCACGTTCACTTTGGAAATCAAAACTAGATTACCAGATATACAGTAACTGATTGAAAACTTACAGAAGAGGGAGATTTGCAACCAAGCAGTCTTTCCATGAATTCAGAAGATTAAATTAGATGAAATCCTTCAACCTCATCACATGCAAGGAGAGAAGCATATTCTCCCTGCTTCACTGCTGATACAGAGTCCCCTAGAGCCCATCACATGATGCAGGGCTACTTCCAGTGGGACTTCGTGGGGCTCCATGCTGGCAGTTTTGTGGCAGTGGAGCCCAGAGTAGTCGCAGTGGCAGTGGAGCCTCATAGAAAAAAGGCAAAGGTGCCAAAGAGGAAGTGGGGGACAATGGGTAAACACTGTGGGAAGGGATACAATGAATTCTGATGACAGAGAACATAGTGAGATGTTAAGAATTGTGGGAGTTGACTTCCTAAACACCTGGAGGGCTGAAGTTTGCCCATGCCTGGGCAAGGGTCAAGAGTTCTCACCTCTCCAATAATCCTTTTTGCATCCTCAGGCTGCAAAAATTGAAAAGTGGACAAACACTGGACAAACAGGATCCAAGGTTACATCTACCAGAGCTGTATCAACTATGGCATTGGCACCTAAGTCAGAGCAAATCCAAGTGATCTTATCTGCAAAGTGGTAGGCAAGCTCCTTACAGCATGCTGTTCTATGGTCAACATTCTCTTTTGGGACAGGTTAGATTAGTCCTCTAACTAACCAAAATATCTCTGGCAGACATTTTTGTGCTGCAGCAATAGTACTTCTATAAAATACTCTTTTGGCTGCTTTGATTGTCCCACCATAGATCTTCAGATACATTTTTTCTTGTTCTCAGTCGGAATCACTCTGAATTCTCTGCCACTGTCACTCTAATCCCCATCTCACATGTTTCATTGCTGCCAGCTGTTTAGTAAACCAAGGGCCTGGTTTAGCCTCACTTTGTAAGAAAAGATACTATGGAGCAATCGTGTCTACAACCCTGGTCATTTCCCTATTCCAGAGATTGACCAGCAATTCAACACCATCACTTGCCCAGGTAGCAGGAAATTTCCCAAGATCCAACAGGAATCCATCTGTATCATAAACCTCCTGGGGTGGACCATCTTAATGGGTCCCCCACCCCTGCAGAGGTTCTGAGTCCCAGCCAGTCTAAACCTGACAAAATAGTGATCTATGCATGACAACGGAACCACAGAGAGCTCCTCCATTCCCAGATCATCATCGTCCCCACCCTTTGTACAAAATGCAAGGTTAGAAATATGTCCAGCAGCAAGTGTGGGGCCAGATACCAATTAGGATAGACTCATAATTGCCATGGCAGACATGAAGTCCTGAGTCACTCCTGACAGAGCTGCCTCAGCATGGATGTTGAAGTCCCCCAGTACTACAAGCCATGAAGACTATAATACCAACCCCAAGACCACATCAGCTAGCTCAAGAAGGGGTGTGGACAATACACCAATAAAATCCTTATTCTTTCCCAGCTACCCACCTCTAGGTAAGGTAAAGGTAAAGGTTTCCCCTGACGTTAAGTCCAGTTATGTCTGACTCTGGGGGTTGGTGCTCACCTCAATTTCTAAGCCAAAGAACCAGCGTTGTCCTTAGAGACCTCCAAGGTCATGTGGCTGGCATGACTGCATGGAGCGCCGTTACCTTGCCAACGGAGTGGTACCTATTGATCTACTCACATTGGCATGTTTTCAAACTGCTAGGTTGGCAGGAGCTGGAACTAACAGCAGCTGCTCATGCCGCTCCCGGGGTTTGAACCTGGGACCTTTCGGTCTCCAGCTCAGTGCTTTAACACACTTCGCCACCGGGGTTCCCTGGTAAAAACACATTAAATCCTGTAGACTGGTCAGGGGAATATTTTCCTGGTCAGGGGGATAATTTCCCAATAGACTACTGCAACCCCACCTCCATGCCCCCCCCAAGCTTCGCTTGCTACTGCACAGAACTTCCTGGTTTTTATAAATTAAACATCAGCAGTGTTATTTATATTGGTTTTATTGGTTAATGGTTCAGAGTTTAATTTGTTCCTTTTGAATTTAATTTTGGTTAGTGGGAACCATGTTTATTCATTTAAAATTATTTTGTAATTTAATGATTCAGAAATAAATGTTCTCAAAAAGAAATGTATTAACTTTATACATTCCTCTTAACATATTACCATAAACTAATTAACTCTCTTTAACTACTCAGACTAATTGGCAATGCTAATGTTCCAAAACCTTGGTTAAAAGACTTCAATAAGTGATTTAAAATCATATTAAATATTGGTAAAATCCAGCATTATGTAGAATAATTAACATCTTAAAAACAACTCAAGAAATTCAACAAGCAGCTTGATAGAATAAAGATTGGGCATTTCAAGAACGTTATGAGCTCTGTGGCATCAACTATAAAAACACAATGGTCAACAAGCTTGCATCACAATGGCAAAATAAACTTGCAGATTCCACAAAGTTACATTTGAGAATAATTAATAAAATGATGTTGAAACTGAATAATGCTAAGAAGATGCTGAATAAGACAAAGAACTTTTCAGTCATCTATATAGCAAAGAAAATGCTCTTTGTTTAATTAATAGAAACCATTAATATATCCTAGGTAATATGATATGTATGTATGTTCTTTGTTGCATATTACAGAAGTCTGATTATAATACAAAGTCAAATCAAATTATCTCTTTCTTTATGGGCTGATCTACATAAGCATTAAAACCCAGACTCATCCAGAATTGACTCCTGGCTGTTTCCATGATATTTCTCTACTTATATTGTATTGTAGGTTAAACCAGAATAATCCATCTTTGCCTCACTTTAAGAAAAGTCAATGGATGCTCCAGAGTTTGCTTGAATTTCTCATGGCCTTGGGCAATGTGAATGACAGGATCAGGTTCATCAGCCCAGAGAAAAGGAAATGGATGGTGCACATGTCACTGCCATTGCCACTCTCAGCTATTTATTTATTTTATTTATTTCCAGGATTTATACCCTGCCCTTCTCACCCGAAGGGACTCAGGGCTTACAACAATTGGCAAAATTCAATGCCTACAACATAGTTATAAATAAAAAACAGTACATACAATCAATTAAAAAACTATTAAAATACAATATAAAAATTTAAAATATGTAATTAGATCCATTTGTCCAGAAACCTCATGCTTTATGCTTTACTTCTTTACTTTAGCTATTGACACACTTCTGTCTTCTAGGTTACAGTCTGAGTACCTCATCACATAAAGGCTGGGATTTGCCAGATATTGTGGTGAATCCGTTAGGGTCCATCAGGGGAGCCTTCCACTTCATCTCATCCCAAGGGGTGGAGCATCACTGCCAACTTCCCTCTGTTGCTCCTATGCGACACGAGAAGCCTTCTGTGTTGCTGTCACTGCCTCCTGTGACATTTCCACTTCACAAATGGGCTGCATGCCTCAAGTGAAATGGAAGTGTCATAGGATGGGCAATTTTGCCGATCAGATGAGGTTATGAATGAACCTGTCTCTGTGATTGAGCAATTTTCCCCCTCAGAAAATACTTCCACAAGAGAAAAAGTTGACCCAAACCTTTTCTTTTAGCACTTTTCTCCATGACATTGTATGATGGAGGATTACACTCTTTACAGACTAATGGGTGTAGTGGTGTTCTATCACGCGCTGGACCTGTAACTATTGTCTTTTGTATAGGACGTATATTTTATGCCCAGTGGGAAGCCAGGACGCCTCAAAGAGAGGTTCCTTAGGATTTTCCTGAAAGGGATGGTCTTTTGAGTCTTTAATGAAATAACAAATAACACTTCAAGGTTTCCTTTATAAACTGTTGGCTTTTCAATCCTGTCCCCAGGGAACAGGCAATCGGCTTTGGGTAACTGTACTTTCTCTGTAAGAAGAAAATCCCCTTATAACCTCTCCCAGGCTGTCTATCATATGGGCCTAGCTGATGTGGGACCTACTACCGATTCCAAATGCATCTGGGCATTGAGTAGACCTACCAACCAAGGCTTGCAGATGTTTCACCTGGGGTTCTGTGGATCGGTAATGCTGTTCCCTCTCCAAGGTTTCTTTGAAAACTTTAGGGCTGTTTCCCTCAGGAGCTGTGAGGTTGAGAGGCTGTGAGCTCTCAGCCAGAGCTTTTGAGACTTTTCCCCTGGAATTTCTGTTTCTCTTTTCTCGGATGTTCTATATCCCCGGATGTTCTTGAGATATGAAGCTTTTCTACGGGACAAGCTGGTCTACGTCCTATAACTTAGTTTACTTAAGAGAGACTGACTTAAAAATGGCTTCTTCCCTCCCAGAGCCCTGAACAAGGGGCGGAACCAAACTTAATGATGATGGACAGGGGGCCTACCCTATGGCTGCAAACATTAGCAGAAAGAAAATAAAGTTGGAGCTTCTGGTACAGCTGTACCAGCACAAGTGGTATTAGGTATTGTACTTTGTGCTTTCCTCTCTGTATGATTTCTCCTCTTAGCTGAGCTGCCTTGCTTTATGTACCCCCCCCCCCCCGCGTTCTTTGTAAAGGTATTCCCTTGACATTAAGTCTAGTCATATCCAACTCTGGGAATTGGTGCTCATCTCCATTTCTAAGCCAAAGAGCCAGCATTGTCTGTAGACTCCCACAAGGTCATGGGGCCGGCATGACTGAATGGAGCACCATTAATTTCCTACTGGAGCAGTACCTATTGATTTACTCATATTTGCATGTTTTCAAACTGCTAGGTTGGCAGAAGCTGGAGCTAACAGCAGGAGCTCACTCTGCTCCCTGAATTCGAACTGCCGACCTTTCGGTCAGCAATTTCAGCAGCTCAGTGGTTTAACCTGCTATGCCACCAGGGGCTCCCATTCTTATATAGGTATATTAACCCTTAATTACCAGAGACAGATACAATAATATAAATCTACATATTAAAGTGAGTTATGGTATTTTTTTTACCTCATTGCAAATGCTCAGTTCCTGACTTTTTTTGTTGTCAGGATGTTTTACAGTGTGTAGCATAGCGATGGGGCTGAGAACAGCTTACAACAACCATTTTCATCATTAAAATATAGCTCTAAGCAGCACCCTTAGGTCTGCAGTTCTAATTCTACACTACTTTTTACCATTTGCAACTAGACACTATTTTGTTAAGCGCGTATCATACTCCAGAGGTGTGAAATGCAATTATAATTTTTTATTGTGTTACCCAGAGGGATAGGAGTTTTGCATTTTTTTATGTCCAAGGTCAAAATGAATATTCATGGCTTAAGGCAGCAAAGAAGGAAACCTTATCTTTCACACCTTCTTTTTTATATAATAGGACTTGAACTCACCAGCAGGCTCGATTGGTTCTAAATAGAATATTCAGGAAGCAATGTTGCCTACAGATCTCAGCAATCCCTTTTTGTGAATTGTGGGATGCCATTCAGAAGACTTGTGGAGTTCAAGACTTAATGCTCTAATAAAGGCATATATCCCAAAGTGAATTGTTGGCAATGATACTGCATCATCAGTAAAGTGAATCCAGTCTGCTGGATAGCCTATACATTACAGTGAACAATTTCAAATCTCATCTCCCTACAGCACTCCAAGTGAAATGAAGCTGAATAGAACAGATCCTGATTTTTTTCACATTTACCATTATTAAAGGGAGGAAGAAAGTAGTGCCAAGGGGAATGAGAGACGAAATCTATGGCCATTCAGTTGTGAAGGAAGTAAATTAATAAAACTAACCTCATTTTTTTGTACATACTCTCAGTATATGCCCCCAGAGGACAATTCCCTTTATAGTGATGGGAAGAGGGTAAAGGGGGAGAGAGAGAGAGAGAATAATAAACTGTGGGTATTACAAACTCATATTTTTCTGTGCGAATAATAATAAAACATGATGCATGTCATCAGCTTAAGATACATGTGGTCATGTTTGTTTGAATACTTATTTTTTATCTCACTTGGTTGATTTCTGTTTTACAGTCCCATTGGCAGCAGCTCCCAGAATAATTTAAAAGCCATTATTCTTTATCTTAAGGGAGGTTTGAATATGGTCAAGTGGATTTCTGCATTATGTATTTTTTTTAAAAAAAAAAAAAATCAGAATGAACACTGTGACATAGATGATTGGTGACATACATTAATACTGAGTCTAAAATTCATCCTATAAGGATAAAGGTTAATATTTAAGGCCACAATTATTTTAATTTGTCAGGTTACAAAAGGACCTTGTAGAATTTTTGAAGCCCCACCCACACAGCTGAATAAAATTCCACATTTTCTGCTTTGAACTTGAATATATGGCAGTGTGGACTCAGATAACCCAGTTCAAATCAGATATTGTGGGATTTTCTGCTTTGATATTCTAAGTTATATGGATGTGTGGAAGAACCCTGAGACCAAGAAAAAGATGTCTGTAACATAAGCTTACATTTACTGGATATACTTCATCAGATCAATGGAATGAAGCATTTAAGAACAGATATTTATGCAGATGAATGATCAGAGATGTGTATGTATAGTAATAGAAATGCACAACCTGTGGGTATGGTGATAGGATGGCTAGTTCAGTTTTAACAATGATAATACAGCCCAACCAAAAAAAGGATTGGTGTCATGATTGTTAGGCCTGTTCCTGGGATTATTTGGGGCACTTTCAGAAAATTGCATTGGATTGATTGCATCAGATCTAGTTTCTTAGATATGGTTATCATGATTATTTATGGATGAGAAGAGGAAGACTGGCATATAGCCTGTGTTCTACATCTGAGAAACAAGAGTTCATGGGGAAACTGATGCCAATTTTGAAATTAGTAGGTCAAATATGCTCAAAAATGTGTTTAACATTTGAGGCACCAAAATATGTGTTGACCAGTGTAACAAATGATAGTTAGGTAGCAAATTTGGAAAAAGGTATTTTACCTAAAGCCCGAATGAACAGCTAAACAGTGAGGGAATGAATAGTGAAGGGAATTCTTCAAATGTTATGCCATACTCAGCACCAGGAATTAGGTATGAAAGCCACCTTATATGTGCAGTGTGCCAGGAAACCATTCCCTCTGCTCACCCACTGCCAATGTGGTAGACTTTTTGGACATATCTTTATTCAATTCTCTCTCTTTCTATAGTTTCTTTGAGGTCTAAGATGAAATGCCCAAGAATACCCAAATATTCTGCAGCTAATTTTTGTGTACTCCCATTCATTATTGCCACATTTATATTAATATATCTGACATTGAGATTGGGCCTGATTGTCCAATCTAGAATGTTGAAAACAATTGTTTCCAAAACTGGTTATACCATATCACCATCCTCTGTCAGTAATTCTTACAGCATTGTTGGTTTTGGAAAACAGCATTCATAACCATTTGGAGATCATAACTTTTTGGAAAAGTTATTGCCTCCCTGCCTAGAACTCATATATCTCAAAAGACTCCTGACAGTCCACTCTAGGCCATTTCTCTGGTTGATTATGGTCCATGAATTTAAAACTATATCTCTGGCCCCTTCTGCACAACCATATAATACAGATTATCGAAACAGATAGTCTATATGTTACACTCCAGCACTGGAACACTCAACACCCCACCAAAGTCCAGTACTCCAATAAAATAATGTTTATTAAAGAAAGGACAAAAAAGGGGGAAAAAACCAAATACAAAAGAGTCAGTAAAAGAGGTAAAATGCACTTCTGAAAAGAAGCCAGAGTTCAGTAACAGTAATCCAAAAATGCCAGGTCAAAACTCAAAACCAAGGATCCAAGAAAGTAACATTAATCCAAAGGTATCTTTAAGATCATGAAGACAAGAACTTCTCCAAAGTAATTTCTCCAAAGATATATAGACATAAACAAAATTATGAAACAGGAACATGAATCAAGAACCTTGACAATACATGAACCAAGAACTTGGAATCATTAACAGGCGATCAATTTCCTTTAGCAACATTGTCTCCTCTGAAGGGCCTGAAAGCAAACCACTTAATTTAAACCCTTCAAGACACCCATGTACACTGCACTGCCAACATATCTGAACTTCAAGGTCTTATCTTGAATCCTCTGAGAATATCTAGTTTACTGGCTTTTCATGCCCTATGTTTTCAGGTCTAATATATCCTCCTTTTAAAACGCCTTATCTTCCCAAGGCCTTTTCTCAAGGGAACTGGTTACTTCCATTTTCCCCTGTTGCCTGGGAATGAGCGGAAGAATCCAAAACATCAAGCTCGTCTGCCTTCTGTTCCCTCCAAACACTCACAGATATTTCATTTTGGAACCCATCACCCCCCTCATTCTCTAAACATTCAGAAAAATCCTCTGATGCTTGCCAGACTACAATACCACATGATCTGCTTTGAATGGGATTATATGAGTCTACACTGCCATATAATCCAGTTCAAAGCAGATAATCAGGATTGTATATGGCAGTTTACAAGGGAACGTAGATGCCTTCCAATTCAGTGTACCATGAATAGCAAATTAGTCTTACATAAAAAAGTAACACTGCTTTGTTCATGCCAAATATTTGCCTTTATGGCACTGCATTGATATCCATATGGTCTAGCTGGGCTGAGACTGCCTCACTTCTGCTTGGCCATCCTCTTCTCCTCTATTTCTGCTGAAGTCATAATAGGATGCCTATGAGACCAGCAAGCAAAGGGTAATGTAATCCCCTCTTTCTTGCCAATTATGTGGGCACCCCATCTCAGTTGATATGACTGCAATGGCCACATGATCACAAGAAAGCTAGGTGCAGCAGTGATGACTCAAGGATGACCCATCCACTTCCACTTCCCCTGTGCTGATCAGTACAGATGGAACGACTCCATGAAAGAAGCCATTGCCCCAATCCTATAAGATCCTACAAACAATAGGGTGACTTGGAAGTCTCTCATTCATTGGGTTGTCATAAGTTGAAGTTAACTTGATGGCAGTTAAGATCAGCAAAAATATTTTCTCAGAATTTAAATCACTGCTAGATAAATCTCCATAGTATAGCAATTTGTTTTGGTAATATTCTAAGGCTGCTACATGTCCCAATTATGTCTCATAACATTTGGTTGTCATCCAAAATTATTTCCTCACCTGAGCAGGTCAAAGTAAAAGGTTAGTCAGCTACTTGTTGACTTAGGAATCTTTCATTTGGCTAAGTGAATGCATTTGATGTATTAGTTCTTGGCAATAAAAACTGACAAGATAGAAAAACAAAGCACATCCATGAAATACAGAAAGCTATATACCAAACTGACTTTATATGTACTCAGAAGAGAGAAAAATAATTGGGACACTATTGGAGGATAATTTAAAGTAGAGACAAATTGAAAATGTGCTGGAACAATAATTCATATTGCTAACCAATGTGGCATAAAAACGCTCAAACTATTAGTCAAAGAAAAGAGGGAACAGCTTCGAGCTCTGCAGCACACTGGATTAAAATACAACCTCCTTATGAAATTGCCATGAAATTGAGTTGAAGCACATGCAGAACTAAACAGATTGCTTGGAAAGCATTCAACTACAAATCTGCTCTCTTCTCAGGCCTGCTGAAAATCTAAGCAGATTTCAAGGGAACTGGTTTCAATTATGTACTTTGCTGTTGAAGGAAACCATATCAAAGGCTACAGCAATCTGCAGCACATGGTAGTAAGAAGCACTTGTTGACTGGCAAGACACAGGATATTGAAATTTCTCTGTTACAGAGATGAGAAAGGAGGGGAAGAGACAGATATTAGCTCAAGTATCAATATGATATAAAAGCAAAAATAAACCAAAGGGAGTGCTGATGGGTATGTGCATTAAGGAAGCAAAATATGTTGGTTTCATTTTTGCAACATTTTTGACAGTCCTACCAACGTTCTTATCCTGTCTAAGATCAGAATAAAGTTATTTTTTCTTCCCAGAGAAAACTATGCATGTTTTGTTGCACACTATGCATTTTTTCATGCTGTATATAGTTTAAATATTTTCCCCTATTGACTGACATATGCTGGGGCTGGCACATTTACGAACTATATGGAGGTTTAGTTATTTGCCTAGGCAGCCTTCCACTTTACAGAGAAATGAACATGTTTGTGTCTGCAAAATAAATAAATAATGGACACACAAAATTACTTGATCTGAAGGCTACAGTGGCCATATTGAAACATCTCATTTTGTGAAGAATGAGGATGTACAGCAATGCATATCAACATAAACCCATGTTCTTAGCACATATGTCCTCAGAGAGTAGGAATGAATGGAATATGTATGCCTATCAGGGTTCTTGTGACTTTTATCAATAGTGTATCCTAGACAAGCTGGAATCAAGACTCATATTCACACAGAACTCTAAAAGGGCAATCCCATTAAACAATGAAAATGAACATAAATGAATGAACCCGATCTGTCGGGGGTGCTTTGAATGTGATTTCCTGCTACTTGGCAGGGGGTTGGACTGGATGGCCCATGAGGTCTCTTCCAACTCTACTATTCTATGATTCTATAATCTTTGCACTGGGACATTTGGGCAGGCCTTCATAAATGGTAGACAGCACATGTAAAACAACGCATTTGATTTAGGATAGGGAGGTACTAACTGAAGATGAACAAATTCACAAGGCTGCAATTCACAAGGCTGTGTGGGTTAGAAAGGAGAGAAAGATGGGGAGCAGGTAGGAACAATACAATATATTACCCTGTTTACCCTAAAATAAGACATCCTCAGAAAATAAGACCTAGTAGAGGTTTTGCTGAATTGCTAAATATAAGGCCTCCCCCGAAAGTAAGACCTAGCAAAGTTTTTGTTTGGAAGCATGACCGCCAATCAGAACACCAGAGCATGCAGGATCGGTAAATGTACGTACCATAAAGTGTTGTACATGGAAATAATGGTAGTAACAAGAAATTCTTGATAGGATTCACAGTTTGTCTGGTTATGCTGGTTTATGATGACAACTACTGTACAGTATATAATAAATGTTCATTTTTTTTGTTCAACAATAAATGTGAATTCTTTATGGAAAAATAAGACATCCCCTGAAAATAAGAGCATCTTTGGGAGCAAAAATTAATATAAGACACTGTCTTATTTTTGGGAAAACACAGTACCTAACACACACACACACACAAACACAGGAGAGAAGCAGCAGTTTTAGGGAGCTGCAATAGGCAGAAAAAGTTCTCCTGGAAAGATAGACATGGAAAGATAGAGATGGCAGACATTGTCCCTCCTTTGGTCTTGTTTTACTTTTCCTCTAAGAAACTAGAGAACACTCATGGGTAGAGCAATAAAGGTTTTTCCATCTAGAACAGTGCAAACATATGGAGGGCAAGCTAACCAAAGCACATCTACACTGTAGAATGAATGCAGTTTTGTACTACTGTACCTGCTATGGAAGCATGCTATGGAATTACAAACATTGAAGTTTTACAAGGTCTTATGCTTTTTCTACTGAAAAGTGTGTGTGTGTTACCAAACTACAAATCCCATGATTGCATTGCATTGAGCCATGGCAATTAAAGTATCAAACTGCATTGATTTCTACAGTAGATATGCTCCAAATCCTTTTAGCGTGACTGGATTGAGGCCTAGCTAAGGAAATGAGAAGCAAAACTAAACCAGTGATTTCAGTGAGAGGCCAGGAAGCTCAAGCACTTCATTCATGTAGACACCACCCAGAACAGACAACCTTCAAAACTGATACCATTTTTAAAGCATCTTAGGTAGATAAGAACCTCTTACAACCAAAGGGTAGGTCTGTTTGAATTCTGAAATGTATTTTTTTTTATTCTTTAGACACAAGATGACATTTATCCATCATATATCCTTTTTTAATGTTTAAAAAGTACTCATGACACATGTATAGTGTATTGGTTGTCAACTGCAGGATCACATTCTCAGAGACACAGGAACTTATGTGAGAGATATTTAGTTTTGTCCCAGTAGTTTCATCAGTAATCTTGACATACCTAACATTGGCCTTAATGGAATCATAGTCTTTTGGAAATAGATGGTGGCTACATTTTTTCTTACAAAATATGACTTTCCAGATAATCTTTCTCTGCCCTTAGCTAGGCAATCAAAACTAATTCTACTTTAGGTCATCCACATATATATCTCGGCAAAGGTCTTGCATTGATCTGACTGTTTTATTATTTATTTATTTTTATTTATTTACAGTATTTATATTCCGCCCTTCTCACCCTGAAGGGGACTCAGGGCGGATTACAATGAACACATCAAACATTCAATGCCAACAGACAAACAACATGTATAGACAGACACAGAGGCATTTAACCTTTTTCCCAGCTTCACGATTCCGGTCACAGGGGGAGCTATTCCTTCACTGTCCACTAGTGGCTGTACTTCCTCATTCCTTTCCTCGTGTTTTGCTGGCAGTTTTATGATGTTGTAAATTAGTTAAATTAGCCTCCCACATAAAGCGTACCTAAATTTCCCTACTTGACAGATGCAACTGTCTTTCTGGGCTGCATAGGTCAACAGCAAGCTGGGCTATTTAATGGTCGGGGGCTTAACCCGACCCGGGCTTCGAACTCATGACCTCTCGGTCAGTAGTGATTTATTGCAGCTGGTTACTAGCCAGCTGCACCACAGCCCGGCCCAGTATTGTTGCCCAGTAAACATGCAACAATACTTCAGGAGATCCTTGCTGAAGTGTGATTTAAAATATACTCTTGTCTTACGTGGAATTCCTCTGAGAAATTTCTTATTAAAATGCTTTCTCATTCCTTTAAATACCTTGGCTACTTTTGTCAAGCCATCTCAAAATCTATCTGTCACTCAATTCAATAGCAGTTACAGTTCTCCCTGGGGGAGAAGAACGGTATATAAATCAAACAAACAAACAAATAAATAAATAAATAAATAAATAAATAAATACATCATTAATTCTGCAGCTTCGGTACAGCAACCCCAGTCAGCTCCACCAACAGTCAGGAATTCTGGGTGCTGAGGTCCAAAATATCTGAAAGGCCAAAGTTGGGGGAACACTGTTCTACATCTTTGTTAAAGCTGCCTTATCCACTTCACGTCAACTGAAATTTGAGGCATATTTGAAAGACGTTACTTGGGCAAACCAAAAAAAAATACAATGTAAATCAAAAATAGTCTGGAAAAGACAAGGAAATTTTACCAGGGAGAATTTATACAGAGTGTGGAATACAAGTGGGTTAATAATGCCAAGAAAAAGTACAATTTTCCATACCAGTGAGCAATAGATTACTGATGATTTGTGGGTCAGCTGGGTTTGATGCTAGCTATTCAGATGCAATAAATTCTGTTAGCATTTTCCCTCTGGATAACATCAAGCTTCATTTTATACAAATTTACCAGAGGTGCTGTCATACAGAAAACATGCCCTCTTCTTACATAAGAGAAGATTTTCATATGTCCATGGCTGCTTTCCCCTTTTAACTTCCATTCATACAGCTGTACATCTAGCATCTCCTGCTATGCCAAAATGTAACCCATGCTGACATTTTTGATACTGTCTATGATTTCCTGTGTTTCTATTAGAAACCTCTCCATGTATCTTTTATCTCAACTGCTCCAAGTGGTGTCTCTCACTTGCCTCTGTAATGTATTCTCTTTAATCATAGGACTGGCTTTGTTTCCTTTTTATAGTTCCTTTTAAAGAACTAAAATTCACATAGAAGCAGCCTCTGGGCACTTAGAAGCAGGTGGGGAGAAAGCTTAATGCTTCCAAAAAATCACATCACTTCTCAGAAAACCTAATGGAAAAGTTTCAGACATAGAGAAGAGTACAATCAAGAGGACTTTGTAACAATTGTGCTTTATATTAGCAGGCAAGATACCCCAACACTGTGATTTTTCATCTGCATATAGCTCTTCAGGCTGCTTTCCAATATATATGACATATATTAAAGAGAGTTATACTAAGTAACTTCCTCTTCACTGGAGTTAGGTAGGCAGTAATGGGATGCCTACATTATATTTCAAGTCATAATGGCATATTGTTGAAAAGTTAAAAGTGACATCACTGTTGAGTAAAGAAGGCTTATTATAGATCAAATGCTTACATTGGTTTAACGGGCATTTAAATTTTAGCAAGAATTTTCACTCACTCGATCAGGGGTGATCTACAAATGGAAAGGGACACTCATAACTTTGAGAGCATATTCAGGATTTTTATTCAGCTCCCCTTTTCACTGTAGTCAGTGTAGTCAGTGCTACAGTGCTACACTATTCATCCAACTAAAATCCCAGATTTGTTCAACTGTCTCTAAAGAATAGATAGAAGACAGAGAGGAATCAGATACTAATGGCACTTCTCTGTCTGGAACAAAATGATGTAAGCAGACAAGGATGTCCTCTCCCCAATCCCATCTATTTTCAATGAAAACAAGTTTGTGTGGAGTTTCTAGGGGGATTTTTTTCATTGTGATCTAGGAGTATAAACAATGAAAAGGTTACCAATGAGGTGAAACATAAAACAATCTTTTTCTGAGAACTTGCTTTTCCCCATCTTGATTACCCTCAAAAATTTATGACCTCATGTTACCTCTTGAAAAATTCTGTGCTGGAATCAAGGAGGAAATCAATTACACACAAAATCAAGACTTTTTATTAATCATAGACTATTGGAAGGCAAAAGCAGGAAACAAAAAAGAAGCAACAATTATAGGAAAATTTGACATTGGAATTTGTGAAGCCAACAGTCAGTTCATCACAAAATGTTTCAAGCAACACAACAAGGGGCTGTATGCATAGATATCATATAATGACCAATACAGAAAAAATAGATTACATAATTGAAAACAGAAAATGGGAGCCTCAGTTTTTTCTGCAAAAATAGACCAGAAACAGATTTAACTTGTATGTTGTACATATATTAAGTATTGCAGAATTAGACTCTGAGGAATGAGGCATGGAAACTGAAGCAAAAAATACCAACAATGTAAGATATACAGATGACACACACAATATTACTCGAAGAAATTAGCAATGACATTGATTAATTATTGAGGAAATGATACAAAGTGCAATGGCATGTTTTAAAGAATAGGAAAAAACACAGATTAAAAAAGACAATGGTTCAGGGTTTTTCCATCCCTTGGCTCAATCATGAATTAGAATGGAGATCTTAGTCAAGAAATCAGAAGAAGCTTAGCATTTGGAAAGGCAGCTATGAGGCTCTAGATAAGATCCACAAGTATAAGACATGCCATTAAGTACATGAAGGATGCCATGTCCCTAAGTCTATAAGGCCTGAACTGTTGATCAAAGTGTGATTTGGATGTCTCTCATTCCTCACAATTACAACAACAAATTGTACTCTGGAAATATGAGATGCCATGGCCAATTAAAAAGACAATAATACTTGGCAAACTGAAAGGGAATAAAAAAGAGAAAGGTCACATTACTGGTGGATGGACTCAATCAACGAGACCATAGTTGTAAATTTTTCAGAACCTTAATAAAGCTGTTAATAACAGATTCTCTTGGAGGTTTCCTATTTATAGAGCTGTGATAAATCACAGCTGATGACAGCAATTAAAAACAAACTATTGACATAAGTGTTGGAATTTTAAAAGGTAAAACATAAAACACTAAGAAAAACTGGCATAGCACCTAAGAATTTGAAAGGAGTCAATAACTGTTCATAAAGAACACATAACAAATAGAAATAGGAATGCCTCCATACAACACAGAAGCTGGGGAAGAACAAAAAGGAAATGTGTCAATTGCTCTCTGTATTAGTATTTATTTTATATAGTTTATACAGAGCCAAAAGAAGAAGAGGAAAGAAGGGAGGAAGGCTGAAATTCTACATCTTCCTGAACCCCCCCCCCCCCCCCACACACACACACTGAATGATTTCCAAGAAATATTCAATGTACCCATTCACATAAAGTATATAGGCTGGAATCTATGGTATGAGACACAAACTCTTTGTGTCTTTACTCACATTGGGTTCCTTAGACATGGGCAGGAAAGGTTTAATACCTATGTCAATGATCTGCTTTAATGTAGTCTTTTTTTAACAAATAAGTACAATTCTGTGATTATATTTAGGGTCAACATTATAATTGTGTACAGGAGGGAGGAGCACAATTTTATCTCAGAGGTAGTAGTGACTCCATTAATACAGTGCAGGGTGTCTATTTCCCATGAGTTTAATGGAACTCTTCTGCCATGTCAGTTGTATGGGAGTTATTCAGGTGCTGAAACTATATTGAATATAGAGTTCAGCCTGGAGAAGGTGTTTAAGTAATGCCATTTAATTCTAGAACTGCTGTTAAGACCAAAGATGAATTCACAACCATTTTTTAGCTAGAGCAGGAAAGACCCTCGATTTGCAGACTGAAATCATACATAGTACTTCATTGTTAGGTGCCATCACACTCCATTTTGGAAGGTTAGCTTTCAAATGTTTAGAGTCAAGAAATGTCAAAAGAGGATTTTTTGAATATAGCTGAGTGACTCATACTGAATTCTCATATTGATATTTCGCTGAACTGATGTGGATTATCTCCTGGAACATGCAAAGTGCAGCGACTCTTTGATATACTGAATATAATATTACAAATTAAGGGAAGGCTTTGTTTTTATTTCAGAAGAAAATGCCTCTCTACGCTACACTTGGACTAAAGTTTGTTTCTATTAAGAAAAAAGGAATTCAAGAACCAGTGGGTTAGAAAGTCCATAGAAAAAACATATACTCTTTGACATATTTAAAGCTAAATATAAAAATTGAAAAGAAGTTGAAAAAAGAGTGCATAATGAAATATATGCTTAGAGGAACAAGGAAAAAAAAATATTTAACTGTAATATTTGTATCTTCTTAATGGAGCCCCGGTGGCGAAGTGCGTTAAAGCACTGAACTGGAGACCAAAAGGTCCCAGGTTCAAACCCCGGGAGCGGTGTGAGCGGCCACTGTTAGCTCCAGCTCCTGCCAACCTAGCAGTTTGACAACATGCCAATGTGAGTAGATCAATAGGTACCGCTCCAGCGGGAAGGTAACGGCGCTCCATGCAGTCATGCCGGCCACATGACCTTGGAGGTGTCTATGGAAAACACCGGCTCTTCGGCTTAGAAATGGAGATGAGCACCAACCCCCAGAGTCAGACATGACTGGACTTAATGCCAAGGGAAACCTTTACCTTTAATGTGGCAAAATCTCCAAGAGGATCATTGAAATACACATATAATATGGTATTCAAACCAGATACTATGCTGTGGTATCCAAACCTCTTCACTCTTTCTTGTGTTTGCCCCATCTTTCTCAATTTTTGCAGTTTCTATAAATAAAAATGTCTCCCTAAAGATGACTCGGGATAGAATTTCTCTTCCCCCACCTGCCTGGAAAAGTCTACATCATAGAGAGTCTGTTTAGAGATAATTGAGGAAGGCAAGGTAGCAGAGATGTGCTATTTACTAATTTTTTTAAATAGACACAAGGTAAACCTTTGAGATTCTTTCTTTTTTTCTTTCTCCATCTTCTTTGTGAGCGTGATGATGTTTGAACTTTCCCTCTTTACTTGTTATCATTCATTGAATGTGTGCATTAACCAATAAGAGTACAAAGTGGATATAATGTAAATACAAGGTGCCAAGTAAACAATAGATTATTGTTTGATAGGGTTATGCATTCTAGAAAGAAATAAAAAATAAAAAATAAACCTTTGGTAAATAATATTTGAATCTGGGCATGGGAAAAGTGTATCTATTAGGGTTGTGTCCGGATCCACGTTAAAACCAATATTTGGCTGATTCGGTTTATTTGGACACATGTAACAACAAGGGCTCCACAGTCATGTTTTTTTCCAGCCACAACAGAACAATGGCTGCCAAAAATGGCTGCTTTCAATTTCTTTTGGCTACATGTGGGTTGTGGGGAGGAAGGCAGCTGCTAGAAGAAAAAAGGATCACAGAAAGAGTGGTTTCCTAAGCCCTTGCCCTAAATCCAGAGCTCCTTGAAAGACAGAAGGGAAAGGATTATAGAAAGGGTGATTTCTGAAGTCAGATGCTATAAAGGAGTCTCCCATTATTGCCAATGGGCCAGATTTCCCCAGATATTTAGGTTGCCAAGCAGGAAAAAGCTTTTTCCCCCATTAGTCTATTTCAGGAGGTCCCCAAAAATGGCTCTGTGTACCCATCAAATTTTTGATATGGAAAAAGGATTGCGGTCCAGCTGAATTACACAATCCTAGTATCTATCAATATAATTAGAATCCAGTTTAGTTGGAATAGGTATGGAATGACATTTATTGGGATGAAGTTTCAATTTGTTTGCCCTCATTACTGATGGAAGATATTGGTTTAGGACCATAATAGTTTCATTGTTTTGCGTTAAAAGGAGCAGTAAAGCTGGGTGTCATCTGCATATAGATGACACCACACTCTAAAACTCTAGATGACTTCTCTTAGTGGTTTCATTTAGATGTTAACTAGCTTGGAGGGAAATGCAGAGTCCTGAGGAAACCCACAAAACAACCAGGGGCTCAAACAGAAATCCCCAAGCACTACCTTCTGAGGCCCTCACTCCAGAAAGGGATGGTGCCACTGTAAAACCATTCATCCAAGTCCCATCTTAGCAAGGCAGCCCAAAAGGATATCATGGTCAATAATACTGAAAGTCATTGAAAGGTCCAGGAGAACCAACAGGGATCACACTGCCACTTTTCAGTTCTCTGTGTACTGTAGGTCATCCACCAAGGCAAGTAAAGCCATTTTTGTACCATAACCAGCCCTTAAACTAGATTGAAATGGGTCTAGATAATTTGTTTAATCCAGAAACCCTGGAATTAGAGGACGTTACATGCTTCAATACCTTGCTCAAAAATAGGATACTGGCTAATAGCTTTCCATTATAGAGGGTTTAGGGATGGTCTTTTTAATTTGGGCCTTTAGAAAAGTTTGAATTCTGCCTTCATCTACTCCATCATTTCCTCGTTTGGTCTGTTTGATCAGCCAGGTAGGACAAGCATCTAGAACACAAAGGGTAGCTCTCACCTCTACAAGGATCCTGCCCACATCCTCAGGCTACACAAATGAAAAGCATCCATGGAATCCTGGAAACGGCAGTTTGGTGAGGAAGCAGCACTTATTGGCATTGAAGGCTAACACCTTGGAAGATATGATTCCATAGCACTGAGCCATGACAGTTAAAGTGGTGTCAAACTGCATAAATTCTTTAGTATAGATTCATTCTGAGACTAAATTTGCAGCCACTGATCTTTCTCTAGTCCTTTCCTTTCCAGTGTCCCAGTTCCAACATCAGCATAAAATAAAGTGCATAGGCCAAGAGCATGTCATGGGTAAATCTGGATATGCCCAACGATACATTGCCAAGTGTCTTCCTTCTTTAACTCTATCATTATGATAGAAGTCCAGCAGGGCTTGGATTATGTTAGAACTCACAAATTCTTCAGAGAGTTGTGAGCAATAGGATTGCCTTGTAAATTCGTTAAATTTTTGATATAACCATCACACTGAATCTGCAATTAGAAAGACATATTTTACTTTATGTGGAAATAATGACATATCTCACAGGAGAACTGCAGCAAATGTTTTCTGAGTTCAGTATGTGTTCTAAAAGTTGCATAGTCAATGTTGCTGAACAAATTATTAAAAAACTCTAAAAACAAAAATAATCATACCAAATCTTCATTTTGTTTTGTCATCATTTAGTTTTCCTGCTGGCTGGAAAAAGGTGGGGAGAGAATTTGATTGTGCACAAAAGAGTTCATCAGAATTGCTAATAAGCCAATAAAAATAAATACATGGAAAGTTTTTTTTTTTTAAAAAAAAGTTTCAGATGGTTTATAGAAGAAAAGCTGAAATTGTAGCCATGATTGCTACTATGTTACAATAAAATACTGTTTTGTTACAGATACTACAATACACCAGACATATGCTAATATAGATTGTTTATTGGAGTTAATTTGAGGAATATGATGAAATTGGAAGGAAGTAGTAGTAAATTGGGAGTAGTAGTACATTTTGCCAGATTATGATTATTTTTAAAAAAGCAGGTCACCAATTTTCTTGGGTTTGAATTATCTAGCTTTTTAATTATGCATACAATGCAAACTAAAACCGAGGCATGGTATTCTTTCAGTGACAGCATACTAAATAGTAACAGAACTCAAAAGTTTTGCTGCAGAATGTTAACTGCTACAGAAACTTGCTAATATTTGTGATTTCTACGTACAGATAAATCTAAACACATTCAGAATCTATTTCATTTTACCCATATTCTATACATGTATTAGAAATTTGGCTGTAGAAAACTAACATCTGTATACCTAGAGGGAAAGTAATTTACAAGAAAATGTGATGAATAATGACCATCATTAAGTATTTGTCTATCCTATGGCTTTCAATATTATTTTGCCAATAAAAAGGCTGATAGTGATTTGTTGCCAATAAAAGACATATACAAGTTTATTTTATGCATATCTACATATAGTCCAAGAGCATGGAGCATAAACAATGGAAACATTATCAGAGCCTTTCAAGCAGAGCCAGCCCAAGGTAATTTCCAAATATAGGCGAACAGAATTTTGGCGCTCCCCCCCCCCCCCCCCAAAAAAAAACCAATCACTGAAAAATAGAAGCATTGGATAAGCAAAAATGTTGGATAATGAGGGATTAAGGAAAAGCCTAAATAAAGAACAACACTCTGAAAACAGGGGAAATCCAGACAGGAAACAATCAGGGCCAGCTAACACCTCCCAACCAAGGATGCCCCCAGGCTTTGAATATACAAGGCCATTAAATGCTAATCAAGGTGGCTAATTGCAGCATTCACACTAGCCTCAAACAGACAAGAGCTCTTTCTCCCACCCTGTACTTTCCACGGATATATAAACTCCATTTACCAAGCTTCCAACAGACCTCACAACCTCTGAGGATGCCTGCCATAGATGTGGGTGAAACGTCAGGAGAGAATGCTTCTGGAACATGGCCAGGCAGCCCAGAGACCTGGCCTCAAGGAAGGGGTGAGAAGGAAGGCATTTGCCACTTTGGGGAGCAGAGAAGCGGCGTTTGTCTACTTTGCAGAGTGGGGATCACCTCCTTTCTCGCCAGGAAGGCGATCCCCACTCTGCAAAGCAGAAAAGCGGCATGGGGATCGCTTTTTGGGCGATGGGCCTGTGTGCACACGCAGGTCTTCCAATCAACCGCATGGATGGGTGGCACTCTCCAGGGGGCTACCGCCACCGCGGGGGCACCTCAACAGTGCCCTCAGGAACAATGTGCCACATACGACCGCCTAATTGGCCTTGCCGGTGGACCGCCTCTGCTTTCAAGTCACCACTAATTTAAGGCTAAGACTGAGCAAAGAGTGATGCTGAGACCCTCCTATTGTCTACTCAATATGGCAGTATTTCCTTCATTGCACATCTCTGCCCTATTGCAATATAGCATAAGATATCTATTAATCTACTTACTGAGATGCTTTGACTTGGTCAGTCACAAGTTGTGCCATGTATTCTGGAGTAATGCTGTATGAATTATGAAAATGTTCTTTAACACAGAGAAATTTACCTATTTTCTCATTGCTGGTATTTTATAATTTCAAAACATGTTCACAAGTACATATTGTTGAACCTCTTAGAAACAAGTTAAGCAATCAAGATTATGTTTAAGATCAAGCATCCTACCTTGCTGTTATTAAATAATTTACTTCTAAACTAAGAGCTGATCCGAAACCTCACCAACTAATAACTACTTTTTTAATGCAACACATTGGAGAGGTCATCTTAATTTGTCAAAAAAGAGAGTCCAGATTAAATCAATCTGCTTTAGAGGAAATACCATAACTCTGCACTGAGACACTACAGCAGAAAAAAAATGTATTTTGTTTCTTTTAAAAAGTATGTAGATTTTGTTTGACCATAGAGCAATATCTGAAACATGCATTGTGTTGACCACCTAAAAGCTCGGGGGTGGGGGGAGCTGTCTTAGATTTATCAGACAAAGATGACAAAAATAATGCAGGGAAGAAGGTGATCATGTTAGAGCCACAGGTCTGCATCATTTGTGATATTTGTTTAATGTACCCCTTGAGATAGCCTAAATCAGGGCTTCTTAAGCTTTGTCTACTCACAATCCCTTTTTGCTCAAGAAATGTTTATGTGACCCTGGATATATAAGTATTAAGCTTATGCAATCTGGGGAAATTGTGAACCGTTTCAGCGTCCTAGATTTGGTGGAGATCCCGATTCGTTTTTGGGAGCCCCCCCCCCCCGGGGGGGGGAATCTGGGACAGACATCTGTTTTCGCTCTAGGAAGCTGAAATATTTGTTTTCTATCTGGCCCATTGTTGGGGGGAAAGACTTCTAGGATCCCCTTCCCATCATTTTAGGCATTGCTTGTCCTTATACTCTGTTTCTACTCTAGAGGAGAGGCATTGCAGGCAGGCGCTCGCACTTTAAGGAGGCTTCTTAACATTGTTTTTTTCTAATTACTCTAGAGGAGAGGCACTGCAGGCAGGCATGCATGGCTTCTCTCCTGGGCCTGTACCACACCACACACTCTTTCCAAAGCATTTTAAGGAGGCTTTCCACTTCCAGGTAAGGAAGAGCAATGACCTCCTGGAATTATCCTCTCTGGGCTACCTTTAAAAAACCCTCTTTTTTCTTGACACACTTTAATCTCCTTTCTGCTTTGGTTTTAATGCTTCCTTAGAGCTGTTTCTACCTTATAGTAGAAGGAAGGTAACTAGTTGGTAATAGGTTTCAGGGAATGAGGGTTTTCTCTTTGTTTGCTGGGATTCTAAGTCCTTGTTAGCTTTGTCCTTTCTACATACAGGTGTATGTTTGTGACGTAGAATATTTATCATTTGCATTATCATAGATTGATAAAATCAAAAAGGAACGGAGAAATTGTACATCCTGATTAAATTATTTGTTATTTCAAGCCATAACTTCTAATCAGTAGCTGTATATATTTTTTTCAATTCGCATCTGGCTTTATACATTTTTTTTCTTCTGAAGTGCATTTCAAACTTTGAAAATGTATGAATCTCCAAGGAAAGATGAGTTTTGTTCTGTTTGTGATGTTGAAAAGTGCAAAATTGATACCCTTTCAGAGAAATGTGAATCTAATGGATTTGTTTTATGCTCCTTGTTCACTTTTTTATGAATTTTGCTAAATTCGCTTGCAGATTATACTTTGCTTCTTGCTGTATTTATAACTTCAATGATGTTGCTGAGCATAGATTTAGCCCAAACCCCTTCAAATGATTTCATGGTCAATCTCTTTCCTATAAATGTCAGCAGTGAGAAAGACGCTGTTTTCTTATTAAACTTGAAAAGGCCTGCCTATGTTCCACTGTAAATGAACAAAGGTGTGGAGCTTGGAGTTGCAGTGTTAGCTTAATAGAAAGGAAAAGAGTAGCATGTGTCTCATTCACTTCCACCTGTCAGACAGGCTCCTTTGAAATATTCATGAGCTGCATTGTTCTGTCAAGTATAAGGCATCCTTGTTAACATTTTGCTATAATTTAGGGCATATTTCATAAGCACAACTGTTAAATATTTATGACTTATGTTCATTACTTAAAAAGCACTTCACATATACATCCCTAGTTTAATTATTAATACTGAGAGTTTGGACAGACCTTGTTTTTATAGCTCCGCACTTTGGAAAATTAACTTCTCATCTATTGCGTTATTAATATCCCAAGATACTGAACCTACCGAAGAAGAGATGTATATCAGGACAAGCTTGACTATATTAACTCCTTAAATACACAATCAACAGCAGACTTGTGAGTAACTGTGATATGAACTGACAGCAACAAAATATCCTCGACAAAACTGTACACCCTGTACACATTTTGGTGCAGTACCGAAATGTCATTGTTGTTATCAGGCTTGTACAATGAAATATGGTCCTAAACAAAGTTCAAGCCTGCTTCAAGTGTATGCATATATTGTATTATTACTCATCATTTGATCCTGCAGGCCTGTGAGGAAGGTTAATAGTGCCCTGTACAGTCCTGAAGATTTATCCGCTCCATTCATTTCAGAGTTTTGTGTCTTTAAAAAGTGATGTATTTCTCTCTATATAAGGCAATAACAGGAGGAGACAGAGAGAAAGAGGTGACATTTAATGCTTTTTAAAATTTAATTTATTTATTTATTTACCTTATTTATACCTCGCCTTTCTCACCCCAAAGGGGACACAAGGTGGCTTACACATGGCATAATTCAATGCCCCAAAACACATATAAAATAAAACTTAAATTATTATACATTTAAAAATTTAAAACATAAACGATTAAAACATTACAAACAGTTAGAATCATGCCATCTGAAAAATCATAGTCTAAAGCCATTCCGAGGTCATTATCCATATTAGACATCTATTATTGCTTTGTGCAGTCATCCAAAAGCTTTATCCCAGAGCCAGGACTTCACTTTCCTTCTGAAGGCTAGGAGGGAGGAGGCTGATCTTCTATCACTTCAGAGGGAGTTCCACAGCTGAGGGGCCACCGCCGAGAAGGCCCTGTCTCTTCTCCCCACAAACTGCACTTGCGAAGCAGATGGGAACAAGAGCAGGGCTTACCCAGATGATCTTAATCTACGAGGTGATTCGTAAGCGGAGATATGTTTGGACAGGTAAGCTGGGCCAGAACAGTTTAGGGCTTTGTAGGCTAAAGCTAGCTAATTGTGCTCAGTAGCAGACTAGCAGCCAGTGGAGCTGGCGTAACAGGGGAGCTATGTGCTCCCTCTACGCCACTCCTGTGACCAACCTGGCTGCTGCCCGTTGGATCAGTTGAAGCTTCTGAACAGTCTTCAAAGGCAGCCCCACGTGGAGCATGCTGCAGTAATCTATTCAGGATGTAACTAGAGCCTGGACCACTGAGGCCAAGTCAGACTTGCTACGGTACAACTTTTCTTCACTTCTATTCAGAAGGAATCATTTTAGTAGTTATTTCTGGCCCATCATTTTCTATACGGCATCCTAAAGGGATATTGAAAAAATGACAAATTTCAGTCCTCTTTCTAGATTTTTCTTCCAATATCAGGAAAGGTCAGTGCTTTTCTTACCACTCTGTGATCTGGAGGTTGTAGTTTTGGGTGTTTCCATAGAAAAACAGCAGATTTATCTGTTTCTGGCACATCCATCATTCAAAGAAACAGATACAGATCTATGTATATCTAATCTGTCTCATATGTGTGTGTATGAATGAAGCAGGAATGACTATGTATGCTTGTATATCTCTCTGTGTATGCATAAAGGGTGTATTACATACCCTCCAATGTTTCACAGATGAAAACTGGGACAGCTGTGGCTAAGTTAACATCACTATGTTGTCAAGATGGCAAAAGTTAATAATGAACAAAAACACACAAGCTAGAAGAAGCAACAGAATTTTCTTTTTGTCTGAATTGACTTGGAAAAACACGATTTTTGTGCCTTGTGAGTTAACTTCAATGAAAACAACTAAATTGAAATATGCTGAGGGCAAAGAGGGACAAAGGGAAGAGAAGAGAAAAACTAGGACTTATAAAGACAGCTGAGAAAGTAGGACAATAGAGGATTAATTACGACCGTCCCTGTCACATTGAGGAAGAAGTCTACAAAAATGTAAAATTAGGAAGAGTGAATAAACAGATGCATCCATATTAAAAAATATTTAAATATGTACAAAATGTTAAATTAGTAAAAGTAAACAGATATATTTATTATGGAAAGTGTTTCTATGTTAAAAATGCCCCTAAATTTCACAAAAATTGATGGGAATTTTTGACAAAGACAATGAAATCAGGATTGAGCATCGCAGATGTTATGAGTTTTCCAAGAATGCTTTGTTTCACACTCTCTCTTATGGCTTGGATGCTGCACCTAGGTTTCATTTATTTTGTTTTTCATAGGCTTTGGAACACCCTCTTCGGAGAGATTAGGCAAGCACTTACATTCATGTTCTTTAGGAAGGAATTGAAAACTCGGCTTTTTAAACAGGCCTTTGACAATGGTGAAATGTAAGAATCCTTAATAAACACCAAAAGGAATCTATGGCTTATCTTTCTTAGTGCAATGGTTTGAACCCTAAATGTTGTTCAAATTGTTTTATATAATAATTGCCTATTGACGTGACAGTTGTATTGTGTTAATTTTGTGATTGTTTTACATTTGATATGCTAATTATCTATTATGTTTTTATACCTGCAAGCCGCTCTGTGTCCCTTGTTGGGAGATAGGGCAGGGTGTAAATTATTATTATTATTATTATTATTATTATTATTATTATTATTATTATTAGTTCACCTTCTTGTCTTTATGTGGGCCTACATTAAACAGAAGTCCCACAATTGAATATTTATGTAATTTTAATTGATGAACTTGTGCATTTAAAGAAGAAACGCTTTAGACAGATCCCAAAAGATCCATGCTACATCCAAACATCTGTATATAGTCCAACACGCTGTTCAAACTGCAGCCAAACAGTTGTGTTTGACAGTAATCTGCTGAAAGTGATGGTCTCCATATTAGTACCAGTGTGTGAGCTTTGGGCTGCCAATGCAGAGAGCTTTCAGGAAGGAAATAAGCAGGTGTAGTCATCCTCAATGAATTTATCAAAACTTCTTAGCTGTCAAGAATGGCTACTTCTTAAAGTATCAGATCTAAGAGTTTGATAATGAGTATTCATGTCCTTCAAAAATAATGTAGCCTTAAGAGTCCTCTAGCTGAATTTTCCCCAAAACCTTGTTTTGAAAGCACCACTCTTCTTAACAAGGCTGATTACTTAACTTCTATGCAGAACTTGTCAGGCATGGTGTTTGTTGTTTGTTGTTCAGATTTACATGAAACTAGTGAAAACTTCTGAGGGTCGCTGGCACCAAATGTTGCTGAGAGGATGAGAAGAATCTACAAATTTGGCTCTCCCTTACTTTGTAGAAGTCCTTCTGCACAATAGGGAGAATGTTTTTTGTTGTTTTGCCAAAAAAATAGACCTGCAACACAATTGAATTAGATAAAATATTACTGTTTCATCAGAGTAGTTGCAAGTAGCTGGAATCTATGCACTTTGAAATGAGGAGAACATTAGTATTCCGTTGTGTTTTTACTCTTGCATTTTTAGTAGAAGAAAGGTTACTAACCTACTGATGTTACAATATAAGTCACTTGATACCAATTAGAGGAGAGTGGATTCTCACCTCACTATCAAATGTTTATGTCTAAAATTATTACCTGGACTGGTTGGCATTTGAAAGATGCAAAATATGTTTTAGAAGATTTTTTTTTTTAAAAAAGAGGAAAACTATTCTTGTATAGTCCTTATCATTTAATGACAATGATTAATTTATATATTGTGTAAGAATATGGTGAATTTCTGAATGCTGTTATTCTTTTAAGGAATTTTAGGAGGTTAGTGGTATTTGAAATTATACTTTCACATCTTTAACACATTTTGTTTTTATCAGAAAATGAGTGGCAATATGAAGCATTACTTAGATTTATTTTGGAGCTTAAAATGTGTGGCTGAAATAGAGATGTGAAAACCTCAATTTACCTGATTCCATGTGTATTGTCTTTGTCTTGCACTGCATTGGTCTTGTTAAAAGGTGGGCAACTTTCATATGGTTTGAGCCATTTCTCTCTCTACAGCCACCTTGTGAGCCCCATCAGCATTTTTCAGCATGCCCTGAAATAATATGTCACTTTTTAAAACCATATGGATGTTTATATGAATGGTTTTAATTAATGTTTAATTTTTTTAACTGTAATCATTTTAAATATTATGTGTCTAGCATCTAATGATGGCTAATTGTAAGGCTGCCCTGAGTACCCCCTCAGGGGTGAGAAGGACAGGATATAAATGCATTGTTTTGATATGCTGTTTTATCCTGTTTTATGCTGTTATATGGTTTTATTGTTTATATTGTTTATATTGGTTTTATTGTATGACTGTTTATTATATTTGACATTGGGCTTGTTCCACATGTGAGCCGCCCCGAGTCCCCCTGGGGGAGATGGAAGCAGGATATAAAAAATAAAATATATTAAATGCTCGAAATAAATAAATAAATAAACAAACAGGGGTTAGGAGAAACAACATCTGCATTTTAGGTAGTTTTAAAAGATTAAGTACAGTTTAGGA